>NC_138125.1:125782179-126229679 GCF_964188305.1 Podarcis bocagei
GTCCAGTCAAAGGTGACTATGGGGTGCAGCACTCATCTCGCTTTCAGGCCAAGGGAGCCAGCGTTTGTCCACAGACAACTTTCCGGGTCATGTGGCCAGCATGACTAAACCACTTCTGGTGCAACAGAACACCGTGATGGAAGCCAGAGTGCACGGAAACGCTGTTTACCTTCCCACTGCAGCGGCACCCATTTATCTACTTGTACTGGCATGCTTTTGAACTGCTAGGTTGGCAGCAGCTGGGATATAGCAATGGGAGCTCACTCCATCATGCGGATTCGAACCGCCGACCTTCTGATCAGCAAGCCCAAGAGGATCCATGGTTTAGACCACAGCGCCACCCTTATTACATTATTTATACCCTGCTCATCTGACTGGGTTGCCCCAGCCACACTGATTGGTTTCTAATATATATAAAGGTAAAGGTAAAGGGACCCCTGACCGTTAGGTCCAGTTGGGAAAGACTCTGGGGTTGCAGTGCTCATCTCGCTTTACTGGCCGAGGGAGCCGGTGTACAGCTTCCGGGTCATGTGGCCAGCATGACTAAGCTGCTTCTGGCAAACCAGAGCAACACACGGAAACACCGTTTTTCCTTCCCGCCGGAGCGGTACCTATTTATCTATTTGCACTTTGATGTGCTTTCGAACTGCTAGGTTGGCAGGAGCAGGGACTGAGCAAAGGGAGCTCACCCCATCGTGGGGATTCGAACCGTCAACCTTCTGATTGGCAAGCCCTAGGCTCTGTAGTTTAGACCACAGCACCACCTGTGTCCTTCATATATATATATATATATATATATATATATATATATATATATATATATTTGCTTTCGTAGATTTTCACGGGTACAGGAATGTAGGTTTTGGTGTCTTCGGGTGTCTTCCCGTGTAAGAGTTGGGGTGTCTAGGCGACGTTTCGACGAGGTCTCACTCGTCATCTTCAGGCTGGTGCTTTCGGCTTCTTGTTACATATATATATGTAACAATATATATATATATAAACATTAAACATTAAATATACAGGGCTGCCTTCAGATGTCTTCTAAAAGTTGTATAGTTACATATCTCCTTGGTTTTGGGGGTTACATTACTCCTTATCCTCCAACATTTCTCCAATGAAAAAAAGGTCGTCCTGGGGAAAAGCGGGACGGTCCAGAATCAAATCAGAAATGGGGACAGCTTCTGTAAGTCCGGCAATGTCTCTGGAAAATAGTGACATTTGGAGGGTCTGTAAGGGGCAGAGGCATGCCTTTAAAACCATGGTCTGAAATCGGTGCTAGCCTATACATAGCTACTTGGAGTAAGTCCTATTGCTTCAGTGAGGTTGACTTGCAAGTAAATGGCTACAGGATTACAGAGTAAAGGTGTTTACCAGGACCTTGAATTGTGTCCAGAAACTGCACAATATTATTATTATTATTGTTATTATTATTATTTCCTTCGAGGGTTTCATGAGAATGGTTGCTATCTAACTGAAGTAAACAAAAAGGGCAGGTAACCTGGAAATAACCTTGTGTTTTAAAAATTACCCCCCTTGCCCATTGTACTATGGCCAATCATATTAGGCTTTGGGCTGCTATGTCAGCAAATGTCAGTGGTCATTTACTTAAATTTCGATCTTGTTGCTCCACTTCATCATGGTTTGAGTGACAGCCCATTAAAACTGTCTAGGTGGCTCTGCAGATGAGAAGCAGTTGAAATGCTGCCACTCTCGTGCTGGACCGAAAGAGGATATTTTCAGCAATCTTTCCATCCAGTCCTTCCACTGCTGACAACAGGGAATTAAGCTGAGGGAGAAAGGAGTCACGCTCAACCTTTTTCTAGGTACCTTGAGAATATGATGCGGCCTATGGCCTCCAGCTTCCATCAGCACCAACCAGCAATTGGCCAATTATCAGGAATGATGGCAGTTGCAGTCCAGCAATGTCCAGAGGAGCCAGAAGTTCACCACCCCTTTTTTAAAACAAAAAGCAGTGCAAGAAATCTACACAGGTAGAAATCTACACTGGGGACTCAGCTACATTTGTAAAGATAAAGCGCTTTATATGCGTTATATGCGCTGTGGAGTCCTGTTTTTTGCCAAAGCGTGTTCTCCTTCATGGAGAGCACGTGTTGCGGTGGGGGCCGCCAGGACACTCCATAATTGTGGGGCGGGCTAACTGACCGTTGGCCACTGATGCGATTGGGCTTCCTTGTTGTTGGGAAGAAGTTAATGTTGCCATTTGTTGACTGACAGCCAGAAATGCTAAAACTCTTTGCACGAGGCTAGGGCTTCCTCTTTTCGCCCGTGCATCGGATTGCCCGTCCCCCCTCCTCCCTAGAATTAGGGTTGTTCACTTTGACCTCGCTATGCCTGTCATGGGGTCGTCTGCTCTTGGGGCAGGGGCCCGGTAGGAATTTTGTCCATCTGGCTGATTGGCTGGGGCCATTTGGTTTTTGCCTACTGCGTAGAAAATCATCACAACTTGTAAGGTTGCGGTTAGGCATTGGTTTAGGGTTTGGTTAGTTGAGGGGCATGGATTGGCTGTGCCTGCCCCTCTAATGCTGCTGCTGCAAGGGATTCCGTTAAAGGAATCAGGGGCTAACTATTGCTTGTCCACCCTGTCAAGGGGGCTCGGGCCACTGCAAGAGCTCCTGGCTGCATTTGGAGTGGGCTGAGGGCAGGTTCCCTGCTCCGCCGCTAGCCCCAAGTGTATTCCCCTTTACTGACTTTTGCAGGCGTGCGGAATGTCAGTCTGTCCCCCATGGTGGGGGCAGATAGTTGCAACCAATGCCTAAGCAACCACTCACATGTTTGCATTTTAATAAAGTTGTGGCCAAAGTTATGCCAAAAACCTTAAACAAAAATTTTGGTGTGATGCGTGAGTTATTGGGGTGGCCCTGGAGACCTCGACACCCTGTACAAAGTTTACAACACGTTTAACTGAATCGCTTCTTTGATGTGTCTCCATCCAGCCTGGGTCTGTGCAACTGTTAAAATGAATAGTTTAGCACCTCTCAGGTAAAGGGATGAGCAATGTTGTTTTTTTCGGTTTCCTAACATTGCAGGCCTCTGAGGAACCAAAAGAGCCTTGGGACTGCAGTCAGATCTTCTGTATACTGTTGTGGAAGCTTTGAAAGTATTGAAATAAAGTGCTACCATTTTTGTTGTTGATATGTGGACATAAAGGATCAGAAGGAAGAACTGATGGGCCTTGGTAGAGGAAAGATGAGAGAACTTTGTTCATAGTTCTGTTTCCCATTGATTTCATTGAATTTTGTATCCCGTCTGGCAATACAGTGGTGCCCCGCAAGACGAATGCCTCGCAAGACGGAAAACTCGCTAGACGAAAGAGTTTTCCGTTTTGGAGGTGCTTCGCAAAACGAATTTCCTATGGGCTTGCTTCGCAAGACGACAATGTCTTGCGAGTTCCTGCTGGTTTTTCCCCCCTTCCCCCCCTTTTTCTAAGCCGCTAAGCCACTTATCAGGTGATCCAATCAGCAGATAAGCCGCTAAAAGCCGCTAATAGCGCTAATAGTGCTAATCCGCTAATCCTTCAATGGGCTTGCTTCGCAAGACGAAAAAATCGGTAGACGAAGAGAATCACAGAACGGATTCTTTTCGTCTTGCGAGGCACCACTGTATTGTAAGATATCACATACCCTTGGAATTCAAGCAGGCTAAAATATCTTAAAGGATGCTTAGTTAGTTCTAAAGTCATATGGAAGCGGGCCCATTGATTTGGGGTAGATGTCACCACAAGGCACATTTGCCAAGAACAAAGATGAATATCTTGGCTCCATTCCGAAATCTTCTGGCTGAGGACACTATCACACTGAAATGGGCTCTCTCTAGCTCTTAAAAGGTGATATTTCAAAGGACCCAAACACACTTGCTTCACAACGTGGGAGCCTCAAATCACATTTAATTCACAGTAAAAATACCTGTTTTCCTCTGTGGGCAGCACCTTAAACAGGTTGCTATCCCTGCCACTAACTGGGAGTAAACTTCTGTGTCTTCCACCATGCTGATTAATGCTCTTTTTTCCCTCCAGTAACTTTCTATGAATTCTGATTAAAGGAATTCAAGCATCAAGACTCCCGAGGTGTTCTTATACAGTAACATCTCTTTCACTGTTTTTAATCTCTTATTTTTTGATTACATGTAGTGGCTCTAACAACTCCAAGACGAACAGTGTATTTTGATCTATTAAAAGACCACAATCCAATTTCCCTTTGCCTTTGTTTGTTGGGCAAAGCATTACACAAAGATCAAAGCCCACTGATACACCTGCTAAATAACTAGATGATTACATGCAGTCTAACAACTGAAATTAATGCTTAAAAAAGTTCAGGGCCATTAATAATAAAAAGTCAATTTCATAAGGAAAGTAGCATTATTTTGAAGCTTTTTTGTTGTTGATAGCAGATATATATTTTTTTCTTTATCCCAATTCATATTGGGTATTGTTATTTTATTAATTTATTTATGGTATTTATATTTGCAGGCCACATTATTATTATTATTATTATTATTATTATTATTATTATTATTATTATTATTATTATCATGTTACTGTACATAATCAAAGTAAGAATTCTACACCGAAGGGAGTTCAATCTAAAACAACAAAGGCATTTTATAATGCTCTAGGGCAGGCATGGCCAAACTTGGCCCTCCAGCTGTTTGGGGACTACAATTCCCATCATCCCTAACCATTGCAGGGCAGCAGCTGAAGGAGGAGCAAAAGGGTTTTCTTGTGTGTGTGTTTCTTTGTGGCTGATTAGCTGCTCTCCCTGTGCAAAGGTCAGAGGGGGCAGGGTTTCTGTTGAGTCAGGTGATTAGCTGTGGGTGGAGCTTATCAGAGCTTGCAGGGCAGCAGCTGAAGGAGGAGCGCAGTTTGGTGGCGCGCACAGTTTGATCCATCTTTTAGATTTAGGGGAGCTAGTCTCAAACGTTTGTTGGGGGAGACCTAGGTTTTTTTAGGGGGATTATTTGTCCTGTCTTCATGCTTTTTAAGATGGAGGACCACTGTAGGCACCCCCAATGACACGTTTTCAAGATGGAGGGTGAGGGAACAGCTGCAGTCGCCTGCGGTTCCTGCGCAATGTTTGCCATCTTGCAAAAGGTTGCAGGCAGCTTTACCTGCAGCAATTGTATGTTGATTGCCCTCTTAGAAGACAAAGTCCAGCAACTGGAGGAACGTGTAGCTATGCTCCAAAGAATTAGAGAGCTGGAGCTCTTCTTGGAAGCAACAGAGAACACAGTCTCCACCAAGGTGGAGACAGGGGACACCCCTGAGAAGGAGGCTAGTTCACCAACACAGGTGCCAGATATATGGAGAAACTCAAAGAAGTAGGAGGCCCAGGGTTCGCTCTGATTGTTTAGAAATACACAATTGCTTTGAAGTCCTTTCCCCTAGCATGGAAGACGAAGAACAGACTCCATTTGAGGATCTCTCCCTCATTACAGTCGATCAGGTATATGAAGACGAGCAGCAAAGTCAGTCCTCAGGGAATGTGCAGGCAACCTTGGAACGGATAGCTCATGGAAGAACCCCGACCAAACCTAAGAGGAGGCGTGTTGTGGTGATAGGGGATTCCCTACTGAGGGGAACAGAAGCAGTGATCTGTGGGCCTGACAAGATGTCTCGGGAGGTGTGCTGTCTCCCCGGGGCTAAGATCCAAGATGTAACTGAACGACTGCAAGGAATCATAAAACCTACTGACAAATACCCCTTCCTCTTGGTTCATGTGGGAACCAATGACACTGCAAGCAATAGCCTCCAGAAGATCAAAAGAGACTACGAGGCTCTGGGCAGGAAATTGAAGCAATTAAATGCACAAATTGTCATCTCATCTGTCCTCCCAGTTGAACGACGTGGCCCAGGGAGAGAGGGAAAAATAGTGGAAGTGAACAGCTGGCTTCGCAAATGGTGTAAACAGGAACAGTTTGGATTCTTAGATCACGGACTGCAGTTTCTTGAAGATGGACTTCTGGCAAGCGATGGGCTGCACCTCACAATGGTTGGGAGGAATGTTTTTGCCAAAAATCTCAGAAACCTCATCAGGAGGGCTTTAAACTGACTAATGTGGGGGAGGGAGACAGTGCTCCTGAAGGTAGGAGTCCATCAATTGATGAAGATGATCATCCAAATGTCATAGACCAAATGGAGCAAACAGCACGCAGACCTAGTGGTGGGAGGAAAAAATCCTTAAATAAGAGACACGGGGGAATGATTAATGGACTTCAATGTCTGTACACTAATGCGCAAAGCATGGGAAATAAACAAGATGAGCTTGAGCTCTTGGTACAGCAAACTAAATATGACATAATAGGCATTACTGAAACCTGGTGGGATAAGTCCCACGATTGGAATGTAATAATGGAGGGATACAATCTATTTCAGAGAAACAGACCAGACAAGAAAGGAGGAGGAGTGGCGTTATATGTCAGGGATGTGTATACCTGTGAAGAGATCCAAGATTTAGAACCTCAAAGCCAAAGTGAGAGCATTTGGGTCAAAATTAAGGGAGAGAAGAATAACAGAGACCTCATTGTGGGAGTTTACTATAGATCCCCAAGCCAAACGGAGGACATAGATGATGCCTTCCTGGAACAGATGGCCAAGCATGCAAAAGGAAGGGAGATAGTAGTAATGGGGGACTTCAATTACCTGGATATTTGTTGGATGTCAAACTCAGCCAAGAACATAAGGTCAAACAGATTCCTCACTGGCCTTGCAGACAACTTCATTGTCCAGAAAGTGGGAGAAGCAACAAGAGGAACAGCCATTTTAGATCTGGTCCTAACCAATGTTGATGACCTGGTTAGTGGGGTAGAAGTGGAAGGATCATTAGGCGCGAGTGATCATGCTCTTCTGAAGTTTACTATACAGCGGAAAGGAGCAGCCAAGCATACTAGGACTCAATTTCTTGACTTTAAGAAAGCAGACTTCATAAAACTTAGGGAAGTGCTGGGTGAGATCCCATGGACAGTAATACTAAAAGGAAAGGGAGTTCATGATGGCTGGGAGTTTGTTAAGAGGGAGATAGTAAAAGCACAACTTCAGGCAATACCAATGAGACGGAAACATGGAAGGTGCCTAAAGAAGCCAGGGTGGCTATCTAAAGAACTTTTAACTGAGTTAAGATTAAAAAAGGATGTGTACAAAAAATGGAAAAGGGGGGAAACCACCAAAGAGGAATTCAAACAAATAGCCAGCACGTGTAGACACAAAGTCAGAAAAGCTAAAGCACAGAATGAACTCAGGCTTGCTAGAGAGGTTAAAAGCAACAAAAAAGGCTTTTATGGGTATGTCCGTAGCAAAAGGAAGAACAAAGAAACAGTGGGGTCACTCAGAGGAGAAGATGGTGAAATGCAAACAGCGGACACAGAAAGGGCTGAAGTCCTCAATACCTTCTTTGCCTCAGTCTTCTCCGATAAAGAAAACAATGCCCGACCTGAAGAATTTGGAGCAAATGATTCAGCAGAGGAAACACAGCCCAGAATAACTAAGGAGATAGTACAAGAATACTTGGCTAGTTTAGATGTATTCAAGTCTCCAGGGCCAGATGAACTGCATCCAAGAGTATTAAAAGAACTGGCAGATGTGATCTCAGAACCACTGGCAGTCATCTTTGAGAATTCCTGGAGAACAGGCGAAGTCCCGGCAGACTGGAGGAGGGCAAATGTTGTCCCTATTTTCAAAAAGGGGGAAAGAGAGGACCCAAATAATTACCGCCCAGTCAGTCTGACATCAATACCCGGGAAGATTCTGGAGCAGATCATTAAGTAAACAGTCTGTGAGCACCTAGAAAGGAATGCTGTGATCACCAATAGTCAGCATGGATTTCCGAAAAATAAGTCATGTCAGACTAACCTGATCTCGTTTTTTGACAGAATTACAAGCCTGGTAGATGAAGGGAACGCAGTGGATGTAGCCTACCTTGATTTCAGCAAGGCATTTGACAAGGTGCCCCATGATATTCTTGTAAAGAAGCTGGTAAAATGCGGTCTTGACTATGCTACCACTCAGTGGATTTGTAACTGGCTGACTGACCGAACCCAAAGGGTGCTCATCAATGGTTCCTCTTCATCCTGGAGAAGAGTGACTAGTGGGGTGCCACAGGGTTCTGTCTTGGGCCCGGTCTTATTCAACATCTTTATCAACGACTTGGATGATGGACTCAAGGGCATCCTGATCAAATTTGCAGATGACACCAAACTGGGAGGGGTGGCTAACACCCCAGAGGACAGGATCACACTTCAAAACGACCTTGACAGATTAGAGAACTGGGCCAAAACAAACAAGATGAACTTTAACAGGGAGAAATGTAAAGTATTGCACTTGGGCAAAAAAAATGAGAGGCACAAATACAAGATGGGTGACACCTGGCTTGAGAGCAGTACATGTGAAAAGGATCTAGGAGTCTTGGTTGACCACAAACTTGACATGAGCCAACAGTGTGACGCGGCAGCTAAAAAAGCCAATGCAATTCTGGGCTGCATCAATAGGAGTATAGCATCTAGATCAAGGGAAGTAATAGTGCCACTGTATTCTGCTCTGGTCAGACCTCACCTGGAGTACTGTGTCCAGTTCTGGGCAGCACAGTTCAAGAAGGACACTGACAAACTGGAACGTGTCCAGAGGAGGGCAACCAAAATGGTCAAAGGCCTGGAAACGATGCCTTATGAGGAACAGCTAAGGGAGCTGGGCATGTTTAGCCTGGAGAAGAGGAGGTTAAGGGGTGATATGATAGCCATGTTCAAATATAGAGAAGGGAGAAAGGTTGTTTTCTGCTGCTCCAGAGAAGCGGACACAGAGCAATGGATCCAAACTACAAGAAAGAAGATTCCACCTAAACATTAGGAAGAACTTCCTGACAGTAAGAGCTGTTCGACAGTGGAATTTGCTGCCAAAGAGTGTGGTGGAGTCTCCTTCTTTGGAGGTCTTTAAGCAGAGGCTCTGCTCTGATGGTGTTTCCTGCTTGGCAGGGGGTTGGACTCGATGGCCCTTGTGGTCTCTTCCAACTCTATGAATCTATGATTCTATGATTGGTCCTGTTAGCTTGGGATGATGGGAGTTGTAGTCCCAAAACAGTTGGAGGGCCAAGTTTGGCCATGCCTGCTCTAGGAGATAGCCTGACCGTATTGATTCATGCTCTGGTAACCTCCCAGTTAGATTACTGAAATGTCCCAGGATATGGTCAGACAGCAGATGAGGCCATATGTCTGGGTCTGGTCAGTGAAGACCACCTGGGAACCACATGTACATTACCTATTGTAGGCCACCTATTATTTGGGCTCCTCGCCTTCCACCCCACCAGTTTCTATGGGCACTAGCCCCCACTGGAGACAAGAATGCAATCCAAGGTATGAAGGACTTTAATAGACTGGGGCTGAAATTGGATGAGTGCATGGGGTAGAGAGAATGGAAATGTTTTGAGGGAATGTCAATGTATACCTGAAGGAGTGTCTCCACCCCCATCGTTGAGCCCGGACACTGAGGTCCAGCTCTGAGGGCCTTCTGGCGGTTCCCTCCCTGCGAGAAGTGAGGTTACAGGGAACCAGGCAGAGGGCCTTCTCGGCAGTGGCACCCTCCCTGTGGAACGCCCTCCCATCAGATGTCAAGGAAATAAACAACTACAGTTGTACCTCGGGTTACATACGCTTCAGGTTACATACGCTTCAGGTTACAGACTCCGCTAACCCAGAAATAGTACCTCAGGTTAAAAACTTTGCTTCAGGATGAGAACAGAAATCGTGCTCTGGTAGTGCGGTGGCAGCCGGAGGCCCCATTAGCTAAAGTGGTGCTTCAGGTTAAGAACAGTTTTAGGTTAAGAATGGACCTCCGGAACGAATTAAGTTCTTAACCCAAGGTAACCCAAGATATTAGCCAATATCTTCTAACATAGTCGCAAACAGAAAAGGTGAACGGGTCAATGTATATATACTAATTATGCCTTCTGCTCCCCAGCTATTTATGCTGGCTTTATTGCACCTTGCATATGTGCTTTGCTTCCTCATATTGCGCTGACTTCTGACCATCACCAACAGAGGAGTCAATGACATGAGGTCGACTTAGTGAGAAGTTTCAAACTGGGGTAGCATCTGCTTGCACTGAGAGAAATGCACAGATTGTTTACATCAGTTTCCTAATCATTAGACAAAAGGGTGACAGTTGCAAGTTAGACCTGGTTAAAGAGCAACATGAAAACAATCAATCGAGTCCATCAATTAATTGCACCAATCAGCTAGCAAATCATTTAGTAGCTTCACACTTAGTTAAAATTAGAATGCCCTACCGTGAGCATTTAAATAGCGGGGCATCCTTTGGGGAGGAGTACGGAATTTTAAAAGGCAGCCAGTTAATTTTAGTGACAAATGCCCTTATGAAGACAGCCTATAAATGAGAAGAAAATGATGGAAGTCATTGTGTGAGTAATTGCCTGAAGTCGTAGCTACCCATTTATTACTTGAATAGATGACACTCCCGTTGATAAAGGTCTTCTTTCATCAAAGTACCTTGCCATTAAGTTATACTGGTGTTCACAAACAAACAAATAAGTGATATTATTCCTGCATTGTTGATAAATTGGTGTATACCTGAAGGAGCATCTCTGCCCCCATCATTCAGCCCGGACACTGAGGTCCGGCACCAAAGGCCTTCTGGTGGTTCCCTCACTGTGAGAAGTGAAGTTACAGGGAACCTGGTAGAGGGCCTTCTCGACAGTGGCACCCTCCCTGTGGAACACCCTCCCATCAGATGCCAAGGAGATAAGTAACTATAGAACCTTTAGAAGTCATCTGAAGGCAGCCCTATATAGGGAACCTTTTTAAAATGTTTAATATTGTATTATACTTTTATATACGTTGGAAGCCACCCAGAGTGGCTGGGGCAACCCAGTCAGATGGGTGTGGGGATCACACAGGGCCCCCGGACGTTTGGCAGTCTATTGACCCTGTGCCACCACTGTGATTGTTTTTTTCAGTGCCACCAACCCGTTTCTCCTCACGGGTACACATGGAGTCCAGTCAGTTGGTATCATTAATAAATAATCAAGTTTATTTTATAGGCATGAACAAGCTTATGGTTTCAGTTAATTTTTCTTGGCAGTTTCTTAATCTTAGTTCCTTAACTGTCCTATTCGTTCCTAACAACTTCAAACTGATTATCCCAACTAACTATCTGACTCCACCTATCGATTCCTCTCACTCTCTCACCACACAACTCGACCAACCCATAGACTATTATCCTCCCTCTTCCTTCTCCAACTCCCAACTCTCAACTGACTTTCACACAACTCCCCCTCTAACCCTAACTCCTCCTATCAGTTTCCACTGGCCAATCACATCACACTCATTTTAGCCCTTTCCTTATGACCCTCCTAGGAGGCAAACGCCACATAGGGCAAGGTACAAATAATCAAAAATATTATTATTGTTGCTGGCGGGTGTTATAGCTGAAAAAGCTCTTAGCATCAGCCTGCTGACAGTGGCTGTGATTCAAGAGGGCACTAGGTTAGTTGTGGGTGCGAGGCATTCAAGCATTTCAAGATTTTACTGGGCTGCACCCTCATAATCCCTGACTCATAATCCCATGATTGCATCCAGCAACATCCAGAGATCTGCAGGTTCCCCACCCCTGGCTTAAAAGGTAAAGGGACCCCTGACCATTAGGTCCAGTCATGACCGACTCTGGGTTTGCGGCGCTCATCTCGCTTTATTGGCCGAGGGAGCCGGCGTACAGCTTCCAGGTCATGTGGCCAGCATGACTAAGCCACTTCTGGCGAACCAGAGCAACACACGGAAACGCCGTTTACCTTCCCGCCAGAGCGGTACCTATTTATCTACTTGCACTTTGATGTCCTTTTGAACTGCTAGGTTGGCAGGAGCAGGGACCGAGCAATGGGAGCTCACCCCGTCGCAGGGATTCGAACCGCCGACCTTCTGATTGGCAAGTCCTAGGCTTTGTGGTTTAACCCACAGTGCCACCCGCGTCCCTCTACCCCTGGTTTAGCCAATAGTTAAATTGTTAGCTTCCCTTTGTTTTTGTCTAATCTACTGAGTCTGGGGTTGCAACCGTGGGGTGCAGGTTGGAAGGAAGGGCAGAAATGAAAACGTTACAGCTTCATTTAACTTCAGTATATCTTGGAATCTGTCCCAGCCCACAGTTCATGAGGAGAAGTTGGAAAGCACACTTTATGTATTGCCTTGTGCCTTTACTTTAAGAAGTGTTTGTGTGTGTGTGTGTGTGTGTGTGTGTGTGTCCCCTATCCACATTCTGTTTGATGTGGCAGTTGCTACGGCAACACTACTTCCCTCCTTTAAGAGTGAAGTAAATAAGAGTATAAAATTCGCATGCAGTAGATTGTCAGTATGTAAGCTACTGTTGCCCGGAGGCAGAAATCATTTACAAAGTCTCTGCTTTCAAAAGATTGCTATTTACTTTTTAACACATTACTGTAACACACATCCAAAATACAGTATACTTTCATTGCTTCTTCCTCCTGCCTACCAAATCATTGATAACAGCTGATTTAGAGATAAGGAGTAATTACTGACCACTAACGTATATACGTTGTGGAAGGTATAAAAAATAAGTGAGCAGGCTAAGCCAATTCTTAAAAGAAATATGCTGGAATGGAAGAATCAATTTCAAATGACTTGATATCAGACCTTAGTTTGACAGGTTTTTGAGGTTTGTTGAATGTATCTTTGACATATTTTAGGGAATACCTTTAAAGAGCATTTTTCCAGTCCCTAGATTATTGGTGTATCATCCCTTATGAGTATGCAGCAATGAAAATTCCCAGAAGATTCCAGTCCTTTGGACGTTAGCAGCTACTCACACTAAAACCAGCTAGCAAGTTTCATTAAGGAGGATTTTCTGGTTGTCAAATGCTGCCACCCCCCCACCCCCCCGCTCACTTTATTCTTTACTGAGTGACTCAAAAATTATCCAGGGGAAAAGAGTGACACTAACTATATTTATTCTGTTTTCATGAGTGTAATCTCACTCCACTGCAGAAGTGTCATTTTATGGGAGAAATGAGTTCTTCACACCATTAACAGTGTGAACAGAAAGCCTATTGTCTACTGGAGTTGTTTCTTCACTATTAACAGTTAATAATTAGTGACACTTGCTACTGATAGGATCAGGCATTACACAGACTCTGCAAGCAGATCCAATTCTCCAAGGGAATAACTCCTCCGAATGCTGGGAATACAAAATGAATAAACATTGCTTGTAGTGGAAAGGCATAGCTGGTTTACTCTCCAACATTTCTCTGGTGAAAATAGGGATGTCCTATATTATTATGAGGGACGTGGGTGGAGCTGTGGTCTAAACCACAGAGCCTAGGGCTTGCCGATCAGAAGGTCGGCGGTTCGAATCCCTGCGATGGGGTGAGCTCCCGTTGCTCAGTCCCTGCTCCTGCTCACCTAGCAGTTCGAAAGCATGTCAAGTGCAAGTAGATAAATAGGTACCGCTCCGGCGGGAAGGTAAACGGTGTTTCCGTGCACTGCTCTGGTTCACCAGAAGTGGCTTAGTCATGCTGGCCACATGACCCGGAAGCTGTCAGCGGACAAACGCCGGCTCCCTCGGCCTATAGAGCGAGATAAGCGCCGCAACCTCAGAGTCGTCCGTGACTGGACCTAATGGTCAGGGTTACCTTTACCTTATATTTATTATTATTATTATTATTATTATTATTATTATTATTATTATTATTATTATTATCACTCCCCGTCCATCTGACTGGGTTGCCACAGCCATACTAGCAGCTTCCAACATATATATAAAAAAATAACAAAACATTAAACATTTAAAAAGCTTAGGGCTGATTTCAGACCCACTTTCATTTTATGCACAGTTGTGTTTTAGTCCATGATTTATCACCAGCTGAAGGCATTATGTTTGAGGTAATATTATATTTCTGCATGTGATGTTTGATTTGGCAGAGCTGTTTCACACCTGTAAAGTCACCACTTGGCATTGATGTCTTGGAATTACAAATGTGCAAAGCCATCCCTAGACGGATTCAACCTTCTCATTTGCCCTTCACAAGACTCTGTGAGACAAGAGCCGTCAAAAAACCTTATATCTATTAATGCAACAATGAGGCCTGCACAAAATTAAACAAACACATGCAGGTAGGGGGTAACCTGTGCAGGTAAAAGGTAAAAAAGGTAAAGGACCCCTGGATGGTGAAGTCCAGTCAAAGGTGACTATGGGGTTGCGGCGCTCATCTCACTTTCAGGCCAAGGGAGCCGGTGTCTGTCCACAGACAGTTTTCTGGGTCATGTGGCCAGGGTGACTAAACCGCTTCTGGCACAACTGGACACCGTGCTGGAAAACAAAGTGCACGGAAATGGCCTTTAGCTTCCCGCCGCAGTGGTACCTATTTATCTACTTGCACTGGCATGCTTTCGAACTGCTAGGTTGGCAGGAGCTGGGACAGAGCAATGGGAGCTCACCCCGTTGTAAGGATTCGAACCGCTGACCTTCTGATCGGCAACCCAAGACATAAATGTGATGGAAGGCACAGCTTCCCCCTCCCCTGAAAAAAAAGCATTGGGTGTGCATGACCTGAGTGTTGTCAGCCACCTCTACTATTCAGAATTCAGCAAACGGCACCCAGCAGGCCTCAATAGCACCCAACCAACCGGCCACACAAGCTAGTCAGCAATAGGATATGGTTAGTGAAGATGCCTTGAGTTGCTCACCAGTCCATAACTGTCTGCACTAAATGCCAATCATGTCCCTATTTTCATTGGAGAAATGTTGGAGGGTATGGAGTTATCTGACTCCTGAGCTGTCTGAAGGCAATCCTGTATAGGACTTTTTTTTTTAAAAAAAAGTGTAATGTTTTATTATATTTCTACCTGCTTGCCCCATTGTGTGTGCCTGCCTGCCTCCCTTTCTGTATGTCTGACCTCTCCGGAGTGTGTGTGTCTGCGTGCCTCTGTGTAAGGTGAGTGGGTGTGCGCATGCAAGGTCTGTGTGCATGTGTGTTGACCGCACCCAGTTTGCCTACACACTCTTGCTGCCATGTGACTCTTGGGGGTGGGGTGGCCGACAATGCATACCCTCCAACATTTCTCCAGTGAAAATAGGAACAGCCTATTCCTCCATGGTGATGATAATAATAATAGTATTACAGTGGGACCTTGGGTTACATACGCTTCAGGTTACAGACACTTCAGGTTACAGACTCCACTAACCCAGAAATAGTACCTCGGGTTAAGAACTTTGCTTCAGGATGAGAACAGAAATCGCGCAGCGGCAGTGCAGCAGCAGCGGGAGGCCCCATTAGCTAAAGTGGTGCTTCAGGTTAAGAACAGTTTCAGGTTAAGAACAGACCTCCTGTCAGGGAACTGACATCGGAGCCAGAGGCGGAGGCGAGGCTCTCAAACGATGCTGGAGAAGGGCCCAGCAGGGGGAGAGGCGGCTCACCAGCTGGGGAAGCAAATCAGCGTAACACCAGGGATAAAGGGGGGCAGATGGGGGAATCGGCGAGGGGGCTCCAGGACTCCTCGCCGGAGACCAGCGGGGAGAGCACGGGTCCTCCGCTACCCACGCCCTCCCTGCGCAGAAGACTTCCGCTCAGGGAGAGTAGGAGGAGACTTGGAGTCAAACAACTTTTATGTTGGAGAAGATTTAAGAAACGCCCACTGACGGATTCTGCTAGCGACTGAGGCAGCCACGAAGTGTAGGGCTGTCCAGACAGAAAAGGTTTAACAAGGCAAACTAGCCAGGAGTGGCACCAACTTGCGCACGAGTAACCCCTACATTTATTACACCTCCGGAACGAATTAAGTTCTTAACCCGAGGTACCACTGTATTTATACCCTGCCCATCTGACTGGTTTGTCGCAGCCACTCTGGAAAGCTTCTAAAATGTATAAAAACACAACAAAACATGAACATTAAAAAAGCTTCCTTATGCAGGGCTGCCTTCAGATGTCTTCTAAAGGTTGTATAGTTACTGATCTCCTTGGCTCGGGGGTCGCATAACTCCATACCCTCCAACAGCGGCGTAGCGTGGGTTGTCAGCAGCCGGGGCAAGGCAAGTAATTTGCGCCCCCTAACCCGGGGGCAAGGCAAGTAATTTGCGCCCCCTAACCCCTAACCTGCCGCCGCTGCCAGCTTCTTCTTGCTGCTGCCTGGTCTGGTCTGGTGTGGTTCTCTCCAGCGCTCAGCGCTGCGCTGGGCGGCCGCTGCACTGTCCCTCCCCCAGATAGTCCCTCGCTCTCTCTCCGCACCGCACGCCTGGCACCCACCCCCTCCACAGTGGGCGGCGGATTCGCACAGCCAGCACTGCAGTGAGAGAGAGTGAGCCAGGTAGGGGCAGAGAGCTGCGAGTGCGAGCGCGCCCCCCCCCCAGATGTTGCGCCCGGTGCGCCCGGCCCCCCTGCACCCCCAACGCTACGCCACTGCCCTCCAACCTTTCTCCAATGAAAATAGGGATGTCTTGTCGGGGGTGTGTGTGTGTTGGGGGAAGGCAGGACAGGCCCCCAGGCAAACGCGCTGGCCCGTCTCTTACTTCTGCATGCCGCTCAGGAGATTCATCAGTCTTCTTCCCTTCCTTCTTCCTCAACCTCGGCCCTCCAGATGTTTTTGGCCTACAACTCCCATGATCCCTAGCTAGCAGGATCAGTGGTCAGGGATGATGGGAATTGTAGCCTCAAAACATCTGGAGGGCCGAAGTTGAGGAAGCCTGGTGTAAAACAAGCTTCTGCTCTCGTGACTCCAACAATCCGTGCTGGAATGTAAATACACAGAGGTGATAAAACAATCCCACATATTTGCACAGTGGGGGAATGGAATACTAACACATCTACCCTATCCTCCAAAAGAAATAGGGATGTCCTATGGAAAGGTGGGACATTACAGTTTCAAATCAGAAACCTGGACAGCTCCTTTAAATCTGGGACTGTCCCTGGAAAATAGGGACACTTGGAGGGTCATGTCAATGTGGCCCTTGAGTGGGATCTGAAAGTAGGCTGTCCTTCATCTTCACCCAGCACATTGTTCACAGTCCGCACCCATACACACGCCTCAGGTGCCAATATAAGACACAACACCACTAGAAAGTAGTGTTTTCTTTTTAACTCTGTGCTGTATTGGGAGCGTCCCTGATTCATGATTTCGCCTATCCCTCCTCCTGCTTGCCTGTTTCCCGTGGAGTTTCCAAGCGGCGCTGCACTCACGCTCCCAGTCTCTCCCCGCCATTAATTGTTCATAATGCATCCCTCTGAAAGAAACACTCTTAATGACATCTCCGTAAACATTTCATATTGCTTAGAGCACTAAGTGCTCTAGGAAGTTTTCTGGAGATGCTCTCTCATGGGGATAGAAGCAGCCAGCTTCATGGTTTTCGACACTGTACTGCCTTGGGACTTGGAGGAGCAGACGTATATTTTAAAGTTACATATGATTAATTTTTCATGCCACTGAAGCAAATTGGCTTTGTAATTAAATTCATTTCCAATTGCATTCCTCCCCTTAACAGTACTATATGCACATGCACCCAAAATACTGTACATAACAATTAAGGGGAGTGTGTGTGTCTCTGTGTGTGTGAGTGTGTGTGTGTGTGTGTGTGTGTGTGTGTGTGTGTGTGTGTGTGTAGGCATATTCTAAGTTCAAATTGTTGATGACTGGTTAAAAAAATGCCAAGTTACCCTTGTACTGTGATTTTTCTCTCTCCATGCATTTTGCATCAGAGTCTGCTAACAGAAAGGAAATGCTGTAAGGATAATATTCATAACAGCATTTATAATTCTATCACTTCTTAGAGTGAGCAACGGAACATGATGGGTACTCAGCAGCATTAAATTAAGGACAAATATGTTATTAAACCTGCATTATGCATGAATGTGCTGAACGAATGGGGTGGGAGGGGTGTGTGTTGTCTTTTTTTATACGGCTCACTCTTATGCTTTTGGATTCTCTTCTTCAGGAAGATGTGCTATCCTTTCTAAAAGTGCTGTAAAAATCCCCACCGAGGCAGATGAAGCTGCTTAAAGTCCATATATGCATTTTCACATGTTTAATGGATAACAACACACACCACATCAGGGCCGGATTTACGTTTGAGGAGGCCCTAAACTACTGAAGGTAATGGGGCCCTTTATATGTCCAGCTGTCCTTTGTCAACAACAAATTGTCGCAGCTTTTTTGAGTTGAATATATGCCACATGGTAATTTATGGACCTAATAGGTATCTAAAGCCAATTTTACATAACAAAATATGTGATATTTTAGGGAGCAGGCTAGCAGGCGGGGCCCATTACTTACATCATAGGAGCCTTGTTGTTGTTGTTGTTTAGTCGTTTAGTCGTGACCGACTCTTCGTGACCCCATGGACTAGAGCACGCCAGGCACTCCTGTCTTCCACTGCCTCCCGCAGTTTGGTCAGACTCATGTTTGTAGCTTCGAGAATGCTGTCCATCCATCTCGTCCTCTGTTGTCCCCTTCTTCTTGTGCCCTCAATCTTTCCCAACATCAGGGTCTTTTCCAGGGAGTCTTCTCTTCTCATGAGGTGGCCAAAGTATTAGAACCTCAGCTTCAAGATCTGTCCTTCCAATGAGCACTCAGGGCTGATTTCCTTAAGAATGGATACGTTTGATCTTCTTGCAGTCCATGGGACTCTCAAGAGTCTCCTCCAGCACCATAATTCAAAAGCATCAATTCTTCGGCGATCAGCCTTCTTTATGGTCCAGCTTGTTCAAGGAGCACCACTCAAAAGGACATGGCCACAGGACTAGAGACCTTCTGGGCTTATATTGGCACCATTGTGCTTCCCAGGGATATGACGTGTCACCATGCTGTCCTTGCATCCTTCCCTAAGGGTAATCGTAAAGGACCCCTGGATTGTTAAGTCCAGTCAAAGGCGACTATGGGGTTACAGTGCTCATCTCACTTTCAGGCTGAGGGAGTCAGCGTTTGTCCACAGACAGCTTTCTGGGTCATGTGTCCAGCATGTCTAAACCGCTTCTGGCTCAACGGAACACTGTGATGGAAACCAGACTTTAACGTTTAACCCAAACTTTGGAGTGAGCCAAGCAAATGAAATTGTAGCTAAATTCCTGTTGAAAGCAATGAGGAAGTCAGTTGAAATCTTAGCTAAATTAATGTTGCCACATTTTCCTATCTGTCAATAGACTTTTCTCAAACTTGTACTTCAATTTTATTTCTTTTCCAGAAAGAAGCTGCCCATAAAATGATACCAACGCACTCTATAGAAATCACCAACCATTAGAAGGATCCCTTTCCTCCTTCTCTTCCCTTTATGTTGGCGTTAGAGCTTATTGCCTTGTTTATATGGTTTCCTTCTCTTCCGTTTGCAGCACACGCTTTATTCTGAAAAGTGCACACTGTCTTGTTTAAACGATGCTCCGGTATGCAGCTGTGAAATTCAATAAAACCTGTTATATACGGCCTTTGATCAGCTTGCAAAAACACCTACTGGCAACACAGCGAGTTTATTCGCAGATCTAGATTACCATAATATTCCAACCTTTAAAAAAGAACAAAAAACCACAGCTGAGTTGAGGGCTCCGTTAGAGGCAGAGCTCTTTACAAACAGCAATGCCTTATGGAGCACATGAGCTAAAAACAAATGAAATGCTAGCATTCTAAATGCAGCGTTCACCAAATTCTGATTCAGCTCCTTTAGTTGGCCACACATACCAAGGGAAAGGCTTGTTCACATTTCCTCTTGTGTCACTGCTTTCCTCCAGGGAAAACCACTCTTTAGTGCTCAATCGGAACAAATAACAATTCAGGTTTTTCACGGGTTGATGTTTGCTCCGATTTAGAGGTAGAGAAACCATTTCCCCTGGGAATGGAGTGAGGTATGGAGAAAAGTTGTGCTTAGAAAGTGTTGTCAAGTGAAAAACTGCTCAGATTTGTGCTTGGTAGGCATGGTACCAGTGTGGAAAAACTAAAAACTGAGATGTGAAATGGCACAATGAGAAATCACAGTTAGGTAGCATAAGTCTTCTCTCTCTCTCTCTCTCTCTCTCTCTCTCTCTCTCTCTCTCTCTCGTTTTTACCAAAATTGGTAAAAGCCTGAAGCCTTTTATCTTCTTTAACGAGGACTAAAAAGCCAAAGTTGCAAAACCCCTCTGTTGAATTTCATTCACTTTAGGAGCCTTCCCCAACTGGATGCTCTCCAGACCGAAGGCATGATATAAATACAAGAAAATAAACTTGCATTTAAAAAAAAATATGGATCTGCTAAGGAAGACTCAGTACATTTTAAGTACCGGTATTCATCGTCGTATAGTTTACATTGGTTCATCATTTTCCACAAGAAAGCATCTTAGGATGACTTCCAAATCCATAAAAGACAAAATAATTTCATCATCAAGTAGAAAAACTGAATACATAGGAAAAACCACCATACAATAGAATTCCTAGAATTGCTGCTGTAAGGCAAACCATAGTGTTTGGGAAGGTCCAGTCAACCACAATATTTTGAGATGAAAAAAAAAGGGCAGACAAGGCTGGCCCACCCGTGAGGCAGGCTGAGGCAGCTGCCTCAGGCAGCAGAAGTCCATTAGATGGTTCTCTGCAAGATCTCGTGAGAACTCTGCAAGATCTTTCTGGGACAAACTGCTGGCACGGGCAGCACAGCAGGGCAACAGCAGAGCAGTTGCACCTCAGGCAGCAACATGAGACGTACTACCCCTGAGGGCAGGCAGCTTGAGAAGAACTCATGCCTCTAGTTTCAAGGTTGTTGTTGTTTAGCCGTTGAGTCGTGTCCGACTCTTCGTGACCCCATGGACCAGAGCACGCCAGGCACTCCTGTCTTCCACTGCCTCCCGCAGTTTGGTCAAACTCATGTTGGTAGCGTTGAGGATTTCCCCCTCATGTGGAAAGAGTTCGACAATTTATCAATCAGAAGCAAAACAGGGACTGCCTGGACTTTTGATTCAAGTTTATAATCCAGGTTTATCATTTTCTTTCTTTCTTTCTTTCTTTCTTTCTTTCTTTCTTTCTTTCTTTCTTTCTTCTCCTGCTTGTTTGCCTGAGGGTGAAAAGCAGACACCTGCTTGTGAAGCTCCAGCGTTATACCCCATCTCTGCTTTCATGTGGTTACTGTGCCTGTCCTCTGGAGTATTAAATGAGCAGAATGCATTATAGTTTTCAACTTTGATGCTGCATTAAGATGAATATGCACCTAATGAGCTGAAAAATTACCATTGCTGCCTTGGGGGGGGGAAGCAAGATTGCGTAGGGCAAGCTAATAAGGGCGAGAGTGTGCCTCTTGATGCTCCCATCTCATTCACATGGCTCTTTGAATGAGACTCATAACCAAACACAGGTTGCATTCACATGACAGTTTATCTCATTTCCCTGACGCTTCCCTGTTTATATTTGACCTTTCACATATCTGAAGAAGTGTGCATGCACACGAAAGCTTATACCAAGAACTAACTTAGTTGGTCTTTAAGGTGCTACAGGAAGGATTTTTTTTATTTTGACTATGGCAGACCAACACGGCTACCTATCTGTAACCTTTCACGGGACGTACAAGCCACTTCCAGAAAGCAAATGGGATATAGCTCAAGTTACACACTTATTTCCACATTCGTTAACTCCAGAGGAAATCCATTCACAGCCCACTTTACCTGGAGAATCATCAAAGGGAAGTGGCAAGAATTGGGTAGCATATCAGTGTGGATTTTTTTCCTGGTGTTTCATGGGGGAGCAGAAATATGCATGTATGGAAAGGGTGGGGGAGTCACAACGCTGTACAATGGCATTCATTGTTGTGTCGAGTGACGGCCACTTGTGCGAACGAAATTTGGCACGGCAGGTTGGTATATCGGTCCAAAGGCCACAGTTCTGTAAGACAACAGGTACTGCAGTGTGACAGAAACAATCGAAAATGGAACAGGAGTGCCAACATTATAAGCAGCTAAACTACTGCAATATTCCCCACCTCTACAATTTCACAGTGAAGGATGCCTGAGGAATTTGTTCTTTGCAAACTCCAAAAAAAGAACTGACCTGATCTGGACCTTGCGAAACACCTTTTTTTTAATTGACAAGAAATAAAGTTAAAAAAAGGAAAAGGAAAAAGAAACACTTGAAAAAAGAAAAGAAAAGAAGTGAAAAGAAAAAAGAAGAAGAGTTTGGATTTGATATCCTGCTTCATCACTACCCGAAGGAGTCTCAAAGCGGCTAACATTCTCCGTTCCCTTCCTCCCCCACAACAAACACTCTGTGAGGTGAGTGGGGCTGAGAGACTTCAGAGAAGTGTGACTAGCCCAAGGTCACCCAGCAGCTGCATGTGGAGGAGCAGGGACGCGAACCCAGTTCCCCAGATTACGTAACTACAGCTCTTAACCACTACACACACTGGCTCCCAAAGAAAAGAAAAGAAACAATACTATACTCAAAGAAAAGAAAAGAAACTATACTATACTATACTGAAATGTTTCAAAGTTTTTTTAATTGTCCTTGAACCTTCCTGCCACACTTGCCACCCTGTCCTGCCACACCAGTGTGATGTGCCACACCTTTTGAGAACCACTGTTTTATACATTTGTCTGGTCCTGCTGCTGAATTTGAGGATCACTGTATCCCTTACAGCTAATTCAGCCATCTACGATAGGCTGGCTACTGCCCTGAATTACCCACATGTTATTGTACAGAAGATTGGGAAGACCTGAAATGTTTCTTGCTCTCAATCTTACTTCAGCTCTGCCAAAATCAATTTAACTCAGTCCTAGGGATGCAAGTGGTGTTATGGGACGCGGGTGGTGCTGTGGGTTAAACCACTGAGCTAGGGCTTGCTGATCAGAAGGTCGGCGGTTTGAATCCCCACAACGGGGTGAGCTCCCGTTGCTCGGTCCCTGCTCCTGCCAACCTAGCAATTTGAAAGCACATCAAAGTTCAAGTAGATAAATAGGTACTGCTCCGGCGGGAAGGTAAACGGCGTTTCCATGCGCTGCTCTGGTATGCCAGAAGCGGCTTAGTCATGCTGGCCACATGACCCAGAAGCTGTACGAAGGCTCCCTCGGCCAATAAAGCAAGATGAGTGCAGCAACCCCAGCACTGGACTTAATGATCAGGGGTCCCTTTACCTAGGGACACGGGTGGCTCCTGTTGCTCTGTCCCAGCTCCTGCCAGCCTACTAGATTGAAAGCATACCAGCATGAGCAGACCGTAGGTACCATTGTGGTGGGAAGGTAAATGGCGATTCCGTGTGCTTTGGCTTCCAACACAGTGTCCTGTTGCGCCGGAAGTGGTTTAGTCATGCTGGCCACATGATCCAGAAAGGTGTCTGCAGACAAACGCCGGCTCCCTCGGCCTGAAAGCGGAGATAAGTGCCACACTCCACAGTCGAATTCAAGTGGACTTAACTGTCCAGGGTCCTTTCCCTAAGACAGTCCTAGTTTAAGAGAAACCTCTTGCTCTGTTTCAGTTAGGTCAGTTGTTACCGAGATGTGGCGATCGCAGGCGTTTTCAGCCAATGTTATTTTCCACTGTCATTCACAGTGTTCCTTGCCTGCCAACTGGATTACAGGAAGCCTTATTCATGCTATGTTCTGTACAGATGAATATGAAGTTCATTTTCCCCTCTGGGGAAATGTTGCGACAATAAGTTGGCAGAGGAGAGAACAAGTGGAAAGGAAGACGTGGAAAAAATCTAATAAATGTGTTGCAAATTAAGAACATGGGAAATAAAAGAATTTGGAATTGTCCTTCCTTGGGGAGAAAAATCTGTACAGAGAGGAAAAGCAGCCATGAAGAAAAGATTGGGGAGTGTGTGCATTGCTGGGCTTCAATGTTCGTGCTTGCTATGCACAGCATTTAATCTTCAGATATTACTGGATGTTTAAGGCTCTAGTGAACATGATGGCAATGCAATGACCTTCAGGGAATAATATTCTGAGGTCCACTTATAGGCCTGGCTCCACTGGGCAACTCCTTCCCTTGAACTGTGCCACCTGGTCATTATAGGAATAGTTGTTTAGAAATTGGCACCTGGGTTTAGATTTCCTCTTCCCGCCATGTCCCTTCTCTCTTGTGTGCCGTGGTTTTCGTTTGTTCATTTTAGATTGTAAACCCGATAGTAGGGGCTGTCTTGTTTTCACTGCATGTAAGCTGCTCTGGAAAGGGACCCAGGTGGCGCTGTGGGTTAAACCACAGAGCCTAGGGCTTGCCGATCAGAAGGTCGGTGGTTCGAATCCCCGCGACAGGGTGAGCTCCCGTTGCTCGGTCCCTGCTCCTGCCAACCTAGCAGTTCGAAAGCACATCAAAGTGCAAGTAGATAACTCTGGCAGGAAGCTAAACTGCATTTCTGTGCGCTGCTCTGGTTCGCCAGAAGCGGCTTAATCATGCTGGCCACATGACCCGGAAGCTGTACGCTGGCTCCCTTGGCCAATAAAACGAGATGAGCGCCGCAACCCCAGAGTCAGTCACGATTGGACCTAATGGTCAGGGGTCCCTTTACCTTTACCTTTAAGCTGCTCTGGGAGTTTTTTTAGACTGAAGTGCAGAGTACAAATGCTCTAAATAAATAAAATAAATATAAATTTGTACCTTAGGGGGTGCACAGGCACTGAGAATTGGTGCTTCCTTTAGAATAAGCCAGTTGCCAGATTCTCTCCTTCCCTCTCTTCCTTCCGTTATTTATTATTTAATTTAACTTACTTAAAACACACGCACTTCTATAGCATCTTTCATCATCTTACATTTTAGGGTAGTGCACAACATAGAAGATCAATACAATAAAACACAAATATAAAAGAACTAGGAGAAACCTTGCTGCAGGCCTGGGTTAAGAACCCTGCGAGGGAGTTGTATATAACTTTGATATGAATTAGCTTAGTAACCAGCAATGGTATGTGGAACCTGATTCCAGCAGTCAAGATTCAACAGGCAATACTGTAAGGTTGTCACAGGCCTAAGTCCATTGATTTCAGTGGATCTGCTCTGAGCGGGTGGCGTTGTGGTCTAAACCACTGAGCCTCTTGGACATGCTGATTAGAAGGTCAGGGAATCAAATCTGTGAAACCGGGTGAGCTCCCGTTGCTCTGTCCCAGCTCCTGCCAACCTAGCAGTTCATACCAACGTGAGTAGATAAATAGGTACCACTGCAGCGGGAAGGTAAACGGCGTTTCTGTGCACTCTGGTTTCCGTCACGATCTTCTGTTGCTCTGGAAGTGGTTTAGTCAGGCTGGCCACCAGCGTCGGAGCAAGCCGATGGGGCGCCTGGGGCGGGGCACGGGGCACGGCCAGCCAGGTCAGGACACTCTGTGGGGCCTCTGGAGTCTGCCTGCCTCCTCCCACTCACCACCCTACAGCTGGGGGGGGGAGACAGTGAGCAGACTGTTGGGGCCTGCAGAGAGATGCGTGGCTCGGGCGCGCTGCAGACCCCTCACTGGGTGCTGCCCAACATTTTGTCACCCCCCTCAGTGGTCACTCTCACCCTCACCACACACCCCTTCCTATGCCCTTGCTGGCCACATGGCCAGGAATGCTGTCTGTGGACAAATGCCAGCTCCCTTGGCCTAAAGCGAGATGAGTGCCGCAATCACATAGTCTCCTTGACTGGACTTAACTGTCCAGGGGTCCTTTACCTTACTCTGCATGTGACCAACAATGAAAATCATCCATTGTGTTTATACGTCTGAGAGAAAAATATTTATATGTCATTTATTTATGCTAGCATTTTCAACCTGCCTTCCTGTGATGAGGACATTCAAGGCAGCTGAAAAAAATAAAACTGTACATCATAAAGCAAATTGAAAGAAAATTTAAAAAAATCATAGTGGCATAGTGGCAGTACTGTTGTTCTTATTATTCTTATTAACCTGTCCTTCACCAGAAGGGTGCAGTTACAGCAATATTAGCAATGAAATATTAATATGGCAAAATGAAATATTATAGAGCATCCATGTCCAAAGTCCATTTCGGGGGCCTAATCCAGTCCGCCGGTCAGTTTAATCTGGCCCCTGTGGCAGTTGGTTGGCCCTTTGGTCGGTCCTCATGGCCCTTCACTTCATCAAATGTGGCCCTCTTTGAATAATGTTTGGACACCACTCTTATAGAGCATTGCAATGTAAGCTCCATGTGGCAGACTTTGTTGATGCTGGTTTAGGAAAGCAGGGGGTGGGCCCGAAAGTAGGTAGGGAATTGAATCAATGAAATTCATCACAACATAACTGTTGTGGGTACACATAACTGACACACAACAAAGTGGCAGTGAAAATTTCCAGCTGGCAGTTGGACAGAATAGTGTGGCAGTGGGGGGGGGGGCGAAACAGCGGAGTCAGATAAATTGATTAGTTTTCTTTACCGATATCGTGAATGATGAGAAACTGAGTCAATATCAAAACAAAGAAAGTAGATCCTATAGTTGTGTACCTATTTTTTGGGCCATCCTGTATCTTTTCTTAACAAAAGATTTCACTGAATCCAAGTTGCCCTCCTCCCCCCTCTCCCTTTTGAATAACATATGGTGTTGTAGTAAGCGATAGCTACAGCTATGGATGACTCAGAACCCGCAATTTCATAATGCCCCTTTAATGCTCATAATGGGGCTCTCTATCACCCGCACAGCTGCATGGTTGCAAGTTAACACGTAATGGTTCCGCTAAGTAGCTGTGCGAAAGACGTCCCAAATGGCCGCCAGCACTCTCTCGTCCCTCACGGCCAGCTACAAATCAGCTCCTATGGCAAAGCACAAGGCTGGAAGATATTAAAATAATAATAATAAAAAAATACCCCAGCCATTTATTTCTGACAGTGATTTGACACCTGGCTGATGGAAGAAGCTCACACTCTGACCTCTAGACTGTAAGTTCTGCTAAGAGAGAGATTCGCTTGAAATGCCCATGGGTTTTTGGATTCCTGCTAATAGCAGGCAGTCGAATGGATGATAACATTATGGCAAGGAAGAAATGCTCTCTCAATTAATTTTCCATCATGTTACAGCCATTATCATTGGATGTCATCTAGAGAAATGTGATGGGGGTGGGGTAGAAAAGTTTTGAAAGTGCCAGTCATTGAGCCCATTATGTAACAGCAAGATCAGAGAGTGGAGTAGCCCATATATATATATATATATATTTAATGCTATTGATTCAAAGTTACTTTGGGTAGAAAAATGCACATGAGAAAAGGTAAAGATGTTCAATGGAGAAGTGCATTCACTGTTACTTATTATTATTATTAATAATAATAATAATTTCAAAAACATAGACTATATGATTTGGTTTGGACATTCAGGTAACCTAGCTCCATTTCATTGGGACAGGATTACCTGGTCCTAAAGAAATCTGGTCAGGTTATCCAGGTATGTGTATATGTGCATTTGTTTCCTTGCCCAACCAGGCAGAGTTTGAGCTCAGCAGTGGTGTAATGTGTGTGAGCCACAGGGGCGGTTGCCCCAGGGAACAAAATTGTTAGGTGTGGAAAATTTCAGTACCAGGTGCTGCCTCAATACAGCTCCATGCTTCCATTTCTGGGCTCCATTGAAAACGGCGTCCCCATGTGAACCAGGAAGTGACCTCTCCAGATAATGGAACGACTCTTCTTTTATTATCTTTGGGGCTGCGATCTCCTGGGCGAAGCAGGCACTGTTAGGCAGTTGAATATGCAAGTGTACTCCATCCATTTCTCTCCCTCTCATGCACCCCTCTGACTGCCCCGGGTACTGGCAACACACGCTATGTTACTGGAGCTCTGATGACATTGCACCTGGGTTGGGAGAGAGGTGGACCACCTTGACATGTGATGTAGAGATCCATGTGCTGATGCCAGCCTTGGCTAGAACCTATTGGGCCATGAGGAAAGTGGCCATAGCTCAATGGTAGATCATTCGCTTTGCATGCAGGAGGTCCCAGTTTCAATCTGCTGAGAAAAACCCATGTCTGACGCTTGGGAGAGTTGCTGCATAACCCTATCCAGTATGAAGCAGTTTCCTATATAAGTCCATGCCACCGCCACCAGCCAATTCTTCATGGTACCTACTTTCCCACCATTGGAGTGCAATGCAGGAATAGCTGGTCGCTTATGGGCTGTGTAGGATCTCTTTTTTTCTACCTCTCAGACAGGTGGGCCTGGGTTTGTCTGTTTCCCCATCAATTCAACACTTCGTCCCCAGGGAGAGTGTAAAGGTAAAGGTAAAGGGACCCCTGACCATTAGGTCCAGTCGTGACCGACTCTGGGGTTGCGGCGCTCATCTCGCTTTATTGGCCGAGGGAGCCGGCGTACAGCTTCCGGGTCATGTGGCCAGCATGTCTAAGCCGCTTCTGGTGAACCAGAGCAGTGCGCGGAAACGCCGTTTACCTTCCCGCCAGAGTGTTACCTATTTAGCTACCATACTTGCACTTTGACATGCTTTCGAACTGCTAGGTTGGCAGGAGCAGGGACTGAGCAACTGGAGCTCACCCCGTCACAGGGACTCGAACTGCCGACCTTCTGATCGGCAAGTCCTAGGCTTTGTGGTTTAACCCACAGCACCACCCGCGTCCCTAGGGAGGATGTAGAGGAAAGTAAATAGGAAGCAAAGCAGTGTCAGGAGAGCAGAGGAGAGGAAGCAGAACGGTGGAGGCCACCCTCTACCCTTCTCCGTTAGCTTCCAGAGAATAGGAAAGCAGTCTTGAATTACAGCAGGGCTTTTAGGTCGATAACAGCTCAGAGACAGCCAAACAGCAGAGTTATGAGATGTTAGGAGGAGGAGGAGGAGGGGAGGCAGAGCAGCTAGCTGACACCTCACTGGACAGCATAACCGACCCCCCTTCTCCCAAGTTCATTAAGGGTGGAAGAACAAAGGGCACAGAGACAGTTGTCCATGGGTGGGCGGACACTGTAGAGGCAGGTGTTGTTGCTAGAAGGGGAGGAGGAGGAGCTTGGTGCGAGCAACGCCATCATTGAGGAATGACTGGATTTCTTTGTCTCTCGCCATGATGACTCAATAAAATTAGAAGTGAGAACTTCCTTGTTTCCTCCCTGCTTCTTGGTGCCATCAAGAGAGGGAGAGAGTTCCTCAAGCCTCAACAAGCGGTCATGATAACAGGACTGTACCGGAAAAGTAATGCCATCTGCAAGACCACAGGCGAGTATTCCAGGACGCCTCTCAACTGATGCGTGACTCTTGAGACTGACCACCCAGGACTGTGAGTCTGGGTTGGGAGGGGAAGTCTCTTGTCAGCCTGCCTCATGGACCCAGAGTTATTGTTGTTGCTGTTGTTATTAATTAAATTTGAATACCACTCTTCATCCGAAGATCACAAGGCAGTTCACAACACAAAAATGTAAAATGAGAATGCACAATACACAATACAATGGTACCTTGGTTCTCTAACACCTTGGTTCCCAAATGCCCAAAATCTAGATGTAAGTGTTCTGGGTTTCAGATGTTTTTCAGAAGCCAAACGTCTGATGTGGTTGTCGGCTATTGTTTCTGGGGCACCTGCACCAATCAGAAGATGCATCTTGGTTTTCGAACATTTTGGAAGTCAAATGGACTTCCAGAACGGATTAAGTTTGGCACTTTTGTATTTGCTATTTATTTTGAATTTTTGTTTTAGAGGCTTTTTTGGTTAATTTGTTTTTGTGACTGTGTGGAACACAGTTCAACTACTGATTTATTGTGTGATTGCAGAAATGGATAAAAGCCTCCCATCCAAACAAGGACTATCATCAGTGCAGGTAAGAATTTTTTATTATTCTTATTATTTTTATCATCTACAATACTGTCTTATTTATTTTATAGTACAGTGCATTGATTGTTGCTTTCATTTTATGGATCAATGGTCTCATTAGATAGTAAAGTTCATGTTAAATTGCTGTTTTAGGGGTTGTTTTTAAAAGTCTGGAACAGATTAATCCGTTTTGCATTACTTCCTATGGAAAAGCGCGTCTTAGTTTTGGAGCGCTTTGGTTTGGGAATGGACTTCCGGAACGGATTAAGTTTGAGATCCAAGATAGCACTGTAAAGCAAAACCAAAAAGCCCCCCCAACAACACCCTCCCACAAACACATCATTACTATTCATTTTTATATGCCTGTTGTCTTTGTCCATGGAGTTTTCTTGGCAGGGATACTGGAGTGGCTTGCCGGTTCCTACTCCAGGTGGATCACGTTTGGTCAAAACTCTCCACTATGACCTGTTCATCTTGGGTGCCCTGCTCGGCATAGTTCATAGCTTCTCTGAGTTCTTCAAGCCCCTTCGCCACGGCAAGGCAGTGATCCATGAAGGGGCTACTATTCATTAATATATATTTATTAAGATATATGAGAGTGTGAGTTCTGATGCCACATCCTGAGGGACTTTCAAGTAGTCACTGTTTTAGGGCCAAATTGTGGATATAATGTACTGTAGCTGCGGAATTGATAGTACTGAGTCATCAACCGGTGTCCCAGCCAGAATGATTCATTTCTTTGGGACATGTGGAAATAAAGCCCAACAAAATCAGTTCTTTGTAGACGTAACAGCAGGTTTTCAAATCTCATGAAATCAACAGGACAAGTTGATTTCACAATCTGCTTGTACAATTTGGGGGTCTATGGGAAGAGTGACTTGCCTGAATAGGTAAGGGACCAAGAACCGGGCTTGTTGGTTAGGTCAGAATTGCCCTAGGAACTGGCTCTTGAGTAGCACCCCACACATTAGCACTTCTGTACAGATTACTTGGCCAGAGAACCACATTGCAAAATTCAGGGAGGCATGGCTTTCAAAACATGGCTGTGTTTCGGTTCATGTGCTGTTTGGAAAATGTTAACATTGGGAGGTTTGCCTTTAAATATGAACTGAAAAGAATTTCTGTCCTATCCCTAGCGGTGGACAACTTTAAACCAGTTTTAATTGTGAAAACTTAAGTTTTCCAGCATTCACTTGAATCCCAGCTGCAGAATATCAACGGTTTGGAACCACCTGGGGCCTCATGTTACACAGAAGACATGTTTATGCTTACTTGAAAAAAGCTATGGAGCAGGGCTGAATTGGCTCGGACCTGTGGCACTGGGAGTTAATCCTCATTTCTTTCTTTATCTAAACTGCCCTTTGATGGTGCTGTTAGCACCATGGGGGGGGGAATAGCTGCCCCTTGGGAACAGGTTTGCACCATTAGTCTTGCTTTTATTAATGTTCCAGCCAAGGAACCATAAGCCAATCATCTGAAACTCTTAGGAGATGGAGAACCATTAAAATGGAAACAAAAGTTATTTTAAGCTTTTCGGCTACTGCGTTTCAAAGTAAGCTCTCTGGAAGCAAGCCTTCTTGTTTATTTCATTTTGCTTTTAGGAACTAGCTCATGTAATAGAAAATGAAGGCTTCTTGGCCCTTCAAGTGTTCAGCAAGAGAGATCTGCACAAAACAGTCCATGGGACTATTTTATCTGGCCACTGTTTTAAGATTTAGATGGCTTTTATGGATATGTTTCTTTGTGGGATTGTGTTTCATTTCCCCCCGGTTCTCTTGTATATTTCCAATGCCAACAACTTTGTTTTTTTTTTTTTCAAATGACAAGCAGTATTATCCATGGATTCAATAAATGAATCCACCAAAGAAATTAGGGAAGGAGTAGGAATCAACTGAAGGAGCGTCTCCACCCCCATCGTTCTACCCGGACACTGAGGTCCAGCACCGAGGGCCTTCTGGCGGTTCCCTCACTGCAAGAAGCCAAGTTACAGGGAACCAGGCAGAGGGCCTTCTCGGTAGTGGTGCCTTCCCTGTGGAACACCCTCCCACCAGATGTCAAAGAGAACAACAACTACCAGGCTTTCAGAAGACATCTGAAGGCAGCCCTGTTTCGGGAAGCTTTTAATGTTTGATGTATTATAGTATTTTAATATTCTTTTGGAAGCTGCCCAGAGTGGCTGGGGAAGCCCAGCCAGATGGGCGGGGTATAAATAAATTATTATTATTATTATTATTATTATTATTATTATTATTATTATTATTATTATTATTAAACAGCTCTATTACACATAGCAGGTTTCTCTAGCGTAGTGACCCTAAGATGTTTCTTGACTACAACTCCCATCATTGCTGGTGATTTGCTCTGCTGCCTGTGACTGATGGGAGTTGTAGTCGAAAAGATCTGGATGGAACCATGTTGGTTGCACCAAAATGGACTCTCTTCTCTTGGGGCAGAAGGAACTGACAACTTTGGAAACAGGTGCAAGGAGCAGGTTGAGCCTGGGAAAGTTATGTCGGATGACATCAAAAGAAACTTGGATAAATTCATGGAGGATAATGCTCTCAGTGACTACTAGCCATGATAGCTATGACATAGGTCTGGTGTCGGAGGAAGTATTCCTTAGTATACCAGTTGCTAAAGCTCACAAGAGGGAAGAATGATGTTGCCATCCCACCAGACCAGATCCCATTTGTGGGCATCCCATTGGCCAGTATGAGGTCAGGATGCTGGACTAGTTGAGTCTTTGATCCAGCAGATCCAGATCTAACATTCTCAGATTCCCTCACACAATCCTAACAATGTGAGGGAAAATAGCACTTTCTCTAAAGGCTTCACCCCACAAGACTTTTGGGAATTGAAGTTCAGTGAGGGCACTGAAAATTATTGGGAATAAATTCCTGCTATTCTCACAGTACAGTGGTGCCCCGCAAGACGAATGCCTCGCAAGACGGAAAACTCGCTAGGCGAAAGAGTTTTCCGTTTTGGAGGTGCTTCGCAAAACGAATCTCCTATGGGCTTGCTTCGCAAGACGAAAATGTCTTGCGAGTTCCTGCGGGGTTTTTTCCTTTCCCCCCCTTTTTCTAAGCCACTAAGCCGCTTATCAGCTGATCCGATAAGCTGATAAGCCGCTAAAAGCCGCTAATAGCACTAATAGCGCTAATCCTCTAATCCGTCAATGGGCTTGCTTTGCAAGACGAAAAAACTGCTAGACGAAGAGAATCACGGAACGGATTCTTTTCGTCTTGTGAGGCACCACTGTACCACAATTTCCAAGGTTCCTTGGTGAGATGGAGTAGCAAACCTATTAATGGCTATAGGTGAAGATACTGGCTTCTGTTTCAAGCACTGCTCAAATGCTTTGATGTGGGTTACCTGTTGAACTGACCCCCTAACTTTCGCTTAGCTACTTCCATAGAAAAGGGAATGGATGGATTGGGAGCGGCAAATGCATCCCTTCATTCGTTTCTTTTCTGTGAACTGCCCTGAGACCTCCAGGTATAGGGCGGTATATAAATTCTATTATTATCATTAAAAAGGTAAAGGACCCCTGACTGTTAAGTCCAGTCGCAGACGACTCTGGGTTTGCGGCACTCATCTCGCTTTACAGGCCGAGGGCATTTGTCCACAGACAGTTATTCTGGGTCATGTGACCAGCATGACTAAGCCGCTTCTGGCACAACTTAACACCGAAACCAGAGCGGCGCACGGAAATGCTGTTTGCCTTACTGCCGCAGTGGTACCTATTTATCTACTTGCACTGGCATGCATTCGAACTCCTAGGTTGGCAGGAGCTGGGACTGAGCAATGGGAGCTCACCCCGTCGCAGGGATTCGAACCACAGACCTTTTGATCGGCAAGCCCAAGAGGCTCAGTGGTTTAGACCACAGCGCCACCCACGTCATTATTATTATTTCATTGACTGTGCAAATGGCAGTGAAGAGATTTCCCTGTGTTTCGCCCCTTCAGTCCCTAAAGAAAGCTATAGCATGTCACTTCCCCCTCCAGTTGCTTAAGGTGTGAAATTCATTCAGAGTGCAAAACAAGCTGAAGATGACATGCCAAAAAGGAGTGAAGAGCAGAACTGACAACACTTGTCTTGTGTGGAAGGGTGCCCAGAGACTAACAGCAGCTCTGAGTTAGTATCTCATTAGATAATACCTTGTAAAGTTAGTCTTTATTGAGTCCTTTAAAAAGAAAAGAAAAGATTATAGGACCATAATTTGAAAATCATTACAGCTTTAAATTACTCCAGCAACTTCTGTACTGTAAAACCAATAGATGGGCGTCTGGAATCAGAAGCCGATTAGATGAGGCAGGGCATGACCAAAATGTAGGAATTCCTTACAGGGTTGGAAAAGTCAAAGATATCTTAGAAGCATTTGGGCTTGTGGAGGGTTATGACCTGGTTTCAAAAAAATATATATCCAGTCTTCTTGGATCATCTGATGGCTTTAAAAAGAAGTGATGGCTTTAAAAATCCTCTTTTTGTCGAAAGAGGATTTGACAAAAACAAGAACATAAGAAGAGCCTTCTGGATGAAGCCAACAACCCATTTTGTCCAGCATCTTATTCTCCCAGTGGCTGAACAGTTGCCTGTGGGGAAATCATGGGGGTAAAGCTATCAGGGGCTGATATGTTCTTTTTTTCCTTTACGTAATTTTAATTGAATTTTCTGTTATGAAATTTAAAGTATTCATTTAAACAACCTTAAAATATCAATCACTTGCCTTCTTCACTTTCCATGGCTCATTTTGCATATCATAAATCCCTGCATATTTTACACAAAATATTTATGATATTTTGCATATCATAAATCCCTGCATATTTTACACGAACTAAACCATTCATTATTCCCTTATTACATCCATCAAAACTTATTTACCCCGTTGAATTTATCTTAATGCTGCCAAAGTTTTCAAAAGTACACAATTTCCCCCCATATATTCAATAAACATTTCCCAGTCTTCTTTAAACGTATGTTCTTCTTGTTCCCTTGTTCTATACGTTAGGTTCGCAAGCTGCGTGTATTCCATCAGTTTAAGTTGTCATTCTTCTTTGATTGGGACCTCACTCGTTTTCCATTTTGGGGCTAACAAAACACGGGCCGCAGTAGTAGCATACATAAATAATCTTTTTTGACACCTGGGAATTTCCATCTGAATTACCCCCAGCAGAAAGGTCTCTGGGGTTTTTGTGGAGGGGAAGTGCTTTTAAACATTCCCCCCCCAATTCATTATAAATTATTTTCCAACACTCTTTAACCCTTTTACAGATCCACCACATGCAAAGAGCATTCCCTCAACCTCATTGCATCTCCAGCACTTATCTGTTTTAGCCTTATACATCTTAGCAAGCCTACTCGGAGTTAGGTACCATCTGTACATCATTTTCATGTAGTTCTCCTTCAAGCGGTCGACATGTTCTACTTCCACTGTCAGAGACAATATGCCTCTGGATACCAGTTCCTGGAAACTGCAGGAGGGGAGAGTGCTGTTGCGTTCAGGTTCTGTTCGTGGGCTTCCCATGGCCATCTAGGCCACTGTGAGAACAGGCTGTCAAACTAGAATTGTTCACTGGCCCAATCCAATCAGCTCTTCTTATTTTCTTATGTTCTTACTTGCTTGAAGTGGGTTGCTTCACTTTCTTTGAATGATCAAGCTAGTCCAGCCTATTTTTATGGAAGGTGCAAACATTCTCTGCTTGAGAGCTTCCCATAGGGTATCTTGTTGCAGGAAACCCTCCCCCCCCTTCATTCAGCTTGTACAAACTTGACACACACACACACACACTGCATACACTACGCTTCTGTTATAAATTCATAGAAAATCAACCATACATCAGATCTGCACCGTTCCACTTTTATTTCACTCCATGAAGGAAGGACTACAAAATGGGGAAGGTTTGATACAGGGCAGCCATAATCCCTTGAGCATACCAGCACATACAAGGAGGCCCTGCCCAGTTGCTATGCCAACCCTGATGATCCTAGACAGAAGACCATCAAGGTCACAAAGAACTTGCATATGGGAGTGGATTCAGCATGGACTGGAAAAAAGGACAATGACCTGCTCTTCCCTCTGGGGGCAGGAAACTGCATATTCCCCTTTGTCACCTGGAAAGTACTCATGGGGAGGGGGGAAAGGAGGAACCAACCAGGTGACAAGATACTCAGGTTACCTCCACAACTCCTCCCTCAACCCCTCGTTTTTGTGATGTAGTTGTGATGTAGTTGTGATGTAGTCTTAGGGGTGTAGTTTGGGGGATTAGTAACTAATAAAAGTTGGAGTCTTCTTTTGTTCTGGACTTCCATTTTGCTTCATCTTGTTGCTGGTGGGAGTCCTGTCACAACAGTATCCAATAAAGGCCAAGCCTACAGGCTGCTGTTTTGCTCCAAGTTATCCTGGTTGCTGTCTTTGTTTTTGTCCAAGGGAGCCCTCGGATTTCTCCGTTAACAATCTGATCCCCCTTCCTCATGGCTGGCAGCCAGAAATGGGAAAACAAGATGTTCTTACCATGGTATTTTATTCAATATTCACAGAGAGAGACGGATGATGCCACCTCTCAGGTAATGGCGTTGCTCCGAGTAAAGTCCCACCCCCTCCGTCTCTCCTATACTACATCATCCCTGCGTCAGCTAATCTGTGCTTTCTGCCTCTGAGCTTTCTGTTCTACTACTTTCTGTTCTACTACTCTCAATGCATGTCGGGTCCTGGGAGGGGCAGGTCAGGAATGCCATCCAAAGAAACTGAGTCTGTCGGCTGTCTCTCCCCTGGTGCTTCTTCCTGCTCCTGCTCCCCTACGAATGCTACCAAGCTTCTCCCCTCTGCAGCATCTGAACTACGACCTTCTGCAAGCCACTGTTCTAAATCTATACTGTCTTCCTCTTCTAGGGTAGGTTCAGGAGGAGGAGGGGGGGGACTCCACCGTTCCTCCTCAGACCAGTCCCTAACACATAGGCATCTGAATGGGCACTTTGGGAACAGAGAGGTGGACCTGGTGGGCCTTTGGCCTGATTTAGCAGTCTCTTCTCATGTTCTTTCCCACAGTTGATTCTCAACATTCTCAACAAGCTTAACATTTTAGAGAGGGAAATAAACTCTTTAAAGTACACACACACACACATATATGATAACTTTTCTTTAAAAGCAAACTGTGCCAGATTGTAGCAGCTGCAAGTCGGGGGGGGGACACCACCAACATCTAGAAATGTCTTGGGAGAACATCTTGTGCTGTTTCTGTCCCAAGTTTGCAGAACTTGGATTTTTCTTACATGGCACAGATAAGCAAGTTGGGGGGAGGGGGAGACTTTCAAGGTTTTAAGAGGTCTGGTTTGTTCAAACAAAAGCTGAACTGAAGAATTTTCCTTCCACAGAATATATGGAAAGATAAGGCAATGAAAACTGTAATGTTTTCCTTGGATTTGTGAATCCCAAGGAATAGCATCTTCCAGAAAGAGGGGATGTGATGAGAAAGATGGATAAAACATGAAAAATAGCTGCATGACTGTTCCCATTTTTATGTTCTTTTTTTTTTAAGGGGTGGGGACTCTCTGGCGATGTAGTATATTATCAAATGATTGCCCTGAGCCCTACAACAGGAGAGAAGATAGAAGAAGAAGAAGAAGAAGAAGAAGAAGAAGAAGAAGAAGAAGAAGAAGAAGAAGAGGAGGAGGAGGAGGAGGAGAGTTTGGATTTGAAATCCCGCTTTATCACTACCCGAAGGAGTCTCAAAGTGGCTAACATTCTCCTTTCCCTTCTTCCCCCACAAAAAACACTCTGTGAGGTGAGTGGGGCTGAGAGACTTCAGAGAAGTGTAACTAGCCCAAGGTCACCCAGCAGCTGCATGTGGAGGAGCGGAGACACGGACCCGGTTCACCAAATTACGAGACTACCACTCTTAAAAACTACACCACACTGGCTCTCTTACTTTTCTCTTATTTTGGCTGCTGATCCCTTATTTGCGAGGCTGCTCGTCCCTTATTTTCAAATCTGTAAGTTGACAGCTATAAGGGGTACACGTCCCTCTGTGTCCCCCCAGAAAAAGCACTGCATAGAGGCTTAAGAAAGTGCCTTAAACCGAGTGAGGATACTGGTCCATCTAGCTCAATGTTATCTATATGGACTGCCAGCGGTTCTCCAAAGTTTCAGGAGATGCCAGCAATTGAACCCGGAACCTTCTGCATGCAACACAATAAGCTCTACCACTGAGTTTCTGGCCTTTGTCTCTTGTGTTTTTATTAGGCATGTGTTGTTGGAATGACGACTGACATATTTTGAGAGATAAACAAAATACAGGAAGTGAACCAGCCATTGGTAGGGCACTTGCACAATCCTATGCATGCCTACTCAGAAATCAGCCTCAGTGAGTTCAGTGGTACTTACTCCCAGGAAGCATAGCAACATCTCATCCATTAATATCAAAGGGACTTGAAAGTTCTTTATTTTCGTTGAATCATGCCCAAAAATTAAAGGTAAATGGGCCCCTGACCATTAGGTCCAGTCATGACCAACTCTGGGATTGCAGCGCTCATCTCGCCTTATTGGCCGAGGGAGCCGGCGTACAGCTTCCAGGTCATGTGGCCAGCATGACTAAGCCGCTTCTGGCGAACCAGAGGAGCGCACGGAAACGCCGTTTACCTTCCTGCCGGAGCGGTACCTATTTATCTACTTGCACTTTGACGTGCTTTCGAACTGCTAGGTTGGCATTAGGTATGATCTATTTTCAAAAGCCCTAAACAGTCATCTTTGCGTAGTACTAGGCACAATTGCTGCAAGATTTTGACTTGCTCCTGTGCCTTTCATGGAAGTTTGATTGACATATGTCAGCATGAAATGAAACACTGCATCCTCTTTCCACAGGAACCTGCCCAGGCCTTGAAATCAGCCTCAGAGACGTTACTTTCACATCCACCATCAAAATCCACCACAGTGATGGGCACCAGAGACAGGACTTTGTCAGTCATGGCTCTGAATCTCTGGACATGGGTGGCACTGTGGTCTAAACCACTGAGCCTCTTGGGCTTGCTGATCAGAAGGTCAGCAGTTCAAATCCCCGCATCGGGGTGAGCTCCTGTTGCTCAGTCCTAGGTCCTGCCAACCTAGCAGTTTGAAAGCACACCAGTGCAAGTAGATAAATAGGTACTGCTGTGGTGGGAAGCTAAACGGAGTTTCTGTGCACTATGGTTTCCATCACAGTGTTCTGTTGCACCAGAAGTGGTTTAGTCATGCTGGCCACATGACCCGGAAAAGCTGTCTGTGGAGAAAAGCTGGCTCCCTTAGCCTGAAAGCGAGATGAGCGCAACAAGCCCATAGTTGCCTTTGACTGGACTTAACTGTCCAGGGGTCCTTTACCTTTTACTGTATATCTGGAACTCTTTCCCGAAGGAAGTGCAGATGGCCCCATCTTTTTGAGTTTTTCAATCAACATTAAAAGAAAAAAACACATCTTGTTTAAACTTACATTTTACGAAAAGTGATTTACTGGGTTTTTTAATGACTACTGTTCTTCGTTTTGCAAGCAGATTTTTATTATTATTTTGTGTGTGTGTGTGTGTGTGTGTGTGTGTGTGTGTTTAATCATTTTAAATTGTTATTCATAGGCTGCCTTTGGAGGGCTTGAGAGATGGCACATACATTTCTTTAGTAAATAAATAATACTAATCTCCATGCTGTGAAAAGCTTTGCAGGCTAATTACTCTACACTGAGACACACAAGAGCAGGCTGGCCGATTTGTTCTGGTCAATTGGCAACTTTAATACTGTGCCCGTCCAGATTCTCATTGTTATCCACACATCATCTTGTTGAGCATGACATGGGTTGCTCTCTGTTTTGCAATGCAGATGGAAATACACATTTTCAAACAGTCCCAACACACATTGCAGCAAATTCCGCCTATCTTTTACAGCAACTGCCTGATATGCGGCTAGTAATTTTTTAGACTTCTGCCCTATGTATCCCAGCACCTCTGGGACTATATGGAATATAAATTAAAAGCTTGAATAAACAAGTGCGCAGCAAAACAAGGTTAATACAATAACCAGACTTTCATGTCTATGTAGGGAACACACACACAGAATGTAACTAATCCCAGCCTTACAAAATCTTAAAACCACAAGACAAACACAATTGTAACCTGAATCTCTAATTTGTTTGTTAATGGTATCTCTAATTACTCCATCGCGATGTTCACATTGCTTTAAAGGCAGAGCCAGAGGCAAAATTTCCAGAGCTGCAACTAAAAGGCTTGGATTTCTGAAACTTTAAATAATTTGATGGATGATGCTGTAGAAAATATTAGCGAAAGAAGAGAAAAGGAAGAGGAAAAAGAAAAAACAAAGAGAAAGAGAACAATGACAAATGAAACAAGGATCTGCATTGAAACATCAAAGGCTGCCCCTATTCAGAGTATATTTGATGCCAAAGGCTTTTGTGATTTTTGTGTGACTTGAATCGTATCCTTCACTTCCAAAGAGGGAAATGGCATTAATCTTTTATCTGTTTTCTGCTGGGTTTCAGCTGTACACCGTAATTCAATATTTATTTGATCAGCAGAGACTCACCAGAAACGCATGCTCTGTGAACAAGGCTTGTAAGCTTCTTTACAAGTGAATCACTAATGTTAGAGCACCTTATGTGACCTGGATAAGCGGGTGGACAGCTGCAACGGCCCAAGGCAAGCCACCGTCTCTTGCCATTTCCCAGCTATCTCCTGATTCCTCAAGACAGTGCTGCAAAAGAGGTGTAGAAAATCATATACGGTGTGGATTAAATGGGGAGAGTCCTTTTTCATAGTACTGAAACCCACAGTCATCAAGGTGAAGTTGAAGGATGGAAGATGCAAAGGCCAGATGAAGACATGCTCAGACTTCCCAAGTATCCTTATTTTCCGGGGACAGTCCCAGATTTACAGAAGCCATCCCAGTTTCTGATTTGATCCCAGATCCTTATGACATCCCTATTTTCATTGGGGAAATATTGGTGTGTATGGCATTATGTGACCCCCAAAACTAAGGCAATAAGTAACTATACAACCTTTATAAGACATTTGAAGGCAGCCCTGTATGGGGAAGTTTTTTATTTTTTATTTTTCATGTTTTATTGTGTTTTTATTTATGTTGCAAGCCACCCAGAGTGGCTGGGGAAACTCAGTCAGATGGGCAGGGTATAAGTACAGTGAAACCTTGGTTCTCGAATGGTTTAGTTGATGAACAAATTGGCTCCTGAATGCTGAAAACCAGGAAGTAAGTGTTCCAGATTTCAAACACTTTTTGGAAGCCAAACGTCCGATGCGCCTGTTGGCTATTGTTTCTGGGGCGCCTGCATCAATCAGAAGCCGTGCCTTGGATTTTGAATGTTTCGGGAGTTGAACGGATTTCTGGAATGGATTAAGTTCGAGAACCAGGGTTCCACTGTAATAAATTGTTGTTGTTGTTTAGTCGTTTAGTCGTGTCCGACTCTTCATGACCCCATGGACCAGAGCACGCCAGGCACTCCTGTCTTCCACTGCCTCCCGCAGTTAGGTCAAACTCATGCTGGTAGCTTCGAGAACAGTATCCAACCATCTCGTCCTCTGTCGTCCCCTTCTCCTCGTGCCCTCAATCTTTATCTTTCCAAACATCAGGGTCTTTTCCAGGGAGTCTTCTCTTCTCATTGTAATAAATTACGATGATGAAATAGGGTGTCCCTATTTTCATAAGAGAAATGTTGGAGAGTATGCATGCTGAAGCCCTCAACTGTGTTTAAGGCCCCATTTGCACTATACAGTGGTACCTCTGGTTGCGAACGGGATCCGTTCCGGAGGCCCGTTCGCAACATATAAAGCCTGCAACCTGAAGCGCCGTATCTGCGCAGGTGCGCGGCGTGATTTGGTGCTTGTGTGCATGCGCGAGCGGCGAAACCCAGAAGTAATCCTTTCTGGTACTTCCGGGTCGCCGCAGGATGCAACCTGAAAAAAGGTATCGTGAAGCAAACGTAACATGAGGTATGACTGTACATTTAAAGCTACTTTAAATGCTCATGTAGGATCCTGGGAACTGTAGTTCATTAAGGGTGCTGAGAGCTGATAGGAGGTGCTTAGTCCCCCCCCCCAGAGCTATGATTCCCAAAGTGGTTTACCAATCCACCCCTCTTCCCAGCTGGTATGATGCTGCCTTAAATTGATAGTGCAATCGGGGTTTAAGAGGCCTCATAGCATTGTCTTTTTATCCCCACCAAATGGGTATGAAACAATGAAAATAGAAATAACAAACTTTTATATTTGCATACCAGCACATAGGCAAGGCTGCGACTCAGAACCGACCATCTAACTAAAACATATATCTTGCAATGAGCCTATTTGCCTATGGAATACCTTTAAACGAAAACACCTTGTGTTTTCTTACTTAGCATACATGAAACATTTTATTGCACCACAATGCAGGCAAGAGGAGTTGCACACCGTTAAGCAGTGGCAGTAGAGCATGCCCTGGATGTGTTCTGCACATAGCACATTTAAAGCACTTCTTTTCACGATCATGTAAAATTAAAGTTTACTCATAACCCAAGGCCCTAAACTGTTGCGTACATAGCTTGTGCATAAATCCAGCACGGATGAAACCCAGTGCCCATTTAAAGGGGCTGCAAATGATTTTTGTGTGTGGAGTCAAATAACACAAAAATGAGCCGTAAATGGGCACTATATTCTATTCGTTTCCAAGAAATGGCTTTGACATTGAGTGAAAGCTCAAACATACAGTGGTACCTCCGGTTACAAACTTCATTCATTCTGTTCTCAACCCGAAACCGCTCGTAAGATGAGGCGCACTTTCGCTAATGGGGCCTCCCGCTGCTGTCGTGCTGCCGGCGCACGACTTCCGCTCGCATCCCGGGGCAAAGGTCGCAATCAGGAGCACCTACATCTGGGTTAGCAGAGCGCGTAACTCGCAGCATTCGCAAGGGGGACAGAACGTAACACGATGTTTCACTGCAATGTGGAAATTACCGTATTTTTCGCTCTATAACACGCACCCGACCATAACACGCACGTAGTTTTTAGAGGAGGAAAATCCGTAGGCATGCCACCTGTAGGCATTGCCTCCATAACACGCACAGACATTTCCCCTTACTTTCTAGGAGGAAAAAAGTGAGTGTTATGGTGCAAAAAATACGGTACATATCCTCCAAGTGTCCTGTTTTTACAGGGACAGTCCCAGAATTATGAAAGCCACCTCAGTTTCTGATTTGATCTCAGAATGTCCCTATTTTCCCAACCAGTGCTGTCACAACCAAGCTTGGAGAGGAAGATGAGCTGGCGCTTGTCTTGAGTAAAGGTGGCGGCTGTGAAACAGCATCCCGTTGCCTTTCCAGGGCTTCTCCAGGGCCGCCACTGCTAGCCTGCTCCCTTGGGCAGCTCATAGTGGCTGCTGGAGAGCGGGTGAGAAGGAAGAGAAATTGTCACTGCTGAGGCCCAGCCCCACATGACGCGCTGGCTCCGAGGGGCAGGAAGAAGGGCAGGGCTGAAAAAATGTATAGAGTAAGTAATAAAATGTGTTGGAAATGTAAAACAAAAGACGGTGAATTTTTTCACATGTGGTGGACGTGTGAAAAAATGAAAAAATATTGGGACATGATATATAACGAAATGAAAAAAAATATTTAAATACACTTTCCCAAAGAAAGCAGAAGCATTTTTGCTAGGGATAACAGGGGATGAATTAAAAAAGGAAGATTACAAACTATTCATGTACGCAATGACCGCCGCTAGAATCTTAGTGGCTCAGAAATGGAAATCCCAAGAAATCCCAACTTTAATGGAGTGGCAGACAAAAATGTTTGAATACATAGAATTGGCGAAATTGACTTATAAGATTCGAAACCAAAAAGTAGCAAAGTTCAAAAAGGATTGGAGTAAATTTGTTGAATATATACGGAGTAATTGTAAGAATTCAAAAACTGTAGCAGGATTAATGTAAATCTTGTGATGTGGATGGAGTGTAAATAAGAAACTGTTAGAAAAGATTTGAGACATGAAAACCGTTGAAGGGATGGAAGGAAGTCCGGGCGCAATAAGGCGCAGGGTAAATAAGAAGACATACCAATTTTTGAACGTAAGAGTATTTATTTTATTTTTTATTTTACAAAAAAGCAATAAAAAGTATTTGAAAAAAAGAAGAAGGGTAGGGCTGCTGTGGGCAGGGAGAAAGTGGGAGCAAGGTGGAACACGAGGAGTCTTGATTTTTTTTATTTAAAAAAATGCTTTGAGCACCCGTGTTTAATCTTGCCCCTTTCTCTAACAGTTATTTCTTTTTGTGTGCTTTTCCTTTTGTCAATCTACCAAATAATAAAATTAAATAAAATTGGGCTTAAGGGATTTTCTTGGGATGGTAGAGGGCCTGTGTGCTGTATCCTATTGCACTCGCTCTTCTGAGATGGAGTGAGAAATGTCCCTATTTTCATCTGAGGAATGTTGTAGGATATTAAATTAACAGGGACTCATCAAGGAAACTGAGTAAACTTCAGTTCCAGCTTCCATATCACATACTCCTCTCAAGGAGGAAGCACCAGAGCCAAATCATCAATCAGGAATGCTCTGAGTCGACAAGTAACTCATAGGTTTCTCGTTGGCTAACTATGAATGGGTTGATCATCAGACAAAGTAAAAATTTATCTTCCTCAGAGTGGTGGGCTATGAAACCTATGGACTGATTTGTGATCTTCTGGAGCCATAAGGTCCCGAAATGATGCCATTTCATAATATAACTAAGGCAGTGTGACAGGTGATTATAAACCAATGCCATCAGCCAGTGCTTTAGATGGGTCTTCCATGCCAGCCTACCTAGTAAATCTGTCCTGCAATTTGTGGCAAATTGGTGCCAGCTGGCTAGCCATGCCGGGTTTTGTGAGTGGTCTGGATAATATATTATGAGATCCTCATATTGTTTGTGGGAATCTGAAACAAAGCATTCTGGCAGGGCCTTGGCCGTTTTGCCGGAATTTGAGCCAGCTGCTGTCATTATTCATGAAGTTTTCCAAAGAAATATCAAGCTGTCCAGCAGGGCATCAAGCCACATCATGGAAACCTCGGCTCCACAGCAGTTACAAAGCAGATTAACAACATATAGAACTGGAATTTCCATGGTCAAGGAATAAACAACAAGCCTGCTAATTGGGTAGGGTTGCCACATTTCAGGTAGTAAAAATCTGGACACCCCCAAAGTTGTTGAGCTCTTTAAAGGAAAACACAAAAATTGTTGAGTTCCCTCCCCCACCCCCAAAAATGCCAATAAACTGCCACCTTCTAGAAATTTTCCCCAGGGACCGAGCAACAGGAACTCACCCCGTCACGGGGATTCAAACCACCGACCTTCTGATTGGCAAGCCCTAGGCTCTGTGGTTTAGACCACAGTGCCACCCACGTATGTTGGGTGCATAGGCAGATTCTACACTTTCATTCAAAAGAGCCAGCTCTACCATTAGGCAGACCTTTGGTGTCTGCCTCAGAAAACAGATGTTGGAGATTGTGGCATGGGAGTGCAGTCTTGGAGAATAGGTAGCCTGTTGTTTATCCCCCTAAGCTAGACTTCTGCCCTCAAGTGTGACGGAGGATGGTGTTGCATCCCCACTAGTGACGTAACATTCAACTACCAGTGTGTTTGGCATCTCTACATAGATCAGGTGAAGAAGGCATCTTCTTGCTCTTTGCTTCAGGCAGCAAAATGTCTTGGGCAAGCCCTGTATTGTCTCAGTGGTGGTCCCAATATGTTCTTAGCTTGTCAGTGATCATTCTGATGATTGTTGCTCTGCTTTTGGAAACAGTCCCTGAGATATTTCATACCGATCACAGTTGGAGACAGAAATTATTATGATTATTATGATTACGATTTCAACAGCCATACTTAGAGCAGATCCATTGAAACTGATGGCCCTAATTCCATTAGGTTCAATGAGTCAGCTCTGGGTTTGATATCCCCTATTGTTTCTTCCTTTTGTTTCCATGCTGACTTTCTTCCCGTGAGAGCCCAGGATGGTGGACAGCACACCAATGAAATTTATTCAGTAAAAGCATCTTTAAAAATAAATAAATCTAACCCCCCCCCAAAAAAAAAAACTGAAACAAAGCCAGCTACTGAAATTTCTGTCTCCTCATTCCTTGTAAGCTGTGGCTGACTCTGTTCTCCTTCCTCCTTTTTTATAGTGCTTTGCTAGAATTCTTTGTAGAGAAGAAGAAATCCCTAATTATTTACCTGCCAAAGCCCTGACCTGTCTTTGACTTACTGTTATTTAGTTCACTGTCAGATTTCTGGAAAGAAAATTGAAATGATGGTGAAATTCAACTGGGGATATTCACCTCTCAGCTTCCTCTTCTGGGTGCCTTTGTACTTTTCAAAACTTCTACTGTACAAGGAGGAGCCAGAGCTCAAGGACCGCAGTCTTGTCCATTCATAATTGACAGTACCTGGATATCCTCACAGCCCCACTCGAGAGACAAATTCTCTACATGAAAAATGAATTCAGGGGGAAACAGGCATTTGTTTCTACAGAACGATATTTTATTTCTGCTTTTTCCACGTGAAGCTCGAGCTTGCCAAGTGTGTGAAGAGTTGACAAGTGCAAAAAATTAGTCATCTCATTTGCTTTCACATTTTTTAAAAACTTGTCCTTATTTTCTCTGTTAATTTTAAAATCAATCTCAAAAAGAGCTACTGCCATTCATTCCTGGGCAGAAATAAACCACAGCAGATTATATTTGGGATGGAGAAAAGGGGAGGAAAAACAACAACATATATTTAGGCACCAGGCAAAAATATTCCTCTTCTCCTGGGTCTTTGGCAAATTAGACCATCTATGTCCTTTTAAGATTGGGGGGGGGTATTGTTTTTGTTAGTTATTATTATATGTATTTTTGTGTTTCTATATTGTAAACAGTCCTGTGATCCTCAGATGAAGGGTGGTATAGAAGTTTAATAAATATATAAAATAATACACCACAGTTGGGGAGCCACCACCAAAAATGCTCTATCCCTTGTTGCAGCATAATATAGTTCTTCTAGCAATTTAGTTGGGAAAGAGTCTTGAGTGCAGGCCTGAAAGCATGAGCAGGATGGTATGGAACATGGGAAGCAAACATGATACCCTCCAGATATTGTTGGACTGCAACTGCCATTAGCCTTGACATACCATCCAATGTTTCTCCATTGAAAATAGGGACATGCTATTCAATTGCTATTTTTATTGTTATTATTTTATTATTTCTACCCTACCTATTGGACCGGATTGCCCCAGCCATTCTGGGTGGCTTCCAACATATATAAAAACATAATAAAACATTGATTTTATTTTTTAAAAAACCGTCCCTATACAGATGTCTTCTAAAGTTTGTATAGTTACTTATCACCTTGGGTCAAGAGTCACATAATTCGATGCCCTCCAACATTTCTCCAATGAAAAAATGGATGTCCTAAGGAAGAGCGGAACATTGCGGGATCAAATCAGAAACTGGGACGGCTTCTGCAAATCTGGAACTGTCCCTGGAAAATAGGAACACTTGGAGGGTCTGTCAGGAGGTCCTACACACAAGTAGGAGTCTGGCAGAGACACATGCCCGACTGGCATGTTCTCTCCCTCCTGGTTGGTCGGGAGATTCAAAATCTTTCTCTTTGAACTTAAAGAAGAACAGATGAATTTGAGGACCAGAGCCCTATCTGAACTGGAAAAGGAAAGCTTGACAGAGTTTCAGGAGGCGACAGGACTAACATCAGTTGAGAAAGAGAGGTATTTGGGGGTTAGTATGACTGCCAAAAATATGAATCTGTTTAAGGATAACTGTGAAGGATGTTGGATTGAAGAGAAGGGGGATTTGGAAATATGGACAAATCAGAAGTTGTTACTGTTGGGCCGAGTTACTGTGGTGGGGATGAGGGCTGCTGTGTTGCAGGGGATGTTGCTTTTGTTTCAAACATTGCAAGCTTTGGATGGGATGGATTGTTTCAGGAGGTGGCAGAGGGATGTTTTTAGAGTTGTTTGGCAGGGCAGGAAGCCTCGAGTAAAACTTAAGATATTGATGGATGCCAAAGAAGGAGGTGGACCTGCCCTGCCAGACCTTTAAATTTCGTTGTGAACCATCTGCTTTTTGCTGGTTGAGAGAATGGCTGCTTCTTGAAAACACTGAAGTGTTGGACAATGGCAGACGAAGTTGATGGACTACATGGAATTGGCGGAAATGACTGGCAAGATCCGAGACCAGGGAGAAGAGTCGGTGGAAGAAGATTGGAAAAAGTTTAAAGACTGTTTATAGAAATATTGTAAAATTAAGGAATGTTAGAAAACTGTTGGAATGAAGTTATATGGCTTTAGTAGAAATGTTATAAGGAATTAAGTATAAAGAGATTAATAGAAAATTAAAGGAAAAATAAGGCAAGAATGTGTTAAGATAATTATAGGATAGAAAACAGAGTAAGATGGAAAGGAATTGCTGAAACAATTAATAGAAGTGGAATACAAAAAGGGAGGTGTGAGGAGGTCGCTGGAAATAAGTGAATGAAATATAAGATATTGAAAATGTTTGAGGTGTTTTTAAATTGTTTTTGTTGGTTTTTGTTTTGTTTTGTTAGTTCATGTAGCGTTTTTGTATTGTATTTGTATTGTTTTTTCTCTTTTTTGTTTGTTTGTAGTGTTGTGTTGAAAATGTTGAAAAAGTAATAAATATCATTTACAAAAAACAACAACCCCAACTTTCTCCAGTCAGCGTACAGACTCAGTAGCGCAGCATTTGGCTATACTATGTTTATTTACACATACATACTTGGAGCATCGTAACTCAGCTCTTTCCTCTTCAGCATCAGACAGCAAAGAGAAGGAGCAAAGGACAAATGTCTTACATCACAGAAACACAGTAATAAAAACATCCTGTCTCCATCACTTCCCACAATGTGGAATGAAAACATACACCGTCATGTGATAAAAACAATCCCATGACTGCAACACGGGAAAAGAATCCTAACAGGGTCTGCCTTGAAACCTGGCCGTGCTGGGTGAAGCTGATGGGAGTTATAAACCAAAAATGAAGGGAGGGCACCACATTGGCTTTCCCTGTTACAAGGAATTGGGTTATTGCAGGGTTACAAGTTATTGGGCCCAACCTTGTACATTAGCTGGCTGGTATAATTTACTGTGAATTCTGAGTAAGCGCAGCATAAAATCAGAATGAACTGGGCATGTCTCTGTTTTCTGGCAGAATTTGTCCAGTGTGGAGGGAGACATGTAGACTCTTGGAACGCAATGCTTTTCTTCGACTCTTGAGATGCTTGTCCTACAGATAAAGCAAATGTAATCTGTAGTTAAGCTAACATTCTTTCTGCACTTACTCAGCACAGAGAAGCTGATGGCATTTTCAAAATCTCTGTAGAGCCCCTGGCAGATTTGTCTGCAATCTCTCACCTCATATTTGTCAATGGATTCTGAGCTAACATTTCAAGGCTATTACCCAAGGGTTAAAATGGTTCACTGTAAACAGCTGTAATATGTGCCTCCTTTTGTGTGTGATAAACAGCAGTTACGTTTCATACTTGATTTATAATTTATAACTGAGCATGAGGCCTTTGCACCAAAGCTGTGTTCACTATCACTGATATGTTTTAGGCATCATCCAAAAAAATGGACAAAAGAGAACACAGATTTGCACAAAAATCATCTATGTTCATTTATTTCTTTTACAATTTGGAGATCTTTAATTTTTTTAAGGTGTTTTCAGACCCTCCAAGTGTTCCTATTTTCCAGGGACAATCCCAGATTTACAGAAACTGGCTTGGTTTTTGACTTGATCCTGAAATGTCCTGATCTTCCTTAGGACGTCCCTATTTTCATCGCAGAAATGTTGCAGGGCATGTGCTTTTCAGTGTTCTACATTTTTAAAGTATGTTTTTATTTTACTTTTAATGGCACTGGTTTTCTATCTTTTGCTTGTGCTGTCCTGATTCACTTTGGGAGGAAAGGTGGGATATGACTTGAAGCAATCAAGTAAAATATTTGTAGAGACACGCTTTTAGAAGTAATAACTGCAAACTACCTGCTCCCTGGCATATCACAGAAGCTGAGGTGGGGGAAGGGGTTGTCTCCATCACACAGAGGTGTGATGGAGCCAACCATCATTTCATCTCTGGGATCTGTGCCACCCTCCCAGTTAAACAAATGGAGAGGTGGTTGACAGCGTCTTGAGGAACTATCAATGAGGACAGGGTTAGAGGAGGACATGCTTTGCTTGTGGGCTTCCCATAAGCTCCTGCTTGGCCACTGTGAGAACAGAATGCTGGACGATGGGCCTTTGGTCATTCCCAGGAGACCTCTTTAAATGTCCCAGTTAGGTTGTTCCTACTGGGATTCAGTGTTTTCTGTCCCCTCTGCCTTTGCTTTGCTCTCTTGAATCTTCCTCTTAGAAGAAAGAGGACCATTATCAGGGATGGACCAGGCGAAACCAGATGGCCTCAAATATTTTTATTTCTTAGAAACATTTTCTCCCAGACGCTATTATTTTATAAACCCAGACTGTCTACTGTACCGTTCTTTAGCACATAACCATAATGCAATAGAGAGGCATATGAAATTTAGCAAGCAACAGCTAAGATTAATGTATTCATAGAGCTTTATAGGGCTTTTGTTTGTAAAATCAATTAAAAGAAATGTTCTAGAAATATATTTTGCAAAATAACATTTCCCCTCTTTTTCTATTATTTACATACTTTGGAAATCCAAGAGGAATACCCCATTGCACCTAACTGATTTCTCTATTGAAGTTACAGTATTGAGGTACACACTATCGGTTAGAATACGGCCCTTAGGTAGCAATATACTCTTCCTGTTAAATTCAAATATCTGGACTCCAGTTCTCTCCCAGAAGACTCCAAGTTTCCCCAAGCAGCAGCTGCATTTTGTCCTTGCCGTGAGCTCGGCGAGGTCCAGGAGAACAAATTGTTCTTTAGCAGAACAAAACCCCTGAAAATGATAAGGAGGTTTTGCAGACAACCAATTAATTTCTTAACACAGAAAATGCAATGCAGTTTTCTACATCCTCTTTAATTCAGATCTATAGTTTTGCCATGAGGCTTCAGGCGACTAGGGCAATTGCCAAAATGACCACCGCATTAGTTGCCAACTTGACAAAGACTCTCCTCCTGCAAGAGAGGAGAGTGGTTGTGGGCGGGAGCCAGTCTCTGCCTCAAGCAGCGGGCGTTAGCCCCCTGCCTCCCACTCACCTGGCTGGTGCCCACGCCCACGGGCAAGCACCCAACCAGGTGCCTTTGAGAGGGCGTGTACAGCAGCATAAATTGCTGCGGCGCCAGCCTCCCGGCCTCACTCTTCGTCATCCCGTCACGAGTCACCCACCCTCCACTCCCTTAGAGCTCAGGGTCTCAGTTTTCTTTTGGCCTTGCTATGGATAATGGCTTCTGCGGAAAGTGCGACATAACACAAAATGGACTCCACATCTAAAAGGGTGGAAAACACAAAACGCTGTAGGCATGCCCCACTTCAGTCACACCCATCAACAGGGCACCCACATCAGCCACTGTCATGTTTGTTTGTTTGTTTGTTTCATAAATTATCCCTAAAAATATGCAACCTTAATTTAGGTAAAGGTAAAGGGACCCCTGACCATTAGGTTCAGTCGTGGTCAACTCTGGGGTTGCGGCGCTCATCTCGCTTTATTGGCCGAGGGAGCCAGTGTACATCTTCCGCGTCATGTGGCCAGCAGGACTAAGCTGCTTCTGGCGAACCAGAGCAGCGCATGGAAATGCCATTTACCTTGCCGCCGGATCGATACCTATTTATCTACTTGCACTTTGACGTGCTTTTGAACTTCTAGGCTGGCAGGAGCTGGGACCAAGCAACGGGAGCTCACCACGTCGTGGGGATTCAAACCGCCGGTCTTCTGATTGGCAAGTCCTAGGCTCTGTGGTTTAGACCACAGTGCCACCTGTGTCCCCAACCTTAATTTAAATGCATACAAAAAGTTAAAGCCATTTTCACTCACAGACAGAAACTCTTTGCACCTCTTTCCTCAGAAATGAAGGGAAAGAATCCATTCTTGACATCCAGTGAAATGTTGGCATGTTTAAAGGGACGGGTTCAATGTTGAAAGTCCAAGGCCATGAAAAGAGGAACTGAGCCAGTGAAAACAGTGTTTTGTACACTGCGGATTTTTGAGGGAGTGTTCATTGACACCATTTGCAGGCGTCATAGGAGGTGTTGGCAACCTCTGAGCAAGAGTATTGGGCTTGGACCAGGGAGATCTCTGTTCAAATCCTCGCTGAGACATGGCCAGTCACTATCTCTCAGCCTAAACTATTTCATAAAGTTACAAGTCACTACATCACTTCCCCCTCAGCTGCCCAAGGAAAGTTGTTTCATATGTGCAATCCATTGTACGACATAAGGTCAAAGGCTCTCTCCCGCTTTAGTTTCCATATGGGTAGTTGTTTGAAAGCACCCTAATGAAAATCATATTCATGTGAAAAGAATGTGGCTAGTGTACAATGGGAATCTTCAAACAAATTGTGTCCTACTTGAAAGCATCTGATGGAACCCCCTAGAGGAGATATGTATGCATATTTTGATGGGACACTGGCTCACCTCTCTACCTTAATTCTGAGACAGGGAGGTAGATGAATGTGTATAAAACTACCTGTACTCTGTCTGTGATCATTGTGGCTGCTGGTGGCAAAATAATTGGTACATTTTAATTTTCTCAGCTTTTGCCTTCCTTTTCTCAGTGAAAGTTACTGTACACAAGTTGAAACCCCCTTTTTGAGAGGGGAAGATTGCCTTTTCCTACCTATCCATGGGGTATTTAGAAGTTCATTGGGGGCAGTCAGCAGAAATGGGGAATAATCAGGGCTCTTTTTCAGCTGGAACTCACCGGAACTCAGTTCCGGCACCTCTCAGGTGGACACCATTGCCATTATAAGAGAACAAGGGAGGTGTTCAAGGTGAGTTCCAGCACCTCTTTTTCTAGAAAATAGCACTGCAAATTATCTCACTTACACTAGGTCCCATAGTCACGCTGTCCATTGCTATTCTAGTGGGGAGATAGACAAGATCTCCGGTGGTCATATGGCCTTTTTTTTTTTTGGCTTCTGGTCATCTGCAGACATATAGCCTTGACAAGGATGCTAAGGCACACAACATTAAAGACTATGTTTCACAATACACAGTGTTCCTAGCACAGAACCACCAACTATTATTTGCTCAATTTATAATAGGTCAACATTTTACCAGTCTGGGTATTTCCATTGCTTCACTGACTCTGCTGGCAGTATTTCACACTGAAATTTTTATAAGCCTGTCATGTGCTGGATAATCTCCCTATAAAATATCCCATCCAGTAGAAGTGTAGGAACGACTGGATCAGAAATAGCATATTGATCATACTAGACTGTAAATATAGTGAGACGCACAAGGAGATCAATAGCCTACTATGTGCGGTTCTACTACTGTGAGTGCAGGTGAATCAATTTTAGCTCTTAACTGCAGGATTTTTGATTCCATTGTTTAAAGTCGAAGAGAAACATTTGTGTGCGCATGCACACACACACGCAACATCGCCTACAGTCCGCCGTACTTTTGCAAGGAGAAAGAAGCAACAGACATATTTCTAATCTGGAATCTGGAGCACAGTTTTCTCTGCTCATGGCCATTTAAGCTCATATATTCTGCTATAAAGCTGCAGCTGTGATTGGCAACAGGGGATGTTGCATTCTCTCCCTCCCTCCCTCCCTCCCTCCCTTGCTTTGAACACTTAGCTCCATGCTCTTCTTGCTCATATCTAGAATTACAGTCATTCTCTTTTGCAACGTCACGGTTATGAATGTCACTGTTGAGGCAGCCGAAGTCATCCTGATGCAAGAAGTGTAATATGTAAATGTTATCCTTTCAGTGGTTAAAAAGAAATGACAATAATTTCAATGAATGGCAATTTGTTGTCCTTCTATGACACCCAAACTCTGCTGTCTGAAGCACTTCCTTCACCTCCTTCTCACAGTAGGGTTGGATCATAGTTCATTCTAGCTGGGAGTAGAATTGGTTTAAAACAGAATTCCTGAGATGAAAGGCTTGGGGGTGAGGAGCTGGCTTAAGAAACCTACACCCAACCATTCACATTCAAGGCTGCTCAGGAAGAGTGTTTGTGTGTGTCAGGCAATTCCCCCCCCCCCCACTCAAGAGATTTTGCAGTATACAGTCATACCTTGGGTTGAATGTGCTTCAGGCTGAGTGTTTTCGGGTTGCGCTCCGCGGCAACCCAGAAATAAAGGAGTGTGTTACTTCCGGGTTTTGCCACTTGCGCATGCGCAGATGCTCAAAATGACATCACGCGCATGCGCGGAAGCAGCAAAACACGACCCAGGCACTCGCAGACACGCCGTCGCATCTTACGTTCCATTCAGGATGTGAACAGGGCTCCAGAACGGATCCCGTTCACATCCTGAGGTACCACTGTAATCACCAGGAAAGATGCACAGTATAGGAGAGTATGATGAGGGGGTACTTGTTTTTCCTGTTCCTTTTGTGCTATTGCCATTCCTAAGCCTACTCTGGGCAACACCACAGCTTTGCAAGGCAGTTTAGTTGCACTCTACACTTCAACAACAGATAAAAAGGCGTGCCATCTTCTAAAGCTGGCAAGAGCAACATTTGAATTCTATTTACAATTCCATCTTTGTATTCTTCTGGAACACCCGTTACTTTGCTTCCTTTCTGACACTTGTGATGGCTTCTTTAATCTCAGAAGCTTTGTAGGCTATCAATGGAGAAGACTAATACATGCAAATGTAACATTTAGACCACTGGATATATTTTTTGAGCAGTTCAAAGGGAACATCAGCTTGAAGCTATTGGTTAGATTGCGAAATCGGAGGCAGGAGACCAAACCGTCTTCCAGCTTCAAGGACTCTTTGCATGGGGCTAATTGCAAAACAAAGCCATTGGACTGGTACTGATTAGCTATTTACGTTTTTGATGAAATGTTCTGAAGTATGTTTTGATCTCTAATTAGGGCTGGCCTCTAGAAGCAATTCTTTCCCTGCTCTTCTAACAAGACCTACTCAGGAATCATTCAATCAAGTTGGTGAAAATAACTACCATAATGTTCTTAGCCCTCCCCGGAATAGACATATTTGTAAGCGCAATGGAGGGAATAGAGAGGTGGAATGGACCAGGGGGGTGGGGAGAGGGAGAAAGGATTTAGAAAGAGCTGCCATGTGAAAGCATTCCAATCACTCGCAAGTTGGAAATAATTTCAATTTTAAACTACAATAAATCATGTCCTCCTCTTTTCCATTCTTCATAACCTGTGTTACAGAATTAGCAGCTGTTTGTAAAGAAAAATATACCCCAAAGGGGAGTAAGTTATGATTGATCATTTTTTGACATGCTAGGGTGGGGAAGATAATGTTCCACTTTAGTTATTGATGCAATTTGATAGCATCCTGTTGTCTCAGAACATATGCTTTTCTTTAGATGAATCATATTTTGCTTTTCTCAACAGAGAATTAGATGAGAACAGACTGGATGGTCTATAATCCAGTTAAACTGAACAACATGGATTTGAGCTTGTTCGGTTCCCACTGGTGCACAGATCTTTGCATGAATCAGATGTGTGCCAGGTCTCGTGGGAAAGAATGGAGAAGTGGCAGCACTCAGCCGAACTTTATCCAATTCAAAGAATTCTTGGCTAAACTAGAAGCTACATGAAAAGGTGTCGCTTGAAAGCCTGTCCGGTTTTTTGTTTTAAAAAAGCAGGTGCAGCTGGGGGCCATCTGCACTGCCCAGGGAGGGGAAGTTTAACCCTACCTTCCCCAGAGTTGTGCCACTAAGAAAAATCTCCCATAATGCTATTGACCTCAGGGCAGGAAATGAGAACCGCTGGGCCTCCTGATGTCTCCAAACTACAACTCCCATTAGCCCCAGCAACCGTGGTCAATGGGTAAGGAGGATGGAAGTTGTAGTTCAAGCAAAGGTCCTTCACAGCTCCATTGGAAGAAGAAAAATGTTCCCATTGGTGCCAGCAGGAGCCTTGGGGTGAGGAGAGATTCAATTAAAAGTGTTGGTGCTAACCTTTAAAACCCTAAATGGTCTTGGCTCAGTATACCTGAAGGAGCGTCTCCACCCACATCGTTCATCCCGGACACTGAGGTCCAGCTCCGAGGGCCTTCTGGCAGTTCCCTCACTGTGAGAAGTGAAGTTACAGAGAACCAGGCAGAGGGCTTTCTCAGTAGTGGCACCCTCCCTGTGGAATGCCCTCCCAGCAGATGTCAAAGAAATAAACAACTATCTGACGTTCAGAAGACATCTGAAGGCAGTCCTGTTTAGGGAAGTTTTTAATATTTAATGCTGTATTGTTTTTAACACTTGATTGGGAGCCGCCCAGAGTGGCTGGGGAAACCCAGCCAGATGGGCGGGGTATAGATAATAAATGATGATGATGATGATGATGATGATGATGATTAATCGGAACATAGATGTAATTTTCATAATTTACATACACTTTTTAAAAAGCTGTCCACTTTGGCTGCAGAGGCCGACCAGCTGAGCTCTGTCATCACTGACATTCTACCTTCCCCGGTTTTAGGGTACATAGAATGGTGTGCCTGAAAATGTGGTAGAACGGAAACTTTTAAAAGATTGTAAAGGTAGACCGATGCGTTGTTTTCACGATTGCCCCTCAGTATTTCTACACTAAAAACGCAAAACAAAAACCCACACCAATTTTATAATGTCATGGCTTTCAACAAAGTATCCAGGGTATGGTCTGGAAACTCCAGCTGCTACAAAATGTTGGTTGTTTTTTTTAAATAATATTTATTACTTTTATAGATTACAAAAAGGGAAAAGAAAAACAGAAGAGAAGACAAAGGAGGAAAAACAAAAAGGGAAAAAAAACAATACAATACAGTATATAGACAATGCAAAACACAACCTAAACTCAAGACTAAACACATTAAACTGAACTAAACAAACCCAACTCCCTAACCTTAACCCTAAATATAACAAAACAAAAACAATTTAAAAACATACATCATCCCTTTTCCGTACTCTATCTTTCATTCCCTTGTTTCCTCGACCTCCTCTCACCTCCCTTTTTGTATTCCATTTCTATTGTTTCAGCAAATCCTTACCATCTTTCTCCATTTTCTATCATATTGTAAATAACATATTTTTTAACCTTATTTTCCATTAAAACTAAAATACTTATATATGCTTAACTCCTTATAACATTTCTGCTAAGCTCATAAAAAATCATTCCACCATTTTTCTATCACTCATTAGTTTTACCATATGTCTATATATAAACTTTAAATTTTCCAATCTTCTTCCACCATCTCCTCTCCCTGGTTTCAGATTCTGCCAGTCCTTTCCGTCAACTCCATAAAGTCCATCAACCTGGTGATCTTATGTCCGAGGCTCTTAACTCTTTTCCAAGTCCCTTCTGCAGGTGTTCTTCATTTTCTTTAATGCTAAAGAGCAAATCTCGGGGAAACTCCAACCTATCAATACTTTTCTTCCTTCTAAACAGATCAGCCAAATTTCCGTAGTTGAAGCTACAGTCCATAAAGTATTTCAGGGCATATTTCAAGATTCCTCCAAATCCAAAGGCCCCCAAAACTTCAATCTCCTCCAAGCCCAAGTCCATGTCCCAAAAGTCAGTTAATCCCTGCATAGAGAGATCTTTCCAACTTTCCTTCTTTAGTCCAAGCCGGGATCCATTCCTCAAAGTCTGACTTTTCCTAGATTCAATCATAAAAGGCCTCAACTTATAGTCCTCAATTTGCTTCTGTAAAGCCACGGATCCCGCTTGTATTACTTTATGTTCAACAACAGCAGCTTTCTCCTTCTCCTCCTTCTCCTCCACCATTTGTCCTGCCAAAATGGATTCCTGTACCAAGTCCTGAATTATTTCTGTGTTGGTGTTCACTTTTTGACTCAAATTAGTCACTTTCTGTTCCAAATTATCAACTTTAAAAGTCATGTCATCCATCTTCTTGTGAAGCTGTCCCAGCGAACAGCTTATCTTACATAAAACAGTCACAATGGCCTCTCCTGTCAACATTTTTAAATGGTCCAAGGTCAATCTCCGGTTCTCAGAATCCTTATCTGCAGCTGGAAATCCCTCAGTTACACTCCTGTAACAGTTTCAAAAGCTCCCTCTAGAGGGAAACAGTCTCCACTTGTATCAGTTCTTTCAGGCACAACTCAAGCATTAAAGATATTTTCAATTTTCAGTTATTTTTCCTCCTTTTTAAATGCAGAAGAGGACAATGGAAACAGTATCTTGCTCTTATTTAGCTAGCTGTCAAATCCGTTCTGTCAATGCATTCTCTCCAAACGTCATCTGGCAGCCCGTTCCCAGGTTCAGAGCAGTGGTAATTTGATTTTTCACTCTCTCCTGCAAATTTTTCCCCTCTTCTCCTGCTTCCAAGGGGGGTTTTGTATTTTAAACCGATGAAAATTTAATCCTTTGCCAAGAGCTTTCAAAGACTTTAGCTTGTAACGTCTTTGCTTCAGTCTATTTACAAAAGCGGAAGGCGGACTTCCTGTTTATGACCTTCCCGCTTCAGTGCCAAATTAAGGTATTTAAAAATCCAATTTTCCATTCTACTCACGGGTAGTTGTTTAAAATCCAATTGTCCACAGGAAAAAGTCAGCGCTCTCCGGCAACAGCAATGCGGCTTCACTCCGTGAAAGAAGCAGTCGATTCAAAGCACCGCGCCACTCACCCCACGTCGCTCTGGATCCCCAAAACAGGGTTTCCCCACAAGTAGGGGAGGCACAAAAGGTGCCAGCCGAATCCCAGGTTCACAAGCTTCTCCTGCTTGTGATTTCAATGGGTCTCCACCTTCGCTGTGGCGGTCAGACCCTGTTTTTCACGGAGCAAGTTCCTCCCGAACGGAGGAGCTCCGCCATTGCCGGAGGCGCCAACCCGGAAGTCCTCAGCTGCTACAAAATGTTGTGACTAGACTGTTGGTGGGGACTGCAGATGGTGACAGCAGCCCCGAAATTAAAAGATGCCTGCTTCTTGGGAGAAAAGCAATGACAAACCTAGACAACATCTTAAAAAGCAGAGACATCACCTTGCCAACAAAGGTCTGTATAGTTAAAGCCATGGTTTTCCCAGTAGTGATGTATGGAAGTGAGAGCTGGACCATAAAGAAGGCTGATCGCCGAAGAATTGATGCTTTTGAATTATGGTGCTGGAGGAGACTCTTGAGAGTCCCATGGACTGCATGAAGATCAAACCTATCCATTCTGAAGGAAATCAGCCCTGAGTGCTCACTGGAAGGACAGATTGTGAAGCTGAGACTCCAATACTTTGGCCACCTCATGAGAAGAGAAGACTCCCTGGAAAAGACCCTGATGTTGGGAAAGATGGAGGGCACAAGGAGAAGGGGACAACAGAGGATGAGATGGTTGGACAGTGGGAAATAACTGGCAGAATCCGAGACCAGGGAGAAGAGTCGGTGGAAGAAGATTGGAAGAAATTTAAAGATTATTTACAGAAATACTGCATAAATAATGAATGTTAGAATGATGTTGGATTGAAGTTAAGTGGTTTTTAGCAGCAATGTTAAAAGGAATATGTAAAAATGGATTGTTAACAGGTGACAATTTAAAGTTATTATATTTTAAGATAAGAGATTAAGATAAAATCAAAGAGGGAAAGGATTTGCTGAACTAACTAATTTGAACTGGAATACAAAAGGAAGGTGTGAGGAGGTCGGGGAAACAAGCAAATGAAAGATAAAACATGGAAAGACTAATTTGTTTTTTAATTTTTTTTATCTTGTATTTTTATTTTGTATTTTTTTTCTTTACTTTTTCTTTCTTTTTTTTCGTTGCTTATTTTTGTAATATGTTGAAACTCTAATAAATATCTTAAAAAAAAAGAGAGAGAGATGGTTGGACAGTGTTCTCGAAGCTAACAACATGAGTTTGACCAAACTGCGGGAGGCAGTGGAAGACAGGAGTGCCTGGTGTGCTCTGGTCCATGGGGTCACGAAGAGTCGGACACGACTAAACGACTAAACAACAAGACTACCACTAGAACAAAACACTGGTGCTTCAAAACATAACAGCTGGCTGCCCAGGTGCTGACAGATCATTTAAGGTTCTTGTGTTATAAGCTACTTAAGAACTTGGTCCCAGGATTCCTTAAGAACCACCTCATTCTTTATATCCCTTCCTGATATAACTGAGGTCTTTGATGAGTCAATGTTAGGGGTCCCCCATGGCTCAGATACCTGGCTTGCGTCTACCAGGAGCTATGAGTTCATACTGCTCTTTGGAACTCCCTAGTAGTTGAGATTAGGCAGTTTCCTTCTGTGTCGAACTTCAGATACAGTCATACCTCAGGTTACAGATGCTTCAGGTTGCATGTTTTCGGGTCTTGCACCGCGTCAAACCCGGAAATACCGGAACGGGTTACTTCCAGGTTTTGGTCTCATGAATGCACAGAAGCACTAAATCACGCTTTGTGCATGGGCAGAAGCACCGAATTGCGACCTGTGCATGTGCAGATGCAGCGCTGTAGGTTGCGAACACTGCGGGTTGCGCCCGTGCCTCCCGCATGGATCACGTTCGCAACCCGAGCGTCCACTGCACTTTTTAAAATATGTATCAGCAGACCATTTGCACAAGCCGCTCTGATTTCATGGTTAAATTTTTACTGATTTTATCTTTTGTGTCTTTCATAGCCCCACTTTCCATTGCGTAGAAACCACAGTGTTAAGCAGCCTATGATTTATTGCCGCAAATGAAATATTGCATTTGGATTAGAATTCTGTGTTGGATATCCCTCACAGAACTACAGGTATAGTACTGAGAGAAGGGATGAATCTTTAAACAAGGATAAGACCTCGGTCACTGTCATACATTCCTACGCATCCTTTTATTTTTCTACACTCTGTATTTTAGAACTCATCATTGAGTGTGCGAATTGACTCCATGTATAGCATTGTTTCTGTGGTGAGGTGCAGCAAGGAAAATTGGATTGGAGCAGTTTCAGGTAGGTAGCCGTGTTGGTCTGCCGTGGTTGAAAGAAACGAACAAGAAATGGGTAATTAGATTATAGGTGTGGTAAACCTGTTGACGATTGTTAACGACTGCAACTTCTCTTTCCAGTCTATTTCTGAAATTCTTTTGTAGCTGTCTTATTACAAAAGAATTTCAGAAATAGACTGGAAAGGGAAGTTGCTGAATTGCAACTTATTACCAAACTTAAAACCATGAAGAGTCTCTGAATAGAGACATTGGATTCTTATCTCATTATACATGATAAAGCTATTTTTGGCCATCTCATCCCTTGCTTTTTCCTGTAAGACCAATCACACTCATTAACAGTCGTCAACAGGTTTATCACACCTATCAGCCAATCACCCATTCCCAATACCCCTCCCCACTCTGGTGGGGTGACTTCTGTTTCAGTGTATCTGAAGACGTGTGCATGCACACGAAAGCTCATACCAATAACAAACTTAGTTGATCTCTAAAGTGCTACTGGAAGGAATTTGTTGTTGTTTGGATTAGAATAGTTATATGTGGCAATCCCCACTTACATGTCTAAAGAACTGCTTGATGAACTAGATCTAAGTCGTCGCAGGGTAACTATGTCCCTGCAATCCAGTACTTGACAACTCTCATTTTGATGGACTGCTCGTATTTTGGGACCTTTGCCAATCATAATTAGAAAACTTACTGTGAACAGTAACTGGAACTGGTCCGAGCCGGTTGGAACCGGTCCAGACTGGTTGGAACCGGTTCAGGCCCATTGGCACTGGTCCTAGCTGGTTGGAACCAGTTCAGGCTGGTTGGAACCGATTCAGACAGGTTGGAACCGGTTCAGACCAGTTGAAACCGGCCCAGCCCAGTTGGAACTGGTTCAGACCTGTTGGAACTGCTCCTAGCTGGTTGAAACCGGTTCAGAACTGTTGGAACTGCTCCTAGCTGGTTGGATCCGGTTCAGACCTGTTGGAACCGGTTTAGACCGGTTGAAACTGGTTCAGACCGGTTTAGACCGGTTGAAACCGGTTCAGACCGTTTTGGACCGATTGAAACTGGTTCAGACCAGTTGAAACCGGTTGAAATCGGTTCAGACCGGTTGGAACCGGCTCAGACCAGTTGGAACCAGTTCAGATCGGTTGAAACTGGCCAAGACTGGTTGAGACCGGCCAAGACTGGTAGGAACCGGCAAAGACCAGTTGGAACCGGTTCCGACCGGTTGTACTGGTCCGAGCCGGTTGGAACCAGTTCCGACCGGTTGGAACTGGTCCGAGCCGGTTGGAACTGGTTCAGACAGGGTGGAACTGGTTCAGACGGGTTGGAACTGGTCCAAGCTGGCTGGAACCGGTTCAGGCCAGTTGGAACCGGTTCAGACCGGTTTAGACCAGTTGAAACTGGTTCAGACCAGTTTAGACTGGTTGAAACCAGTTCAGATCAGTTCAGACCGGTTGAAACCGGTTCAGACCGGTTGGAACTGCTCCGAGCTGGTTGGAACCGGTTCAGACTGATTGGAACGGCTCAGACTGGTTGGAACCGGTTCAGGCCAAATGGAACCGGTTTAGACCGGTTCAGACTGGTTTAGACCGGTTCAGACCGGTTGAAACCGGTTTAGACCGGTTCAGACCGGTTGGAACTGGTTCAGACCAGTTGAAACCGGTTTAGACCGGTTCAGACTGGTTGGAAACGGTTGGAACCGGTTCAGACCAGTTGAAACCAGCTCAGACCGGTTGGAACTGGTTCAGACCAGTTGAAACCGGTTTAAACTGGTTGAAATTGGTTCAGACCGGTTCAAACCAGTTGGAACTGGTCCAAGCTGGTTAGAACCGGTTCAGACCAGTTGGAACCGGTTCAGACCGGTTGGCAATGGTCCGAGCCGGTTGGAACTGGATCAGAGTGGTTGAATCCGGTTTAGACCAGTTGAAACCGGCGCAGACCAGTTGGAACCGGTTCAGACTGGTTGAAACCAGCCCAGACTGGTTGGAACTTATCCACGCCTGTTGGAACTGGTTCAGACCGGTTGGAACCGGTTCAGACCTGTTGGAACTGGTCTCTGCCGGTTGGAACCGGTTGAAACCGGCCAAGACTGGTTGGAACCGGCAAAGACCGGTTGGAACCGGTTCAGACCGGTTGGAACTGGTCCAAGCTGGTTGGAACCTTGTCAGACCAGTTGGCACCGGTTCAGACAGGTTGGCAATGCTCCGAGCCGGTTGGAACCGGTTAAGAGCGGTTGAAACCGGTTCAGACCGGTTGGAACTGGTCCAAGCTGGTTGGAACCGGATCAGAGCGGTTGAAACCAGTTTAGACCGGTTGAAACCGGTTGGAACCATTTCAGACCGGTTGGAACCGGCTCAGACCAGTTGAAACCGGTTGAAACCGGTTTAAAGTGGTTGAAACTGGTTCAGACCGGTTCAGACCGGTTGGCAGTGGTCCGAGCCGGTTGGAACCGGTTAAGAGCAGTTGAAACCGGTTCAGACCGGTTCAGAGCGGTTGAAACCGGTTTAGATGAGTTGGAACCGGTTCAGACCCGTTGGCACCGGTTCAGACCGGTTGGCAATGGTCCGAGCAGGTTGGAACCGGTTCAGAGAGGTTGAAACTGGCTTAGACCGGTTCAGTCCGGTTGAAACCGGTTGGAACTGGCTCAGACCGGTTGGAACCGGCTCAGACCGGTTGGAAGCGGCTCAGACCAGCTGAAACTGGTTGAAACTGGTTCAGACCGGTTCAGACCGGTTGTAACTGGTCCAAGCTGGTTGGATCCGGTTCAGACCTGTTGGAACCGGTTTAGACCAGTTGAAACTGGTTCAGACCGGTTTGGACCCATTGAAACGGGTCAGACCAGTTGAAACCGGTTGAAATCGGTTCAGACCGGTTGGAACCGGCTCAGACCGGTTGGAACTAGTTCAGATCGGTTGAAACTGGCCAAGACTGGTTGAGACCGGCCAAGACTGGTTGGAACCGGCAAAGACCAGTTGGAATCCTTTCCGACCGGTTGGAACTGGTCCAAGCCGGTTGGAACTGGTTCAGACAGGGTGGAACTGGTTCAGACAGGTTGGAACTGGTCCAAGCTGGCTGGAACCGGTTCAGGCCAGTTGGAACCGGTTCAGACCGGTTTAGACCAGTTGAAACTGGTTCAGACCAGTTTAGACTGGTTGAAACCAGTTCAGATCAGTTCAGACCGGTTGAAACCGGTTCAGACCGGTTGGAACTGCTCCGAGCTGGTTGGAACCGGTTCAGACTGATTGGAACGGCTCAGACTGGTTGGAACCGGTTCAGGCCAGGTGGGACCGGTTTAGACCAGTTCAGACCGGTTGGAACCGGTTGGAACCGGTTCAGACCAGTTGAAACCGGCTCAGACCGGTTGGAACTGGTTCAGACCAGTTGAAACTGGTTGAAACTGGTTGAAACTGGTTCAGACCGGTTCAGACCGGTTGAAACCGGTTCAGACCGGTTGGAACTGCTCCAAGCTGGTTGGAACCGGTTCAGACTGATTGAAACGGCTCAGACTGGTTGGAACCGGTTCAGGCCAGGTGGGACCGGTTTAGACCGGTTCAGGCTGGTTTAGACCAGTTCAGACCGGTTGGAACCGGTTGGAACCGGTTCAGACCAGTTGAAACCGGCTCAGACCGGTTGGAACTGGTTCAGACCAGTTGAAACCGGTTTAAACTGGTTGAAACTGGTTCAGACCGGTTCAGACCGGTTGGAACTGGTCCAAGCTGGTTAGAACCAGTTCAGACCGGTTGGAACCGGTTCAGACCGGTTGCAATGGTCCAAGCCGGTTGGAAACGGATCAGAGTGGTTGAATCCGGTTTAAACCAGTTGAAACCAGTGCAGACCAGTTGGAACCGGTTCAGACTGGTTGAAACCAGCCCAGACTGGTTGGAACTTATCCACACCTGTTGGAACTGGTTCAGACCGGTTGGAACCGGTTCAGGCTGGTTGGAACCGGTTCAGACCTGTTGGAACTGGTCTCTGCCAGTTGGAACCAGTTCAGACTGGTTGGAACCGGCCAAGACTGGTTGGAACCGGCAAAGACCGGTTAGAACCGGTTCAGACCGGTTGGAACTGGTCCAAGCTGGTTGGAACCTTGTCAGAGCGGTTGAAACCGGTTTAGACCGGTTGAAACCGGTTGGAACCAGTTCAGACCGGTTGGAACCGGCTCAGGGCAGCTGAAACCGGTTGAAACCGGTTTAAGCTGGTTGAAACTGGTTCACACCGGTTCAGACTGGTTGGCAATGGTCCGAGCCAGTTGGAACCGGTTAAGAGCAGTTGAAACTGGTTCAGACCGGTTGGAACCGGCTCAGACCGGTTGGAACTGGTTCAGACCAGTTGAAACCGGTTGGAACTGGTTCAGGCCAGGTGGGACCGGTTTAGACCGGTTCAGGCTGGTTGGAACCGGTTGGAACCGGTTCAGACAAATTGAAACCGGTTTAGACCGGTTCAGACTGGTTTAGACCGGTTCAGACCGGTTGGAACCGGTTGGAACCGGTTCAGACCAGTTGAAACCGGCTCAGACCGGTTGGAACTGGTTCAGACCAGTTGAAACCGGTTTAAACTGGTTGAAACTGGTTCAGACCGGTTCAGACCGGTTGGAACTGTTCCAAGCTGGTTAGAACCAGTTCAGACCGGTTGGAACCGGTTCAGACCGGTTACAATGGTCCTAGCCGGTTGGAACCGGATCAGAGCGGTTGAATCCGGTTTAGACCAGTTGAAACCAGTGCAGACCAGTTGGAACCGGTTCAGACTGGTTGAAACCGGCCCAGACTGTTTGGAACTTATCCACACCTGTTGGAACTGGTTCAGACCGGTTGGAACCGGTTCAGGCTGGTTGGAACCGGTTCAGACCTGTTGGAACTGGTCTCTGCCAGTTGGAACCAGTTCAGACTGGTTGGAACCGGCAAAGACCGGTTAGAACTGGTTCAGACCGGTTGGAACTGGTCCAAGCTGGTTGGAACCTTGTCAGACCAGTTGGCAATGCTCTGAGCCGGTTGAAACCGGTTAAGAGCAGTTGAAACTGGTTTAGACTGGTTGGAACTGGTTGAAACAGGTTCAGACCAGTTGGAACTGTTCCAAGCTGGTTGGAACCGGGTCAGAGCGGTTGAAACCGGTTTAGACCAGTTGAAACCGGTTGGAACCAGTTCAGACCGGTTGGAACCGGCTCAGGCCAGTTGGAACTGGTCCGAGCCGGTTGTAACTGGTTCTGGCCGGTTGAAACGGGTACAGGCTGGCTGGAGCTGGTCTGAGCCAGTTGGAGCTGGTCTGAGGCAGTTGGAACTGGTCTGAGCCGGTTGGAACCAGTTCAGTCCGGCTGAAACCGGTTTAGACCGGTTGAAACCGGTTCAGACTGGTTGAGACCGGCCCAGACTGGTTGGAACTTATCCGAGCCTGTTGGATCCGGTTCAGGCTGGTTTGAACTGGTTCAGGCTGGTAGGAACTGGTTCAGGCTGGTTGGAGCTGGTCCAAGCCGATTGGAATTGGTTCAGATCTGTTGGAGCTGGTCCGAGCCGGTTGGAACCATTTCAGTCCAGTTGAAACCGGTTTAGACCGTTTAAAACTGGCCCAGACCAGTTGGAACCGGTTCAGACCTGTTGGAACTGGTCCGAGCCTGTTGGAACCTGTTCAGACCACTTTGAACCGGTTCGGGCCGGTTGGAACCAGTTCAGACCGGATGGAGCTGGTCCAAGCCGGTTGGAATCGGTTCAGATGGGTTGGAGGTGGTCCGAGCCGGTTGGAACCGGTTCACACCAGTTGAAACTGGCCCAGACAGGTTGGAACCAGTTCAGACTGGTTGAAACCGGCCCAGACCAGTTGGAACCGGTTCAGACCTGTTGGAACTGGTCTGAGCCGGTTGGATCCAGTTCAGACTGGTTGGAACTGGTCCGAGCCGGTTGGAACCGGTTCAGACCAGTTGAAACCGGCCCAGACCGGTTGGAACTGGTAAAGACCGGTTGGAACTGGTCCAAGCAGGTTTGAACCGGTTCAGACCAGTTGAACTGGTCTGAAACCAGTTCAGACCGGTTGAAACCGGCCCAGACCAGGAGAAACCGGTTCAAACTTGTTGGAACTGGTCCGAGCCGGTTGGAACTGGTTCAGAACGGTTGGAACTGGTCCAAGCCTTTTGGGACTGGTCTAGGCCATTTGGAAGCGGTTCAGGCCGTTTGGAACTGGTTCCAACCTTTTCAGACTGCTTGGAACTGGTTCAGACCGGTTCAAACTGGTTCAAACCGGCCCAGACCGGTTGGAACCGGTTCAGACCTGCTGATTCTGAGGCAGTTGAAATGACTGAGAAATGTTCTTTCTCAATTTTGTAAGGTATGGCGTGTCCTTCTAAGCTGGTTTCTAGCTCCCTTTTAGCTCTGTCCTATTGGTGCTTCTCTTATTTTTTATTATTAATTTCTTCTTTTCCATGTTCATATTCACACCCTATTTAACATACTCTTATACCACTTCCCTCATGTTTTCTCACTACAGAAATGTGTCTCTGAGCCAGTTTGGGAGAGGGTGGAATAGTGCTGAAAGGAGGAAGTTAAAAAGTAACAGTGACGGGGGTGGGGGTGTTTTTTAAATATCAACCAAAAGGGTAAATTGTTTTGCAGAAATTTAATAAATGGTGTTGCTTTGGGATGGGACTTCAACTCTGAAAGATGGAATTGCTGTACAGTGGTACCTCGGGATACAGACGCTTCAAGTTACAGACGCTTCAGGTTACAGACTCCGCTAACCCAGAAATAGTGCCTTGGGTTAAGAACTTTGCTTCAGTATGAGAACAAAAATTGTGGGGCGGTGGCACGGCATCAGCAGGAGGCCCCATTAGCTAAAGTGGTGCCTCAGGTTAAGAACAGTTTCAGGTTAAGAACGGACCTCCAGAACGAATTAAGTTCTTAACCCGAGGTACCACAGTATATGGTAACTGAATTATATAAAAATGTCATTATCAAACTATCTCATCTATTAGCCCCCCAAAAGGGGGGGCTATGTCCATTACAGATTACAAATCTGTACTCATGACTATACCTGGCTAAAATTAGCGATGCATAATTTGTGGTCCTCAGTACTACATATCACATCACTCTGGACCATGATTTTGTTTCACCTTGAATGTGCTAGTTGGAGTTGCTGGGAATTGGAGTCCAACAACAACTGGAGGACCACATAAGTTTCCCACTTCTGGCTTAGGTAAACCTCTACAAAAATTATACTCTTTGGATAGTCATTTCCAGAGGGTGATGGTTGGGCCCCAATGTGGGATCCCTCTGGGTTCAATTTGATCCCACATGCTGTTTAACATCTATATGAAACCACTGAGTGAGGTTCTCCAGAGGTTAGGAATACATTGTCAGCGATAACACACAGCTCTACTTCTCCTTAACATCTATGGGAGTGCAGTGGCTGTGTTGGACCATTGTCTTGTCTCGGTAATGGACTGGATGAGAACCAATAACCTGAAGCTCAATCCGGATAAGACAGAGGCACAGTTAGTGGGAGGTTCCCTAGAGTGGATGGATGGGAGGTTATCTACTCTTGATGGGGGTTACACTCCTTCCGAAGAAGCAGGTATGCAGGGTTCTTCTAGATCCATTGTTCTCGCTTAAGGCTCAGGTGGTCTTGGTGACATGGAGTGCCTTCCATCAGCTGTGGCCGGTGGTCCAGCTGCGCCCTTATCTGGACAGAGATAGCCTAATTTCTGTCATCTATGCACTGGTAACCTCTGGGTTAGATTGCTGCAACACATTATATGTGGGGCTACCGCTGAAGACAGTTCAGAAACTTCAACTGGTAGAGAATTTAGTGGTCAGGTTGCTCACTGGAGCAAGACGCTTTGAGCATATTACACCAGTCCTGGCCCAACTGTGCTGGTTGCCAAATAGTTTCCAGGCCTATTTCAAAGTGATGGTTTTGACCTATAAAGCCTTAAATGGCTCAGGACCACAATACCCCAAGGGCCGCATCTTTCCATATGAACCTACCTGGACCCTGAGATCATCTTCTGAGGCCCTCCTTCATGTGCTGGCTCTTCGAGATGTCCGGAGGGTGGCAACACAAGGACGGGTCTTTTATGTGGTGGCCCCTCACTTGTGGAATACTCTTCCCAGGGAGACTCACTTGGCGCCTTCATTTTATATCTTTAGTTGCCAGGGGGAAATATTTCTCTTTTACCAGGCCTTTGGCTGATTAAACGTGTGTGGTGTAGTGGTTAAGAGCGGTAGTCTCGTAATCTGGGGAACCGGGTTCGCGTCTCCGCTCCTCCACATGCAGCTGCTGGGTGACCTTGGGCTAGTCACACTTCTCTGAAGTCTCTCAGCCCCACTCACCTCACAGAGTGTTTGTTATGGGGGAGGAAGGGAAAGGAGAATGTTAGCCACTTTGAGACTCCTTAAAGGGAGTGAAAGGCGGGATATCAAATCCAAACTCTTCTTCTCTTTGAAATGTGATTGTGGGAGGGGGGGGGGAGACCGGTTTAGCAAAAACAAGGATCACTTTGCACAGCGCATCGTGAAAAGACCACAATAGATGGTGGTGTCTATAAGGTCTGGTAGCTTTTCAGAAACTTTAGATAAATGAGTTTAGCAGTGATAAATAATTTGAACTTCTCTATTCCAGGAAAGTATACCTCTGAGTATGAAATGACAGGGGACAAATCGCAGGAAGTGGCTTTCACTATCACACATTGATCACGAGCTCCCAGAGGTGTTTTTGGAGAACGAACGCTGAACGTGATGGCATTTCATATTGACTCAAAAAGGTGGAACTGACATTCTCATGCAAGCAGTGCTGGAGATGAAAGAAGACAACCTTTTTTTCCTGGCAAGCTGGACAGCATTGGCTGAGTCTGCTCTAGTTCGAAGGGGCACCTTCTCTGTGTTAAGGAAAAAGCCAAGCACAAATGCTGTCATAGGAGCTGTGATGGCAGTTTCTGCAGTACCAGCATGAGTTGAGTGGGTGTGGAGATGTCATTTTTAGTTTTCAAGGAAAGGGATAACTAGCTGATGAGATAAATAGAGATAGAGATAGAAATCGAGATCCACTAGTCTTCTAAATTTCATCTAATAAATTATAGAACGTATAACATTTGAATGTCTCAGATTTTGGAAAATATTGCAACTTGTCCTGAGAAGTAAAGAAGCCGCAGTCAGAATGGAAAATCAGGTAGACGAATGCCTTGTTGTGATTGGCTGTTGCTCTTTCTTGTCCCTATATAAGCATATAGGATGCTGGAATGATAAAAAGGGAGGAATTATTTTACCCTCAGATGAAAACCCCTTCTTTCCCCATGCCGGTGAATCAGTCTCGCTCTCCTTTGTTTAAATTTGGAGACTCCAGCAGAAAAGAAACCAGCCCCATCTTTTTCCCCCCACCTAGAATTTGGAAACATCCCCTGATATTCTGCCAGCAGCAGAAAAACAGAGATCATTTAGCTGAATTCATATTATGAATGTTAGCTCTTCAAGCAGATACATTATTGAAATTCAAGAGAGATAAGAAAGCTCCTTAGTTAACTCTGGAAACTTTTCATTTTTATGGTTTTGGTTGGCACTGATTCTGCAGCACAGGAAAGCACACAAAGGTCCCATAATATTCCAAAGGATTTTAAGTAAAAAGCTATTTAAATTAGCCCCACTCCAGTCTGAGACGTTAATTTCCTACAGAAACTAAAAGGGAAAGGTCTCTGGGGTCTTATGAATGTTTCCTAATTCTAGCGTTTGGTGCTGTTAAAAATACTTAAAACCAGTCAATTTTGCTTAAAGATGCCAACTGCATGAAAATAACCCCCACAGTTTGAGCTTCAACTATATTCTAAAAGCTACAATTGAAACATTCTTAACATAAATGTTTAGAGCTCTGCTGTTTCATTAGGAAAAGGAATCAAACAGAATATGCCATATTATTTCATCAATTCCGCATTGCTTTTGATATGCAAAGAACGATACAGCCCTTGTATTTTCGTTCAAATTTTAAAATCTGGATTTTGAACTTGAAATTTGACCTCAAAATTCAGAAGCTGACACTTTTGCTTCTGTTGCATGCTTACAGAAAGGTTACACGATTGATGGGATACATGAGAAAAATTAGTGGAACAGCTTCCGCTTACTAATGCCATTGCGTGGCACGTATCATATTCTGAACACAGCTAAGATATGTTATCAAATACTGCCCTGCATCAACTCTTGAAAATAATGTCAAATATAAAATATGGGCATCAATCAACAAATATTTTCGACTTCAGTTACAGATGCCAACAGAATATTCAGTGAGTTTGCAGTGTGATTTTTCTGGCACCCCTCTTCCACCTTCCTATTTCTTGTCAGAGCAAAGCCTTTAGCTAACCGTTCCCCTGACATGCTAGGGAGGCAGTTTCACATGTACATTCTCCTATTCTTAGGTGTGGGTTTATTCCCCGACACACATTTTTTGTCTCAGCTCTGGAAAAAGGCTCTCCTTTCACACACACAGGACCTGCACCAGATTTCAAGGAGGTCCATGGGATGGTGCCCCCAGTAGTTCTCTTCCAACAACCCCTCCATATATACCTGCCCCATTCCCAGTGTCGGATTTACATATAAGCTAAACAAGCTATAGCTTAGGGCCCCACTCTCTTGGGGGACCCCCAAAAAATTAAAGGGAAAAAAACCTGGTTGTACATTTCCAAAATATAAGATAAAAAATAAACAAAATAAAACCTACATACAGCAACAGTGTTTTGTGTTGTGTAGGCTCCTATGAGATAAGTAATGGGCCCCCGCCTGCTAGCCTGCTCCCTAAAAGATCATTGGTTTGCTCATTTTCTATATATAGGGTGCCTACATTCTGCATGTGCAAATGGCTTTAGATACCTATTAGGTCCCTAAATTACCATACAGTGGATGCTCGGGTTGCGAACGTGATCCATGCGGGATGTACGTTTGCAACCCACAATGTTCGCAACCCACAGCGTCACGTCTGCGCATGCGCGTGTTGAGATTCAGCACTTCCGCGCATGCACAACCGCTGAAACCTGGAAGAAACCCGTTCCGGTACTTCCGCGCATGTGCATGACATCATTTTGACCATCTGCACATGCACAAGTGGCACAACCCAGAAGTAAGTCACTCTGTTACTTCCGGGTTTCCGTGGAGCGCAACCCGAAAGCGCTCAACCTGAAGCGTATTTATCCTGAGGTATGACTGTACTACCATATTGTGCCTATAGTGTTCCCTAAGCAACCATTTGTGTGGAGCCACAGAAGACTGATTGGTTGGGAAATACCCATGTGACTGGCCACTCAACTATGGCTGCTTTGTTCACCCACATTCCACTGGTTTATGTCTCATGGAGGAACCTACCGCCACCGCCACCCCAGCTTTGTGTTTGGATGAAGAACAGCTCACTGATCATACTGACATAGCAATGTTAATGTCCATGGTCTGTGCATGTAAGCCAAAGCCGGCCAGCCACTTGCCAGTTCTTTTCCGTTCCCGGGCAGAATATTACCAGACAGCTACTCATCGCCCTTGAACTCAGGAGAGTTCATAAAACGGGTTGGGATCCTTTGAAGTAGGAGGAAGTCAGGTAATATTAAAAATGTAAGAAATCTTGAGATAATATCATTTCACTTTTCACTTCCATGGCACCTTTCATCTCCAAGGATCCCAAATTGCTTCATAACTATACATAATGGGTGCCATTAAAATTTTTATGCTCTCTGCAATGCAGCATTCACCTTCCTTGTAGAACTTTCTCTACTTCGGCATGTCATATTCAGTTTAACAACAGAGAGAAGTGTAGCAAAAGGAACTTGGGCTGCAAATCTCAAAGGGGCTTACTTGGGCGAGGAACTTTTAACTTCTCAGGCCCTGTGCCAGAGATCCTGTTCAATGCCTGGGGTCCAGATGGTACTTTGAGGCACATTCTATGATACTGTTCTAGAACCGGTTTGCAGATGCATGGTTGTCAATGGATGGAGGCACGGTATAGACCAGGCTTCCTCAACCTCAGCCTTCCAGATGTTTCGAGACTACAATTCCCATCATCCCTGACCACTGGTCCTGCTAGCTAGGGATCATGGGAGTTGTAGGCCAAAAACATCTGGAGGGCCGAGGTGGAGGAAGTCTGGTATAGACCATGCAAGACAAAGAGCAGGACGTAAGCAGCACTCCAATTAAATAAGAAAACCATTGACCATCCGGTTTGAAAGAAGTGTCTTGCTAATTGACATCTTTCCGCAGGGCCTGTAAGACGGAGATGTTCCTCCAGGCCTTAGGTCTGGGCCCAGTCTGACTCCATTCTTTTTATGGGACCCTATATGGAAGTGGCCCCTTGGATTTTTCTATCGGCCCATATGGGACCAGCACGGGTGGCCGGGCCTGGTGAACATTTAATATTCCTTACACCTACGGTTGTGATTCATGGGTTCCCACTTAATTTTATTTTTATTTTAAATGTGATTTTGAGTTGTATTTTAACCAATTGTTTGTTTTGTGTTTTTAACCTATTATATATTTGGTGTTAGCCGCCCTGAGCCTGGTCTTGGCCGGGGAGGGCGAGGTATAAATAAAATTTATTATTCTTATAATTCACCAGTGAGACATTTCACGTGTAACTAACAGTTCGTCTTAGAATGCAATACAAATTACAGCAGCATGACAGAGAGGGAGGGTTTTCTCTTCTACTGACTGCTGAAAGTGCCAGGCATAGTTAGATTTTAAGGCTACCTGGTGGACCAGCGTGGAAGCATCCATTTCCTGGTCCACCAGCAAGGCTCTGCCCCTCTCTGGTGCCCATGACTGGGCAGTTTAAAATAGGGATTTGGGCAGGAAATCCCACTCGTCAATGCAGCCAGCCGGATGGTCTTCATCCATGCCAGCATCCATTCGAGTCCTGGCCACTGGGAATGGTGGCTGGCCTGCGAAGTGCTACAACAGCAGACCATCCAGAATAGGGTAAGAGGCCAATGTGACCACTGCTGTGACAGACCATCCAGAATAGGGTAAGAGGCCAATGTGACCACTGACTGCTTTTCAGTGACATCCTTTTAATTTCAAACGTTTTCTTCCGTTAGGCTTTTGGAATGGAAAATGTTTTCCACAGTTGGCGATCGTTGAAATTATTGTTATCCTTTAATTGCAGCATACGCCTGCTCTGGGAATGATGTTATTCTTGCTAATCATAACCTGCCATTATTTTCTTTATTGCTTCCTTTCACACACAGCAGTGTAAAAGCAGTTCTGAGCAAGCTAGTAGTTGTGCCGTTGAGGCAGGTTGCAAAACAATATTTGATGAGCAGTAAATAAATAGATTCTCTCTCTCTCTCTTTTGCAGCAGATTTCCAAATCCCAAGCATTTGACAAGTAGTGGTGTTTGTTGACAAGAATGAGGACTCTTCCAGACTTCCACTTGTCCTGTACCTAGAAGGCACGGGTCTGAGTGGATTCCGCTTATACCCCAGGCTTTCTAGACACCAGCCTGAGTCGTTTTTTGCTTGCCTCACCACTTTCCCCTTGATAAATTGCAATAAATTGGAGCAATCATCAGTCCGGAAGAAACCTGATTGACAATTGCTCCAATTTGGCAGTAAATATTGGGTTTCCTTGGGGAAAAGCGGTAGGGCAAGGGCAAGTCTGGATGAGCATGAAATAGAAAAGGGCAGGGGTGTCAAACTCAAATTCATTGGGGGCCGCATCAGCAGTTTGGTCACCCTCAAAGGGCCAGTTGTATCTGTAGGAATATGTGTCCACTCTTTATTATCATAAATTATTGTCACTGCATTCAATTATTACTGTTTTTTGTAATGATGTAAGTAATAACTAGCTCTGAAAGCAGAAACATAGTCAGAATAATGGCAAGTAGATATTCAAATGTACAATTATTGTACAATTTATTGAAAAATTATTTTTGGTAACAGACAGTAATTTTTTTTTTTTAACATACAAATATTGCCAAACACTGTTTATTACACATATGGCAAACACAAGGCATTAACTTTTTTAAAAAACTTTTCTGACTAGATGGCTGACATCGTTTTCCTGAGGTCAGTCCATCAATGTCTGGCGTTAGGTCTTGTGCTGTAGCAATCCGCAAAACAGCATGGAGGTTGGATCTGTCACATCACAGGATGGCATGCGCTCAATATAAAAACAAGTGGAGGTTTCCTGTGTAGAACGGCCGGCGCTGCTAGAGGGCAGACGTTCTCTGGCTTGTAGGCTGCCACACATGCGCTGAAGAGGCGGCTTTCTTGTGTCAAAAAAGAAAGAAAGCGAGAATAAAAGGTGAAGGCTGGCGGCCGGCGGCGGCTACACGGGCCACATGACGAGGTCTGGCGGGCCAGATTCAGCCCACAGGCCTTGTGTTTGACACCCGTGGAAAGGGGAATCTGGTAATCAATATGCCTGTATCTTGCTTGCAATTCAAGCGAGGACTCTCTCCCTCCTCTCCTTTTGAAGGTCACATTCCCTTGGGGGTAAGTGGTCGTGTGCCAGATGTCCTCATTGTTGCAGATATTAATATTGCAGATATTAATATTCAAAATTTGGGAGAAAAAGACTCAAAGGCAACTCCCTTCAATATGGAGACTTTGCAACCTAATCCCTCTCACATGATCTAAAGTTACAAGACTCACATGTTAGCTACCAGAGAAAAAAACAATCAGTGAGTTAAAAATTAACTTAGCAAGAGCTCAAAGTGCTCTCCTTGCTTTCAAAATAGCCCCGTGGGGAAATCCCATGTTAAACCTTCTCAAATATACCTTTACCCATTTTTCATTTCTGTGTCAATTAAACCATTATATTTAATAATCATTGGATAGAGCCAGAGCCAATGGTGGATGGTATTGAAGTCAGTGATGGGCAGGTTCAAAGACAATGTAGGTGGGGCACCCCTTTTCTCTCTTTCAGACACCCATTTCTCTCCCTGCCACCTCTTCTGGTACATTTTTCTTCTCCTTGTCCACTGCAGAAAACTATTATGAGGGCCACATAACCCAACTCCTCACTGTATGCAGAAGTTTCTGCTTCCTGAAAGAAAATATGTGCAGGGTAGTGATTTCAGGGCTAACAGTTGTCACATCCATGGTAACAAGTGTACTTAGGATGTTCAGGTTATGGGGAGCCACTGCACTGTCAAATCACAGGGTGTTTCAGATAATTGCTGGAATCAGCAAATGGGCACAGCAGGTTATGCAGTTAGAAACTGACAGTGTTCTTGGTGCCAGGAGTCCCACCAAGCAAGCAAGCAAGCAAGAGGAAGGAATGCAAAAGAATATGTGGGAAAAAGAGAGCAGAAGTCCAGCGTGTGGTATCTGTTGCTGGGCTGTACCATTACATATGCCAGACAAGGAATCTGGAATCATACATTTGAATGCTCCTCAACCCAGAAGGTTTTATGAAAGCCAAATTGTGGTTGAGTCTATAATGGCATGCAATCCCATTTAGATATGACAGTGCACCAGTTTTGCAATGATGCAGCCATTTCTACGGTGATTTGTTTCAAACTGTGTGTTTGAAACACCATTAGTCCACTTGACAATGGATGTCTCACTCAATCCAGTACAGTGGTACCTCGGGTTACCTATGCTTCAGGTTACATACCCTTCAGGTTACAGACTCCGCTAACCCAGAAATAGAACCTTGGCTTAAGAACTTTGCCTCAGGATGAGAACAGAAATCGTGCTCTGGCAGCACGGCGGCAGCGGGAGGCCCCATTAGCTAAAGTGGTGCTTCAGGTTAAGAACAGTTTCAGGTTAAGAACGGACCTCCAGAACGAATTAAGTACGTAACCAGAGGTACCACTGTATTTGCTTACTTGGAAGTCCCACTAATTTCAAAGTGAAAATTTCAGTGACATTTAAGCCCAAGTAAATGCGAGTTGTGATGTAAGAGCGAGTCTCCCCCTCTTGTTTTTAAAGAAACATTATTGCCAGAATCGCCAATTGGGTATTAGATTGTATTTTGGGCTGTGACATACAGTACTTTTCCGTGTATAAGACAATATTTTTTTACTCTAAAATAATGTTCAAAATTGGGGGTTGTCTTATACACGGATAGTGCAGAGGCGGGACGGGCGATTGGTTGCATCTGCAAGCAGGAGCTTGTCAGCGGCAATTTGGTGGGTGATTGGTTGCTGTGGCAAGGGCTGCTTTGGATTGGCGGCTGCTGCGGTAATTGGGTGTGTGATTGCTGGCTGCTGTCGGTGAGTGGGCAGATGCTTGGTGGCTTTGGCGATATGCGCGATTGGCTGTGTTTGTCAGTCGGGGTACTGATTTTTGGCATTCCCCCCCCCAAAAAAGCTTAACAACCCCGGGCAATGCCCCCCCCCAAAAAAATAGGGGTCGTCTTATACACGGGGGCATGTTATGCATGGAAAAATACGGTATATATATCCTGTCAAATTGCAAAAAAGGAAGAAAAAGTCCAATCACCCAATAGGGTCAGAATTGGAAAACCTATCAATACATAGTACAGCAGCCATGTAATTGTATGATCCACATAGCTTTTGTAACATTAGCTGTACATTTGTCAAACGTTACCTCTCATAAAGTGACATTCAGGATGTCTCTGTAATAAATCAAAGAGATCCGCCATCATTAAATACCCAGGGACACAATATGATGCAATAAGAAGATGTGAGATGCTGCCTGCAACTTGATTGATGGGTTCTCCACCTTACATGCTGTACCCATATGTCATCTACTTAATGGCATAATTCTTGTGCATAATTCTTGTGTTCTGTATGCATTGGCATACAGAAAGGAAGAAACAAAGGAATTGATAATGGGCAATAAGGGGCATAATCAAGACCACAAACTGTCTGCAATCTGCATTACCAATAGATCTCAAATCCAGAGGTAGCCCATTTGAGACATGATCGTACTGAAGTGACTTCTGCTTTACAGAAACACTTGCCTCCCCGAAACATTTCTGAAAGGATTAGGAGAGAAGGAAGAAGATAGCAACAATGTTGTTGTTGTTTAGTCATTCAGTCGTGTCCGACTCTTCGTGACCCCATGGACCAGAGCACACCAGGCACTCCTGTCTTCCACTGCCTCCCGCAGTTTGGTCAGATAGCAACAATAACTGTGTGCTATTTCTACACATTTGTCCCAGTTTTGAAAAACTGGTTTGTATCCCATGGTTTTAATAGTGGAAAACAGTTCATACAACCGTCTCTCTCTCTCACCACTTTTCTACCTGCAATCCCCTGTACAAAACCTCTATTGTACATGGCTGCAGCAGGAGAAGGGAACTGCCTGAAACTGATCAAAGACTTCTTGCTTTGGGCATCTTTGAGCCAGTGTGGTGTAGTAGTTAAGAGCGGTAGACTCGTAATCTGGTGAACCGGGTTCGTGTCTCCGCTCCTCCACATGCAGCTGCTGGGTGACCTTGGGCAAGTCACACTTCTCTGAAGTCTCTCAGCCTCACTCACCTCACAGAGTGTTTGTTGTGGGGGAGGAAGGGAAAGGAGAATTTTAGCCGCTTTGAGACTCCTTCGGGTAGTGATAAAGCGGGATATCAAATCCAAACTCCTCCTCCTCCTCTTCCAGCTCCTTATTTCTAAAATGGGAAGAATAATAATACATGGGAACTAAAACATACATTCATACTTGGTAGGATCTCTGTGAAGATTAATATACTTTCCTTGGGTGGAGCTTGTGGCGATCACACAGGGTCCCCGGACGTTTCACCGTTTATTGATCCCTGTGCCACCACTTTATTTCTCGCTGCCCAGGCGCTACCTGGTAAATTACTGAGTCCAGTCAGGGTTAAGTTGGAACATAAACTTCTGTTTATTTATTGCAGTCTAACAAACGTGTGGTTTCATAAACGGTCTCAGTCAATCACAATCATGGGCTGCCTATCCAGACCTATGACTTCCGATACCTGCTCTCGCTCACTAAACCACCTCTCAGATATTTACTTGTCTTCCTAGCTCCTAACTGTTCCTGACTCAGCTTATTTCGCTACACTAACTCAACCTACCCACTGACTCTATCCCAATTCACTCCCACTCCAACCAACCACCCAACTCCCAACAAACTCCTTCCTTTGCCCCTCCCAGAGCTGGTTTTATAGTCCCTCTGACTCCACCCCCGGGTTCTGATTGGGTAACCTGTTTAACTATTTCACCTCCAGCACTCTCATATGTTAACGTCACATAGCTTCCCTGATGAAGCTCTGTCTCTTAAGAACCTAAGGAGAGTCTGGTGGATCAAATAAATGGTCCATCGATGTCAGGGACTAGACTGATAGAGGCTGGAATGAGGTGGAATGGATACCACCACTCCCCTCCTGAACCTTCCCAAGAAGGGGAAAGCCGTCTTGATTTACAGCAGTGGTTTAAGGAGGGTCACAGCTCAGAGACAGCTGAACAGAAGAGTGTTAGGAGAAGAGAGGGGAGAGACACATCAGCCAGCTGACACGTTGTCACTGGAAAGCATTCCAGAGCCCCCTTCTCCTAGAACCCAGCATGCATTGAAAGTGCAAGAGCAAAAGACATCAGCGACAATTGGTCCCTGGCGGCCACCATAAGGGAAGGTGTTGTTGCTAGGAAGGGAGGAAGAGGAGCCCAGTTGGAGCAACGCCATCTTCCAAGTGGTCGCACTTTCTGAATCTCTCTGTGAATTTTGAATAAATACATTGGACACTGAAGTCCAGCGCCGAGGGCCTTCTGGCAGTTCCCTCCCTGCGAGAAGCCAAGTTACAGGGAACCAGGCAGAGGGCCTTCTCAGTAGTGGCACCCACCCTGTGGAACACCCTCCCCCCAGATGTCAAAGGAAAAAACAACTACCAGACTTTTAGGAGACATCTGAAGGCAGCCCTGTTTAGGGAAGTTTTTAATATCTGAAGCACTATTGTATTTTAATATTTTGTTGGAAGCTGCCCAGAGTGGCTGGGGAAACCCAGCCAGATGGGTGGGGTATAAATAAATTAGTAGTAGTAGTAGTAGTAGTAGTAGTAGTAGTAGTAGTAGTAAGACCTCTTGATTCCCGTTTCTGGCATCCAGTCATGACGGAGGGTGTTCGTAATCCCACGAAGTCTGGAAGATCTGACAATCTAGTTCAGCATCCTGTTATCACTATTGACCAGCCAGATCCCCAAGAGAAGCCTGAAAGCAGGACATGACCATAACTACACCATGTCCACTTGTGACTCCAAGCAACTGGCAATCATGAGACATACTACCTCTGATGGTAGACTGGAAACCCTTTCCAGTCTATATTAAAAGTTATTTCCCATATGCAGAGACTACAGCGGGGTTTGAAGTGTAAGAAAAGAGCAGAATATATTAAGAAACATGTTAACGGGGATGAAATTAGATAAGGCACAACCTCAAAATGCAATTGTATGTGATTTGGGTTATAAACATCGATGTTGGGTGAGATGGGAAGTCACTAGTTTTGTTCAATTAGAATATAATTGTTGAGTAACAAATGTGATTATCGTCTTCCAAAGCAACTACTCTATTCCAAACTTAAAAATGGAAAGAGTAATGCTGATGGTCAACAAAAGAGGTTTAAAGACTGTCTCAAGGCAAATCTTTAAAAATGTAGTATAAACACCAAGTATTGGGAAACACTTGCGAGCACTCCAATTGGAGAACAGCCTTTACCAAAGTTGTGGTGTCAAGGGTTTTGAAGACACTCGAATTCAGGATGAAAGGGGAAAACGTGCTAGGAGGAAGACACGCTTGGCAAATCCACACTGTGATCAACTCCTGCCCGGAAACCTAGGTCCCCATCGTGGAAGGACGTGTGGACCCAGAATTGGCCTCCACAGTCACTTACAGACTCATTGTTAAAACTGTGTTTATGGAAGACAATCTTACTTGGCTACAAGTGATCACCAAAGAAGAAGAAGAAGAAGAAGAAACTTTCTATATTTAGAAAGAGTAAAATATTATTTTACTTAAAAAGACAGTGGCTGTAGATCATAGCCATTGTGGCTATTAGCTATGGAGACCCTCATCTGCCATGAATTTGTCTAATCTTCTTTTAAAGCAATCCAAATTGTTGGCTATCACTACTTCCTGGGGGAGCAAATTTCCCAAGGATTCTCTACCACGAATTGAATTAAACCCTCCCATTTGCAGAAGGGCAAGTCTGGACTCAACCCATTATAAATAATGGGTGAAACTATAGCAACTATTTAAATTTAGCACAGTCTCTCCTTAAGCTTTTTGTTTTTTGTTCTCCACTGAAAATAGATTCATGGAGCAGAATCTGTCCGCTTATCCAATAGTTTCTTCCCAAGGCTCTCAAAAGGAGACAGACCTGCTTGCTGGTTAGACATACTGAGAAAGGTCATAAAATTACAAATGCAAAACTACAATATTTCCTGTCCTTCACTTATCATATGAATTGCAACCTGTCCGGGTATGTTATCTTTGCTTCCTTGCATTAGACAAGCTGCCTTGCCAGTAGCTTTCCAGATGCCAATCTCCGTATGCAGGCCTGGTTACTTTGTGCTAAAACAGAATGTCTTGTACTTCGGTGATTACATTGAAATGCTTCTTCCCCTTCAAAGTATGGCAGAGGACAATGGGTATTGGACAGACTTTGTTAATGCTTCATTTATATGCAGAGCCATGAGCTGTACCATGTAACCATCAAATTAATGAAAGGCATTCCTTCATATTTAAAGTCTTTCTATCACACCAGATAGCAGGATGTTTTATTAAAATAGATGCCTTCTCATCTGTTAATGCTCAGAGATTATTTGGGATCACCAGTATAAACTTGGGCTTCCTTACTGTACTTTCAAGAAAATGAAAAGTGTTTTGTTTTTTTTTTTAAAAAAAGGGGGGATCCAAAGGATAGAAATGCAAAAATTAACTAACTGAGTGACAGCTTACCAGGCTAGCTTCTCCATTGTTCCAATAAAATTGATCTCTGTGGACTTTTGGGGGGAAAACTAGCATATGAACAAGTAGGGTTGCCATATTTCAAAAAGTGATAATCCACAAAGGTTGTTGAGCTTTTTACCCAAAGTTGTTGAGCTATTTTTAAGGACATTTGCAAAAATCTACACTTCTAACCAGGGCCGGATTTAGGTTCGATAAGGCCCTAAGCTACTGAAGGTAATGGGGCCCTTTATATGTCCAGCAGTCCTTTGTCAACAACAAATTGTGGCTGTTTTTTTGTGTTGAATATATGCTATATGGTAATTTATGGACCTAATAAAGCCATTTGCACATAACAAAATATGTATTTTATCAAAGTAATTGTTGAATTGAAATACAATTAAGAAGAAGCATATTAATAGTGAAATACAATTAAGAAGTACCGTATTTTTCGCTCTATAACACGCACCCGGCCATAACACGCACGTAGTTTTTAGAGGAGGAAAATCCGTAGGCATGCCACCCGTAGGCATTTCCTCCATAACACGCACAGACATTTCCTCTTACTTTCTAGGAGGAAAAAAGTGAGTGTTATGGTGCAAAAAATACGGTATATTTTTTTGGGGGGCCCCAAAGAGTGGGGCCCTAAGCTATAGCTTTTTCAGCTTATACATAAATCCAGCCCTGCTTCTGACATAGGTTGTGATATGTCCGGATTTTCCCAGGCATTTAAGTGAGTCCCACCCAGGCACTGTTACAGATGGCCAAATCTTAGTTAAATCCAGGAAATTCTGGATGTATGGTAACTCTAGAACAAGTTAAGTTGTGCACAGAATTTCCTGGATTTAGCCAGGATTTGGCCATCTGTAACAGTGCCTGGTTGGTACTGATCAATGAAAAGTTCTTCTCATGGCATGTTCTAGTATGCAGAATGCCCTCCCTGGTGAATCTTTTCCATCCATATTAATCTTCAGGAGGAATTTGGAAGTATTCCTATTCAGCCTGAAATTTACTGCCCCCAATCGGGTGAATATGTCAATGTTGGCTTCTCTCGGTTTCTTATTTTTCAACTCTTAAGTTCCTTTCTCCACATTTGCTATTATTATTATTATTATTATTATTATTATTATTATTATTATTATTATTAAAAACTTCATGAAAATGCTTCAGCATTTCAGTGTGAATTTCTCCAATAATACACATGTGTGCATGCAATTCTGCCCAACATACACATTTTCACAAAGTAATTTCCCCCAATAGAATGCCTTTTTAAGCACACTTTACCGCAGGATATGCATTTTTTTGAATTATTTTTACATATACAATTTTTCAACTGCAGCGAAAAATCCAGAGAGGTGAAAACGTCAAAGGGTGGTGGCTATATTTTGGTTTGCCTGTTGCCTTGAAAAATGCAAATTATATAGGGTCACCTTTAAATGTGAACTGAATTCCATTTCTCTCCCCCATCCCCATTCTGCACAACCTTGAAAATATTTCCTGTGAGGATAGGTGATGGTTTTTAAAATATTTTACATATTTTATACTTTCTGGCTGCTTTGTGTTTTTGCTTCCCTGAGCTCCATCATCATCATCACCACTTCTACCACTGCCATCTCCTTTCATTTGACACTTAAAAAGCAACTCACATTTCAATTGAAAATTGTGGCCTCATCATTTCTGTAAATCATGGTAGTCAGTCTAAAATCCACAGTGCCTTGCCATCTGTCAATAAATCTACTAATGAGTCATGCTAACACAACCAGGCATTCTGCATTCTGGACATATTTGCATTTGTATGATGTATTTCCAGTGTTTGGTGCCAAGCTTCTTTTGTTTCCAAAACACGTCTGCATGGCAACAACTGTTTATTGCTGCCTTGAGACTACAAAACCCGTAATACAGTGAGATCCCAACTAGCACACAACTACAGGAGAAGTCCCTTTCATGCAGCCTTAATGGTACAAAACACGTGTTTGTTTTGTATGTTTTGTTATGTTCTCCGTTTTAATATGTGGGATTAATAATAATGGATGAAAAAAATGAACTAGAACTTGCTGAAATTAAAAACCAGCAGCTAGGTTTTCCATGGAAATTTGCTGTTTGAAACCAGCGAGACTGAAAAAGGATACTCTTCCAGTAAGTAAGAGTAGCAGTAGAAATGGTATTGGAAGGCAGCCCTGTTTAGGGAAGTTTTTAATGTTTAATGCTGTATTGTGTTTTACTATTCAGTTGGGAGCCATCCAGAATGGCTGCGGAAACCAAGCCAGATGGGCGGGGTATAAATAATAAATTATTATTATTATTATTATTATTAGTAGTAGTAGTAGTAGTAGTAGTAGTAGTAGTAGTAAAGATGATTTAGACCAGGCTTCCTCAACCTCGGCCCTCCAGCTGTTTTGGGACTACAATTCCCATCATCCCTGACCACTGGTCCTGCTAGCTAGGGATCATGGGAGTTGTAGGCCAAAAAACATATAGAGGGTCGAGGTTGAGGAAGCCTGATTTAGACCAGACATGGCCAAACTTGGCCCTACAGCTGTTTTGGGATTACAACTCCCATCATCCCTAGCTAACAGGACCAGTGGTCAAGGATGATGGGAAATGTAGTCCCAAAACAACTGGAGGGCCAGGTTTGGCCATGCCTGATTTTAGACCCTTCCCTTCAAGGAATTCCTAGGGGGACTTCAAAGAAGGCACATGTTTTCTCACATGTTTAAAAAGAATCAAGATTATAGGGTTCATTTATTTATAAAAAATTCTAGACCACTTTTACTACAGATGTGTGTGTCTTCCTTGCTGAAATGTGCCCCTTAATTCAGATAATAACTCTTGCCTGTCTAGAAGGAGTAGAGAATATAGAAACTCTCTAACTGCATAGAAACTAGTCTACTGTACAAATGCAAATTTCAAATTGGTTCAACCCATTTTTATCTCTAGCTCCATCCACCTCCATCCTCTGTACCCCTTTGTTATTTGATACCACTACTGTCAGTTTGCATTTCTTAGTGCAGAAAGTCTTGATCTGATGTGCAGAGATCTTTCCTGTTCTGATTAGTTCAAGAGGGTTCTAGAAGGTTTCTTCTCTTGGTGAAAGAAGGCTTTCTTCCTATGTGAAAGAAACAGGCAGAAGGTTTTTGTTTGGGTTATTTCTTCTGGGAAGCCAAGTACAACTGGTTTAAAGTGGTTCTATTATCTTTTTGTCAAGGTCATACTGACTATAATAGTAAGACCAGGAGGAGCTTGGGTCTCACTCACTTTCTCTTTTCTATCTCTTTGTTCTGGTATTCTGTAAGCTGTAGTGTTAAGGTTTAGTCTTATTATAAGTATTGTAAGTTTTATTGGAAGTGCTGCAACTGGATTTGTATGGACTGTGCCAATCCTGAATGTTTTTGGATTTATGACCATTATGCTCATTTGCCTTCAGTAAAGTACAGCTCTGCTGGATGAAGTACAATTGCCTTTGGTTTATTTTTGGGGAACTCTGCTATGTGTTTAAGTTTTTTCCTCCTCCGGCGCTATCTTGCAGTGCCATTGCATGACCATAACAGACTTCCACTCACGCAATGGGACCTCCTATTCTTTTCCCTGACCCTCAGTTCTGCTCAGGTGGATTGGGAATTCTCCAGTCACAGAGGCTGCAGGGAGCAGGAGAGGACTTTCTTGTGCCATTAGAAAAATAAATAAATCTTCTGGGCATTTGGAAATATTTCTTGAATATGTTACTAAAATAAACAGACAAACACAGACTGTGTAGTTCATCCCATTATAAGGGTTCAGCTATAGTTAATCATATAACTTTTTTTTTTTGTACACACATACACAGACACATTTAAATCTTTTATATCTCTAAAAAGAGCACAAGAGCTGCATATTTATGGACTTTCAATTTTCCATTACTGCTAACGAGAAAAGTTTTCTTATTGTCTATATATAACTCATAAGGCTCAAGATTCAAGTGTCATATCTGACTGTGAATTATTCTTCATTGCCTGGCCTTCACAAATTAAAACACAGAAGTGTTTTCCTGTCTTGTAATTAGACAATTGATTTGAAAACACACACACACACAGATACACACACACACACAGCTGTCCATCTGGTGGCCATGTTCTGAGAAACAGTGCTGGGATATTCCCTGTGTTGATAAAGGCACTGGCAGTGAATCCTTTCCTATGTTAAAATACAGATCCGTTCATTGCAGGACAACGAAGGGGTACTTGAACTACAACTGTTCAACTACAACTCCCATCATCCCTGACTATTTGGCTGTGTTGGCTGGGTTTGATGGGAGTTGGAGTCAAGCACTACCAGGAGGGTCACAGGATCCCCTCCGTCATGTAAAAATCTGTGGGGGGGGGGGAGCCCACATTGAAACAACCCTGCTTGTACTTAAAAAAAAAAAAAAACCTTTATTGGAAAAATTAAAAATTGCAAAACTGCAAGTGCGCAGAGTAAGAAAAGAAACAAAAAAAGAGGAAGAAAAAAGAAATAGTACCCATGTAGAAAACAAAAGAGAATAACAACAATTAAAAAAAAAATTGTGTGCATTACAAAAGGGGGCTGGGATTTATTATTATAGTTAACCAGACCTTAACCTAATATGGTATTTATAAAAATGAATTCCAAATATTGTTAAATTTGTTCATGGAAAATCTACATTTGTACACAACTTGTTCATGTGTAGCGGGTTTGTACATATTTTCAATCCAATCATTAAAGGGCGCTGCATTTTTATTTCCACCGTTCATCAATGCCAGTCTTTTTGCCATAGTAAGGGTGCGGAGAGTCCAATCATATTGTCCCTTTGTTAGATTCCATGTATTGGGTATATGATTTAAAAGGATGTGTTCTTAAAACCTGCTTAGATTTTATGCACCCATCCTGCAGTCTACACACACATACAAAGAGAGAGAGAGAGAGAGAGAGAGTAATGCTTACATCTTTGCAAACAGTAAAGTGATATTCAAGGCTATTAGAACAGATTTCAAATGATGAACCCGCTAGGAAATTAAACTGCTAGGCAATCAGACAGCATTACATTGTTCGGGTACACATGAATTACCCTGTTTTACTGATAAAGTGATTTCCATTTTCCCCATTTTTTACTGGCGTCTCTTTCAATTAGGATGGTCTCTCTTCAAGGAGAATTAGAGAGATTCTATTTGGCCCATGGTCTTACATCGTAAGTCCTTTCTCTGCTCCTCATTTTAGCTGACAGGCCAGTGAGTTTTACACTTCTGAAATTATATTATATGGATCATATCATTCCATTTATTTCGGGAGAACTGAACCTGTGCCATGCTTGTTATATCCAAAAGTAGGAAGAAGCAGCTTTCACATCTCATTCATTCAAGTGGAGTTACAAGTACCTATTTAACCTATAAATGTGGCGGTTTATCAAAGTATAAAAAGCTTTCTACCAGTTAGGATGAAAAGATTTAAAGTCCCATATTGTTCAGCATTTACCTGAATTTTTCATTAATACTGGTTGCTGTATGCAAACGGAATTTTTGGTGCGTGATTTGACAAAAAGGTAGTTCTTAAAGTGTTGCCTGGTTCATTTTCAGGTGGCCATCTATAAAGGAAAATAGAGTGAAAATACTGAAGAGATAGAAATTTCATCTCCAAGAGGCCATCCTCATTTTTGATTCAATCTAAAAAGCAACTAGACTCAGTCTTCAACAATGTAACAGAGTCTCCAAGTGTCCCTGTTTTCCAGGGACTGTCCCGGATTTACAGGAGTTGTCCTGGTTTCTGATTTGATCCCAGAATGCCCCGCTTTTCCGTAGGACATCCCTATTTTCATCGGGGGATGCGGGTGGCACTGTGGGTTAAACCACAGAGCCTAGGACTTGCCGATCAGAAGGTCAGTGGTTCAAATCCCCGCAATGGGGTGAACTCCTGTTGCTCGGTCCCTGCTCCTGCCAACCTAGCAGTTTGAAAGCACATCAAAGTGCAAGTAGCTAAAGAGGTATCGCTCCTGTGAGAAGGTAAACAGCATTTCCGTGCGCTGCTCTGGTTCGCCAGAAGCGGCTTAGTCATGCTGGCCACATGACCCGGAAGCTGTACGCCGGCTCCCTCGGCCAATAAAGCAAGATGAGCACTGCAACCCCAGAGTCGGCCACAACTGGACCTAATGGCCAGGGGTCCCTTTACCTTTTACCTTTTATTTTCATCAGAGAAAAGTTGGAGGGTATGGTAGGAGGGCTCTACTTTCATTGGAGAAATGTTGGAGGGTATGGAGTTATACGACAATCTGAGTAATCCGAAGGCCATATAGGGAAGCTTTTTTAATGTTTAATGTTTTTATTATCTTTTTATATATGTTGAAAGCCACCCGGAGTGGCTGGGGCAACCCAGGCAGATGGGTGGGGTGTAAATATTAAAATTATTGCTGTTATTATTGAACAGAATGTCCCTGTTTTCATTGGAAAAATGTTGGAGGGTGTAGAACACCCTGGCTCTGTGTATTTTTCTTTGTCCCCCATAGAGTTGGAACAGACCGCAAAAGTCATCTAGTCCAATGCCCTACAATGCGGGAATCTCAGCTACACTATCCATAGTGCATATTATTGGCCATAGATCCATTTTGAGTTCATATAACTCCTGTTTCAAAACAGCTGCTCAGCTCAAGGTACTAACACTGGTGTTTAAAGCCCTAAGTGACTTAGGCCCCAAATATCAGCAGCAAAGTATGACTGCAGCTGTTGTTGATTGACACTCAACAGTTTCCTCACCACTGCTGTCATTTCCTTTTTGGATCAAGTTCATCCAAGGCAGCAAACCAATTACAGTCGTACCTTGGAAGTCGAACTGAATCTGTTCCGGAAGTTTGTTCGCCTTCCAAAGCATTCAAAAACCAAAGAGCGGCTACTGATTGGCTACAGGAAGCTCCTGCAGCCAATTGGAAGCCGTGGAAGCCCTGCCGTATGTTCGACTTTCAAAAGAACGTTCAAAAACCGGAACAGTCACTTCTGGGTTTCGACTGTTCGGGAGCCAAAACGTCTGAGAACTAGGCTGTTCGAAAACCAAGATATGACCGTACAAGCAGGAAAATGCAATGAGTTAATATTGTAATAAGCCCAACAGTACATTTAAGCATATTTTGCTTGTCTTGACCCCATGATCTTCGGATTCTCTGATCCCTGGACCATCTAACCACATGGATTGCTATGCACTGGGCCCTAGGACTGGACCTGACTTTGTTTTTTTATATATATAATATTTTATTAGGTTTTATCAATAAAAAAGTTTAGAAAAATACAAAAACGAAAAAGATACAAAATTACAAAATACAAAAATACAGACATTAAACACAAAAAAGAAGAAGAAAAAACACATATAAAAGAAAGCAAAATTCCCTCTTTCTTAATTTCTCATCTTTAGTTAACTTATTTTCCTGACTTCCTCACGTCTCCCATTTTTGTATCCCTTTTAAAAATTGGTTCAGCAAATTCATGTCCTATTAGTTTATCTATTATTAATCCCATCTTACATTTTACCTTGTTGCTAGAATCCCTTCTATTCATTTCAATGTCACCAGCATTCAAAAATTTTACAATATTTCTGCAAATAAGTTTTAAATTTCCTCCAGTCTTCTTCCACCAACTCTTCTCCCTGGTCTCGGATTCTGCCAGTCATCTCCGCCATCAGGACTGGACCAGACTTTGGATACTGACTCTGCCTCCAAGCAAGTACACCTCAATATAAAAACAAGATTCCAAGGAAAGTCTTGAACTTCTCTCCTCCCCTTTGGGGGTCCTATTGTTAACCATTTCCTCCTGAATCTCTTATGATAACCCAAAATCATTTACCTCTTCATTGTGTCCAAAATTCACCATTAAACTACAAATGATATTCCAATCCTGCTAACTATTTTAACTGTTTATAACTTACCTTAAAAACCATTGTCAGTTCCCCCTATTCCTTATTAAAAATTTTGGTCTTCCTGATTTCTGACTCTTCCAGTCATTTCGGCCATTTCGGCATAATCCATCAACTTGATCTGCCATTCTTCTCTGGTAGGGACTTTATGTTCTTTCCATCTCTGGGCCAATAACATCCGCACAGCCGTGGTCACATACATAAATAATCTTTTCTGCTCCCTTGGCACCTCAGAGATTGTTCTGGTTGGCTGGCCTACCACTCCACTGAGCTCTGCATTTTGTGGTTCGGCAATGAGGCCATGACAGCTATTGGCTTTCTTTTGCAAGTGGTAGAATTGCAAGAGAGCAATTCAGCCCTCCAACCGAAAACTTGATGAGGACTGTTGTGCTGATGGCCCAATTCCATTCTCATATATGGAGCAAGCAATAAGAAGCTGCCTTATACTGGGTCAGACCAATGATCTACCTAGCTCAGTAATGTCGACAATGAATGGCAGACCTATGTCCCTTCCCCAATGTCTTGTCGCCAAACTCTTAAAGCAACTGAACCGTGAGTGGGATTGTAGCCAAAATGATGATCATTTATTCCACTGTCCATTATGATTACCTAAAAGGGAGACTTCTCCATTCAGCGCTGTTCCCTGGTGCCATGGTGGTGATATACTTTGGCATGCTAACACTTAGCGAGAGGCTATAATAAATGACCGTCTTCTAGCTCTTGCATTTTGCCTTTAAAAAAAGAGAAAATCCTGTGAATTTGGAGCCAAAGCAAGTGATAAAAAACACACTGAGCCAATGCCACTCTTGGCACGCCAAGCAATCTTCAGAAAAGTCACACTGGTGAGCCTGCTTAGGGGAGAAGGAAACAGGCCTCCGTGGAAGCTCCATTAAATCATGTCAAGATTCATTTCCTATGCACACCCTTTTCTCCCAGAACTTGACTGGTTTTTATTTCCGACATGAGAAAACCCTCCTAATGGTGCTAAAAAGACCCAATTAGAAAAGCTGTGATTTTCTGTAAATCTTCCTCTAATCCTTTTTAAAATGATGCTTCAGGGACTAGTTTCAGTAGACCTTAGGTCAGGCATAGGCAAACTCTGGCCCCCAGATGTTTGGGACTACAATTCCCATCATCCTTAGCTAACAGGACCAGTGGTCAGGGATGATGGGAATTGTAGTCCCAAACATCTGGAGGGGCAGAGTTTGCCTATGCCTGCCTTAGGTGGACCCATGGACAGGGCTGGATTTAGGTTTGATGAGGTCCTAAGCTACTGAAGGTAATGGGGCTCTTTATATGTCCAGCTCTCCTTTGTCAACAACAAATTGTCACTGTTTTTTTTGTGTTGAATATATGCTATATGTTTATGGACCTAATATGTATCTGAAGCCATTTGCACATAACAAAATATGTATTTTATCAAAGTAATTGATATAGAAATGAGCTCACCAGTGATATTTTAAGGAGCAGGCTAGCAGGCGGGGCCCATGACTTACATCATAGAAGCCTACACAACACAAAACACTGTTGCTGTAGGTAGGTTTTATTTTATTTGGTTTTTTATCTTATATTTTGGAAATGTACATCCAGTTGTTTTTTCCCTTTAAATTTTTTTGGGCCCCCCCAAGAGAGTGGGGCCCTAAGCTATAGCTTGTTTGGCTTATACGTAAATCCAGCACTGAGGCAAGCACGTTGACCTTTCTTTTACACTTTCAATTGGGGAAGTTAAAGAATGGCAAACAACATTTATGCCTTCACATGGCACAGTCTGGACCATCATGAAATCAGTGGAGTTATGGACCAACTGATCGCTGAAAGGACCAACTTGGTGTTTGATTTAAGAAAAGCTGATCAGCTGCTGCTCCATAGAATCTTATCTAATTAGTTTGGAGCTTGGACTCAACTGAACCGGACTGCATCAAAGTGTCCTAAACAGATTAAGGGACCTGTGTACACCCCAAGCTTTAGCACTTTGTGGCTCTGATGTTTGCTCTAGTGGCTGTCCCCCCCGCAAATAGCAGGGGGGGGGGCAACTGTAACTCTAGCAGAGAGCAAAGGGTTAAAACCTCTATCCACCATGACTGGGTCCCAGTTGAGTTTGGACCCTTGTGCCTCCCAATTTACTTTAAAAAATATATTCACACAAAAACTAATTACCTGATGGCACCTAATTTAGTGCAGCCCTAAATTGGTGCCAGCTGCAACACCTAAAAACAATTATTTCCCCCTTCAAATCTACTTTTCTAGTAATATACAATTTATGTAAATTAAACCCATGTATTAAAGTGCATGCAATTAACAAACGTAATTGCCTTTATTAGTCAACTAATTTATTTGAATGGGTGACTACCCAATACTTGAAACCTAATACACATTAAAAATCATGTATTCATTCTTAGGTAAAGGAGTCCATTTCATTCTTCTCTGGGTTGTATGGAACTTATTTTCTGTTTAATTAAAAAAAAATTATTGAAAATTCAAAAAGTACATAATTATATGTGCACTAAACATGGTGAGACGTAAATAAAAGAGAAAAACAGAAACAGAATCCAGAGAAGGGAAAATAAAGCGGGGAGGGGAAAACCCCAAAATTGTATACTTTGCAATGTTATTGTACTTCCCAGATCTTAACCTATCACAGTATTTGTAAGAATAGATTCCAAATATTGAATTTGTCCATGGCTAGTCCATGGTGTTTATATGCAAGTTGTTAATATGTTGTGAGTTTGTATAAGTCTTCAGTTGTATGAAACTTCAAGGGTACTTGGAAAGCTTGTTCAGACATTGCTGTCTCTGGTAGATTTAAAATAAGAAAGAAAAGATTTACCTTGCACACAGGTCAAGAAAGATCTGGCTCTTGATGTTTACAGCTGGGGAGAGTTTTGCTTGTCTCCTGTTACAAAACAGTATTGGAAGTCATCCAAAGAGTGGTGTTCTCTGAGCAAAATACATTTGAGAATAGCCTCTTCAGTAACAATACGATGTGACTCATACAAGGCTTGGTAACATTTCAGGGACTGCACTATAAATTTCAGAAGCAACCCATGAATGGGATACAGACAGATGGAAAAAGTCCAACCCCCTGACTTCTGGAAAAGAAAATGGCTACCCCCCCATTTGACAGAAGTGTACTAAATCTGTGAAGATATTGGTCCCCCCATGTGGATAAACCCTACTAAGCAACAGGCAGCTAGATCAAGAGACTTTTGTTCTAGGCACCATAAAAAATTGGGTGTTTTTTTAGAAATATATATATATATATATTAAAAGGGAGGAGTGGATTAGATAAAAGGAACAGGCAGGATAACTTCTGAACGAATTCTGCTCATTTCAGAAGGATATCTGCAGACATGAGAGAGGTGTCTCTGAGCAAGAAGCCTGTGAACTTTCAGGCAAATAGGTCCTAGCTTTTGTGCTAGGCTGGAAGGTGGGGTGAACTGAAATGGATTCACTTTCCAGTTTAAATTGTCCCCTGTGACTAGAATATTGACCTGTTAGTCACAATTGGCCTTTCCTCACTCTGAGGAAACCAGCGTTTATCCACAAACAGCTTTCCGAGTCATGTGGCCAGCATGACTAAACAGCTTCTGGTGCAACGGGACACCATGACGGAAACCAGAGTGCACGGAAACACCATTTACCTTCCCACCACAGTGGTACCTATTTATCTACTTGTGCTGGTATGCTTTCGAAATGCTAGATTGGCAGGATGTGGGACAAAACAATGGGAGCTCACCCCGTCGCGGAGATTCGAACCACCAACCTTCTGATCGGCAAGCCCCAGAGGCTCACTGGTTTAGACCACAATGCCACCCATGTCCCATTACTCCGCTTTGACTTCTGTCCCCTTGTTTAGATCCCACTGCACCTATGTTAAATAAAACAAATCTCTCCAAGCAACCCCACTCCATCTTGGAATTTAGGATTCATCCTCTGGACCCAGCTCTTTTTTTTTTTATCATCCTACCAGAACGCGGGTGGCGCTGTGGGTTAAACCACAGAGCCTAGGACTTGCCGATCAGAAGGTCGGCGGTTCAAATCCCTGTGACGGAGTGAGCTCCTGCTGCTTGGTCCCTGCTCCTGCCAACCTAGCAGTTTGAAAGCATGTCAAAGTGCAAGTAGATAAATAGGTACCGCTCCGGTGGGAAGGTAAAAGGCGTTTCCATGAGCTGCTCTGGTTCGCCAGAAGCAGCTTAGTCAAGCTGGCCACATGACCCGGAAGCTGTACGCCGGCTCCCTCGGCCAATAAGCAAGATGAGCGCCGCAACCCCAGAGTCGGCCACAACTGGACCTACCAGAATAGTTTTCACATGTTATTTCAGGGAGACTGTTTAGATGCTAGAAATGTATTGTTTATTCATTTAGGTATCTGTATCCTGCCTTCCTAAATGAAATCAAATTCAAAGAAGCTTGCACATGCAAATCTAAATCACAACAAATTAATATTTCCAGCTGAATGCTTTAGTTAGAAAATGTTGAACTGTCACAGAGAAGCTGCTTATCTATCTTTCAGGGCAATACTTCCCCTATAAAGATTTTCCATGCACTGTTGATTGAAACAGAGGATGTAACAGTCTGTTTCGTGAATTTTATGACTTTCAGCCATATCAGGAGATTTTCAAAATGGAATCCTACACACCAGACGGGGTCTATTGGTACTGCAGAGGGGGTGACTAACTCTTCCCTCTCCAACCACAGGTCTAATGGAACTTGCACTATCAAGTGCTGCAATTTAATAATAATGTAAAAGGTGTAAATGGACCCCTGACCATTAGGTCCAGTCGTGGCCGACTCTGGGATTGCGGCGCTCATCTCACTTTATTGGCCGTGGGAGCCGGCGTACAGCTTCTGGGTCATGTGGCCAGCATGACTAAGCTGCTTCTGGCAAACCAGAGCAGCACATGGAAACGCCATTTACCTTCCCGCCGGAGCGGTACCTATTTATCTACTTGCACCTTGATGTGCTTTCGAAATGCTAGGTTGGCAGGAGCAGGGACCGAGCAACGGAAGCTCACCCCATCACGGGGATTCGAACCGCCAACCTTCTGATCGGCAAGTCCTAGGCTCTGTGGTTTAACTCACAGCGCCATGTATCCCATTGCTAATTTCAGCATGGCACCGAATCGCTGGCAGGATCGCTGCTGTTGAAGAAGGGATAAACCTCCCTTCCTTATGAACACTAGCCCCCATGGAAATTGGGAGAGAGGTGGTATTCGTTGTTATAAATGTATGTGGGTAAATCCCTAGGGCCTCAGTAAGAATTACCTTTACATAAACGATCAGACAGGCTTCATCCTTTGATGAGGACTGATTAAATTACAGTGGTGCCCCGCAAGACGAATGCCTCGCAAGACGGAAAACTCGCTAGACGAAAGAGTTTTCCGTTTTGGAGGTGCTTCGCAAAACGAATCTCCTATGGGCTTGCTTCGCAAGACGACAATGTCTTGCGAGTTCCTGCTGGTTTCCCCCCCCCCTTTCTTCCCCCTTTTTCTAAGCCGCTAAGCCGCTTATCAGCTGATCCGATCAGCAGAGAAGCCGCTAAAAGCCTCTAAAAACCGCTAATAGCACTAATCCTTCAATGGGCTTGCTTCACAAGACGAAAAAAACCGCTAGACGAAGAGAATCACAGAACGGATTCTTTTTGTCTTGCGAGGCACCACTGTATGTTGTAATGCAATATTCCAGTTTATGCTGAATATCTACCATATGGTGTGGATATCTGTTCCATCAACTCCAAAATGAAAGGAAGAGGAGGGTATGGGCATAAGCAAATACACTGAAGTGGAAAAATGTTTCCCTTAAACATGGCATTCCTTAGCCCCCTTTTTTCAGTTAGACTGTTTGAAAAATAGAAAAAGCAATAGCTTGAGAGGTACATTTTCAATCATCTTGAAATGGCCTTTTACCCTAGTAATTTACTTCCAGACAGCACACACATTTTAAATGAATACTTTGCTAACATTTTTTTTAAAAAAAGGGAAAGTGGTTAAAAGTGAAATGAACACATCACGTTCCAAAGATGAATGAGGGTGGGAAATAGAGGTCATTTAAATTATACGCAACAGATCTATAACTCACGGTGATGATAACACTGACAATGACATAATGGCAAGGAAGCTGGGCAAGAGACAGGTGGGGAACTACCAATTCTACAGTCCCTTCTCCCTGAGATAGGAAACGTAGAGCAAAACCAGAAGTCAATAGTCTCTGGTGTAATTGCTTAGTCTTCCCAACTTGGTGTCCTCTAGAAGTGGCTGGACTCAAACTCCCATCAGCCCCAGCCAGAATGGCCAATGGCCTGTGATGATGGAAATTGCAGTTTAGCAACCTCTTAAGGCCCAAAGGTTCTGCAAAGCAGTCCTAGGTGAAGATGCTAAGAAAGCCTGTTTTAAATTTTGCAAGCTGGCCAAATATAGCTCAGATACCAGTGATAAAAATTATTATTATTATTATTATTATTATTATTATTATTATTATTATTATTATTATCATTATTACTATTTCTAACTTGCCATTCACATGATGCTCCAGGATGGGTTACAACCATTTAATAATCAAATGCAAATTAAAGTCAAGAGAATGAGGTGGAGATCTATATGGTGTCAAAGACCATAGAGAAGCAGAGCCTCTCCTGAACTCCTGAAGATCTTACAGCCTTGGTTGGGTTCAAGCAGACAACTGATAATCTCTATGGCTGCTAATAAAATCCCAAGGAGCCATGGGAAAGGGGAAGGAAAAATGAATAACCAGTAGAGAAAGAAAACTGACAATAATGAAGTCACAGTTTTGCGTGTCGAGGTCCCCAAGCCACCCCTCAAAATAATTCACAATTCACACATAATTTTTGTTTAAGGTTTTTGGCATAATTGTGGCCACAACTTTATTAAAATACATAATCTGTGAGTGGTTGCTTAGGCATTGGTTAAGACTATCTGTCCCCCCTGCCTGGGACAGAACTGACTTCCGAACTCCCTCTGAAGCCAGTGAAGGGAAAACAGTATTGGGGAGCAATGGAGCTGAGTCACAGGCCCTCACCGCTCACCCAACCTGCTCCCCAGGGCTTGCCGGCCCTGGTCCCATTTCAGGGATTGGATGAAATTGTGGCAAGCCCCTGGATTCCTTTAACGGAATTCCCTTCCACACCACCATTGGAGGGGCAGGCCCAGCCTATCTGTACCCCTCCTCCAACCAATTTTATAACAAATGCCTAACCTTACAAGTTGTGACGAATTGCTAAGTAGTAGGCAAAAACCAAATGGCACCAGCCAATCAGCCAAATGGACAAAATTCCTCCTAGGCCCCTGCCCCAATGGCAGACGACCCCATGACAGGCATAGCAAGGTCAACTGGAACTCAGGGCAGGTGGGCGGGTGATCCGATGCACTCAGCGAAAGAGAAAGCAAAAGCTGAGTGCCCCGATATTTAAAGCCTTTGGTCCCACCTATCACATTGCAACATGCAATTTGCCCCAGCAACCCGGCCATCCAATCATTGCCCCAGGCCACCTCACTTTACCTGCCTGGCAACAGAGGGTTGGCTTGGCAGACCCCACCACAACACATGCTCTCATTTCAAGGAGAACACGCTTTGCCCAACGGTTCCTCATGAGAATATAAGGACAGTGTGCTGTGAAAAACCCTCAGGCAGGAACTGAGGACAAAAGCACTCTCTCCTCCTGTGGGTTCTAGCAACTGGTCTTCAGAAGGATCTTGGCAGTCAGGAACGCATTTCTTTCCTCTTACCTTTGTGTTCTATTTTCACTCAGCAATATTACCTGAGCTCCTGAGTGCACCGGGGATAATGATACTGAGCAGAGAATTAGCTCCATGGCAATTCAAGAACTGAATTCTATTCAGATGCTGACAGCCTTAGAAACATGCCCTTTAAATAAATAAATATAAAGCGCAGACATCTAAATTGCTCCGAAGTGTTGCAGAGAACTTCACCTGCCATGCTGATGAACAGCTGTGGCTTTTGCGTTCTCCTAAAAGGTGCCAAAATGGTGTGTATCCATGCACCGCAGCTGGAAAGGTCTAATCAACCACTCACAGCACCTTCCAAGGACAGACATGTCAATGATATGCAGAACTGAGTAATATAATATTGACTTTTGCATACAGTATGGTTTAAGGGATGCTTTGATTGCTTAGCGGTGGAGGGCGGTGCGTCGAATCGTGAAAGTTAAATAACACCATTCCAACCATTTCTAATGACTTGTTTCGTGGGTAGCAATGCGCATTGAAATGCCCCGTTCCAAGAAAAATGCCATTGCACGAGGAATCAAAATTCCAAAGAGATTGGAGTAAATTTATGGGTTATATAAATAATAACTGTTGAAATTTGAAGACACTAGCAGGACTGAAATAAGTCTTACAATGTGGACTTGATAAAACATGAGGAAACTGCGAGATGCAGACTGGAACAGGAAAACCTGTTGGCAGGAGAGAGGGAAGTCTTTGCTTGGCAGAGCGGTGGAAAAAAAGATCTGTGAATGATTGTTGAAATGTATTGTTTCTTCTGTTTAAAGTGGAAATTCAATAAAAATGTATTTTTAAAAAACACAGAAAAAAATAAACAAAGGCAGAAGGCAGAACTGAAAATTTTGGTTGCAAACCTAGAGCTGGGAATCCATCTCCACTACAAAGCAGGGTGTGGGGTGTGGCAGGTCGTTGCACCAGGGACCATGGCTGGGATAAAGCTACCAGGAGAAGAATCAAGTTTTGATATCAAATATGTAGGTAAGGGTGGAAAACTGTGGTCTTCAGGATGTTACTGGGTGTCACCAGGAAGCTGACAGACAGCACGCTTGGCTAGCAGCCGAGAGAAACTAGGCACGCAATGAGCTTCTTTTCCAGTTCATTTATTTAATATCCAACAGAGCACTCCTTCAAGGCTAAACTGTTGCCCAGAATGCCTGCTTCTCCACCCCAGCAGCCTACTTCCTTCATATCAGACCCCTCCTGTTGTCTACGGCGGCTGCCAAGGGACTTCTTTTGCCTGTTTGGTTTTCTGTTCTGCAACATGAATGAAATGCCTGGTTCTAGGGGAAGGAGGGTGTGGCGATCACGTAGGGTCCCTGGACGTTTAACGGTCTATTGATCCGTGTGCCACCATTGTGCTCGCTTCCCCGCTGCCACCTGTTAGTTTCTGTTTGCCACTGAGCAGTGCTTTGGAGTCACAGGACTCTGTTTACATTCCATACTGTCTCACGGATGTGCCTTATTGCAATATGAATTTAAGAAATGCAGAAGAAATGATAAAAATGGGGGATCATCAGAGGTGCTGATGGAAGTCCAAAAAGATTGTATAAGATGTGAAATTTTGTGGTATGTATGACAATTAATATGTTTAAAAATGAATAAAAATTATTTTTTTTTTAAAAAAAGGAAGTCTCATGGATGTGACGTACTGTTTTCCTGTTCCTTTGTTTCAGTTGCTCTCTGCTTTCATAGAAAGAGGGTGGATTTTTATTTGCTGTCTGTGTAGCTTAGAAATAAAGCATAGCATGTAGCCATAAATCTCATCACTTCTGCGTGCTGTTTTGGATTCTCTGCTGAATGGAATGTGCCTGAGGCCTCATCAAAGGCTCAGGTCGTTAATTATCGTTGGGAGGGCGATTCCGGAAGATGAGCTTTATCAGCTTGGTCGTAGCTGAGATCCCAACACCACCAACCCATTTCTCTCGGGTACACACTGAGTCCAGACAGTTGTGAACCAAATAAACAAATTTATTTTATAAACATTAACAAGTTTATGGTTTCTCAGACAATATTCCTGTCAGTATCTTAACTTTAGTTTCTTTACCTTCCTAATACCTCCTGACTGATTATCTCAACTGTTTGACTGACTCCCCATAACAAATTCTCTCACTCTCTCACATCAGACTAGCCCAACCCACAGACTTATCCTGTCTCTTCTAACTCCAGACTGTCTTCTCAACCACCCTATCTCTAACTCCTCCCCTTGGTTTCCCATTGGTTAGTCATTTTACAATTAGTTAACCCTTTCCTTATGAACCCTGTATGATGTCACACACCTAGGAGTGCAAACGCCATAGGGGGGAATCAGGCTCTCAAGGGACATAGTATCATCTGTCTCTGTTGCATCTGGCTTCCGTCTCTGTTCAGGACTAGTGTCTCTGCTAGCTTGCTCCTGTCCCTCTCCTCCTATTATTTACCAGCTCTTTTCTTCTTCTGGCGTGTGTCCTGTCTCCCACCACCATGAACTTCAGCCCATGCTATCTTGATCTGCCTCCTCTTCAGAAGCATCTTGCCCCCCCCAAAAAAAAAACCCCACCTCATCAGACCACTGGGGTACTGTCAGGGAACTGCCATCAGAGGCATGGGAGAAGGACAGGGTCTCTGATTCTGCAGGAGAAGGTCCCAGCGCTAGGGGGAGACTCAGCTGGGAAGAAGGGGAAGGGAATAAGTGTAACACCAGGGATCCAGGAGAGCAACGGGACGCGGAGGTGCAGGGGCTCCAGGACTCTTCGCTGGAAGTTAGTGAGGAGAGCCCAGGCACCCCGCTACCCACGCCCACCCTGTGCAGGAGACTCCCGCGCAGTGAGAGGCGGAGACGCTTGGGCGTCAAACAGCTCTTATGTTGGCAGCGCTTTAAGAAACGCCCACAGACAGATTCTACGAGTGACTAAGGGCAGCCACGATGAGATGGGCTGTGCAGTCTGAAGGGTTTAACCAGGCAATCTAATGCCCAAACGGGGCAGGATTACGCACGAGTAACTCCCAACCACTACAGATACCACCATTCCTGACCACTGATGGTGATGGATGGGGCTGGTGGATGTTGAAGCACTTTAACAGCTAGTTTCTCATCCTTGGTATATATTCTTCAAGTGCCAGTAAGGGAAGCATAGAGAACAATTGAAATGCAAGTTCTGGGCTCCTCCTCCTCCTCCTCCTCCTCCTCCTCCTCCTCCTCCTCCTCCTCCTCCTCCTCCTCCTCCTCTCTTCTTCTTCTTCTTCTTCTTCTAAAAAAAATTGAGTTTATTTAAGTTGGGGAAATAAAAATAGGTTTGGCTTTGTAATGCACCAACGAGTTCATGTCAACATTGTTACACTCTGACTAGATCAGGGCTGGCCGCCTTGTCTGTCTTCAAAGCACAGTGCTTCTCTCCTACTGAGATGTCAAGCAGACGGCGACTAAATTAGGTAGGTCTTGTCTATCAGGCTCTTCCATGCCTGATGAGCAGCACATTTACTGATGAAAACACAGTGGGAACAATGAAACAGATCATGGCAATATAGAGGTCTCCCCCTCCCAATAAATCAGTGGATTTATGCCTGTTGAAAACTTTGCTCAAATGTTCCCTCAAAGCAGCCTGATGAAGACTGAGCATGCTCACTAGTCTGATAATAAACTGAAATAATAAACTGAAAGGAGTGTCTCCACCCCCATCATTCTGCCCAGACACTGAGGTCCAGCTCCGACGGCCTTTTGGCGGTTCTCTCACTGCGAGAAGTGAAGTTACAGGGAACCAGGCAGAGGGCCTTCTCGGTAGTGGTGCCTGCCCTGCGGAACGTCCTCCCATCAGATGTCAAGGAAATAAAAACTATCTGACTTTTAGAAGACATCTGAAGGCAGCCCTGTTTAGGGAAGTTTTTAAAGTTTGATGTTTTATTGTGTTTTTAATATGCCGTTGGGAGCTGCCCAGAGTGGCTGGGAAGATGGACAGGGTATAAATAAATTATTATTATTATTATTATTATTATTATTATTATTATTATTATTATTATTATTATTATTATTATTTATTATAACAATTTCAGTATATGGGTACTCAGATGGTACATGAATATAACATGTGAATAACCCTTATGAGATTCCCCACTGAAAGACCACAGGCAAGAAGAATCGCATGGCCATTTCTGCAAATAAAACCATCACTGGATTTCTTCGTTGTCCTCACCTATATTCAGTCCAAAAATGTGGTCTTATTGTAACCCTTTCTCTTCAAAATGACCTGCTTTCATTGGGGCAAAAACATTCCCCCTTCTTGACTAGGAACATCTATCATAGTTTTAACAGTATTTCAGAAATGACAGGTACCTTATTTTGATAAGGTGACACATTACTGCTTCCCTTTCTCCCCCTCATCCTTTTCCCTTATATCCTCTATACAGAGAGTAAATTACTCTATCACACTAAGCAAGTATCAAAGTCAGACCCCATCTTAGTTTTCTGTTTCATGTCCCCTTGAATCTGTCGTCTTGCCGCTTGAAGGACATTTCGAGTAGCTTTCTGGTAGCAGCACTCTCGGAATCAAATATTTCTGTTGACTATGGCTAATGATCACCCTGACTGGATTTTTTATTTACTCTCCCCACTGCCCCATAGTAGTTTATTGCTTGGAATTGCATTGCTGCTGAATGACTGCCATGGGTTGCTTAGGAGCCAAATTTACTTCCTCCTCCTCCTCCTCTTCTCTTTTTAAAAATGAAATGACTGTGAATGTCAGACTCAGCTGTTTAAGATCAATTTTACATGTCAAATTTAAATTGCATTCTTCACAAGGAGAGGGAAAAGGGAGGTGGAAATGGCACGAATATGAGGAGTTCAGATTTCTCGGAGGACATTTCTGAAATGTCTATGGGTCAGCCATAAAATATGTCCTTTAGACTCGAAGGATTTTGGATTGCAAAGGGAACTTTCCTCTCAGTTTTGAGGTCTAACTATTACAACAGCTCTAGTGCAATATATGATGACACAATCTAGGGAAATACAGTGGAATGGTATGCATGCGTAGAATAATAGAATCAAAGTTCATTTGGGATTCTGCTGCACTTGCACAACAACATCTGAACAGAATGTTTGGCGGGGGGGGCGCTTCTGGCCAGCCTCCCTGCTCAATAAAGGAAATACCCTATTTTTCGCTCTATGACGCACTTTCCCCCTCCTAAAAAGTAAGGGGAAATGTGTGTGCGTCTTATGGAGCGAATGCAGACTGCACACCGATCCCTCTTGCTCTCCTGGCTTCAGGGATAGCCACACAAAGCCTCCGGAGCGCAGCGGGAGGAGCGCTCCTCCCGCTGCGCTCCAGAGGCTTTCTGTTGCTTTCGCTGAAGCCAGGAGAGTGAGAGGGATTGGTGCGCACTAGCTTTCCTGACTTCAGGGATAGCCGCGCAAAGCCTCTCCAGGGCAATGGGAGGAACACTGCCCCTGCCCTGAAGAGGCTTGGCACGGCTATCCCAGAAGCCAGAACAACAAGAGGGAGCACTGCACAACAATCCCTCTTGCTGTTCTGGCTTCGCTTCACTGGAGAGGCACGGCACAGCTTTCCCCCTCTGCACAGTGCCTCTTCAGTGCTGAAGAGGTGCTGCACAGAGGGAAAGCTGTGCAGAGCCCCTTCAGCAAAGCGGGAGGCGAAACGGAGCCCCTTCCATTTCTCCTCCCACTTTGCTGGAGAGGCGCTGTGCAGAGAGGGAGAGAATTTTTCTTCTTCTTGTTTTCCTCCTCTAAAACTAGGTGCGTCTTATGGTTGGGTGCATCTTGTAAAGCGAAAAATACGGCGCACAGGCACAGCATCTCCAAGTGACTGTGTAGCCCATGGGTAGGCAAACTAAGGCCCGGGGGCTAGATCCAGCCCAATCGCCTTCTAAATCCGGCCCGCAGACGGTCCGGGAATCAGCGTGTTTTTACATGAGCAGAATGTGTCCTTTTATTGAAAATGCATCTCTGGGTTATTTGTGGGGCATAGGAATTCGTTCATTATTATTATTATTTTTCAAAATATAGTCGGGGCCCCCACAAGGTCTGAGGGACAGTGGACCGGCCCCTTGCTGAAAATGTTTGCTGACCCCTGGTGTAGCCTTTGATGGAAGAGCTCCAGTGAGGGAGAGCCTACCACCTATCTAGGTCTTTGCTTGCCTTGTTGAACTGCTCTTCAAGTTGAAATGTTTCTCCTAATGACTAACTGGTGCATACATACACGAGGCTTTATCCAACTCTGATTCAATATAATTGTGTGAAAATAGCTGAAAGACTCAGCGTCATGGCATCCCCATGTCATGTGTCATGTGTGATGCAAAGGGAGATGTCGCCAAAACCTGAAGAACCAGGCGTGAGCCTGGGAGTCATTTTGGACTCACAGCTGTCTATGGAGGCGCAGTTAAATCTGGTACACAGTCCATCTGCTACACAGGCTGAGACCTGCTTGCAGACTGTCTCGTCAGAGTGGTGCATGTTCTGGTTATCTCCTGCTTCGACTACCGCAATGCGCTCTACGTGGGGCTACCTTTGAAGGTGACTGGGATACTACAACTAATCCAGAATGCGGCAGCTAGACCAGTGACTGGGAGTGGCCATGGAGACCACATAGCACCAGTCTTGAAAGACCTACATTGGCTCCCAGTATGTTTCCGAGCACAATTCAAAGTGTTGGTGCTGACCTTGCAAGCCCTCAACGGCCTCGGCTCAGTATACCTGAAGGAGCGTCTCCACCCACATCGTTGAGCCCGGACACTGAGATCCAGCTCCGAGGGCCTTCTGGTGGTTCTCTCACTGCGAAAAGTGAAGTTACAGGGAACCAGGCAGAGGGCCTTCTCGGTAGTGGCACCTGCCCTGTGGAACGCCCTCCCATAAGATGTCAAGGAAATAAAAACTATCTGACTTTTAGAAGACATCTGAAGGCAGCCCTGTTTAGGGAGGTTTTTAAAGTTTTATGTTTTATCATGTTTTTAATATTCTGCTGGGAGCCACCCAGAGTGGCTGGGGAAACCCAGCCTCCATCTGCCATGGCCACCATGACATGAAGTGGCCAGCTGAGTCGGGAGGCTCCATGTCCAGCCTCTGCCTCTTCCCCGCCGGAGGAGCTGTCCTCCAGCCGCTGCCCAGCTCCTCCAGCCCCTCCGGCAGTGCTGTCCTCCCTAAAAAAACTCTGGGAAATGGGGGGAGGGCACCAGAGGGAGCTTTGCACCATGGCGCCAGATATGCTTAAGATGGCCCTGGATTTGTGGATCTTTTGTGTATGATGCAGAGGAGAACCTAGAAGCCACCCCACGGGATAGATTCAGGTAGGACATGACTTGGTTCATCTCTGCAGAATAATGTGTGGCTTGTAAAGAATGGAAGATTGTAGAGCTAACCAGGTCTGTTTACTGTTAGTCTTAGAAACTCCACTGGGAGGGACTGCCCAATTAGCATGTTAATGAACGCAGACCTCTGATGCACTCTCTGAGAATGGCTGAAAGCGACTAATGAATATTAATAGCAAGAGGACATTCACATGCATTTGGAGTGGAAGGAAATGGGAATTATCCAGTGCCGATATCTAAACAACAGCCTGTTTTTGTCTTTGTCTCGAAAGAGAGGCCCTCGATTTTAAGTAGCCGAGGATTTAATTCCAATGGTTTGTTCATACCCGGGGCTTATCCCTGAGCAGCAGGTCTGCCACCCAATGTCAGCTGAAGTATTAACACAGGCTTTCAAGGGTAATTGACACTTAATCCCTAACAAACTGCACCTCATTAAAGAGGTTCAGACAACCCTTGTTAGGCAACCAGCTGATTCCATGGGGAGCACGATATATTTGTCCTAAGTCACAGGGGTGGAAATTGGGATGTCTGCCTTGATAGGCACAAATAGTTTTGGGAAGCATAAGTTTTACTCAAGGCACACATTATTATTATTATTATTATTATTATTATTATTATTATTATTATTATTATTATTATTATTGAAATAATATATGCATGTAGATTAGCTTGCTTTGTAGGATAACCAGCCTCATATAAACAAATGCTTAAGTCTTAATGTGTGGACGGGGTTAATACCATAGAGTGAGCTGTCCTGCCAGGCTTAGCTATGTCCACTTCCCCCTATGTCCTGCCCCCAGAGGAACTAGGTACAGTATCCAAGCTTTTGTTCCCCCTTTAGTCTACATGTGAACTTTGGTGTGTGAGGAGTTCTGAGCTGCTCTTTCCAGCCACATGGCTTTAATAAGCCTCTACAGTGGTACCTCAGGTTACATACGCTTCACGTTACAGACGTTTCAGGTTACAGACTCCGCTAACCCAGAAATAGTGCTTCAGGTTAAGAACTTTGCTTCAGGATGAGAACAGAAATCGTGCAGCAGCAGTGCAACAGCAGCAGGAGGCCCCATTAGCTAAAGTGGTACCTCAGGTTAAGAATAGTTTCAGGTTAAGAACGGACCTCCAGAACGAATTAAGTTCTTAACCCGAGGTACCACTGTACTGAGTTCCTGTACCAATAATTTAGGAACTTTTACCACTTTCAAACTAAGCTTAAATTCTGCCTGAATGACTTTTCTGAAGCACATGAATTTGGCTTTTGGAGAGTTTGTGAGTATACCATTTTCCAACTTACTGCACATGTGGTCTTTTTTCTGATGCTGGGGGAAGAGGGAAAGAAACTTTTTAAGGGGACATTTTGGAACTCACGTGGAGTCAACAAGTCAGAGAAACCATGGCATGAAGATTCAAGGACCAATGCAGGCATCAAATCAAGGGCAGAAAGGGAAGAGCCAATGTTATTTGGAAGCTTGAGGGTGCCTTGGTGAGGTGGGCCACTCCTGCATCAAGGAAGCTGCCATTTTAATTCCTGACAGTTCCTGGGAATGATGCTACATTAGCTGCTCCAGGTTTTCTGTGGGGAATTTTAAATGGTTGTTAGCTCCCAGGTGTTTTCTGCCCACTGTGAGGGTCCCAGGGCATTGAAGGAAATGTCATTGAAAAAAAGGAGAAGAGACCGAGAAACTAAGAAGAATGAAGGGGACATTAATGTAGTTTACAGTTTACAGTGGTACCTCGGGTTAAGAACTTAATTCATTCCGGAGGTCCATTCTTAACCTGAAACTGTTCTTAACCTGAAGCACCACTTTAGCTAATGGGGCCTCCCAGTGCCGCCGCACCGCCACCGTGCGATTTCTGTTCTCATCCTGAAGCAAAGTTCTTAACCCAAGGTACTATTTCTGGGTTAGCGGAGTCTGTAACCTGAAGCATCTGTAACCTGAAGCATCTGTAACCCGAGGTACCACTGTATTTGTATGTTTAGTATATAGTAGAACAAAACACCTATACACCGTTTACAAAGTTTAAATCTTTGCAAAGTTATTATCCTGTAATTATTTCAAGTTCAGTTGCTACCTCTTTCCAATAATTCCTTGTCTTCAGACAAAGCCAAGGAAAATGTGGACCATTTCTGCTATTTTGCATCTCCAGCATGATTAATTTGTGCTCTTATGAACATGGTGAAGCCATACAGGTGTCAAAATACCAAAGTTGAAAAAATAGTAACAGTTCTATTTCAAATTTACCCTAATTGGTTGTTGTTGTTTAGTCGTGTCCAACTCTTCGTGACCCCATAGACCAGAGCACGCCAGGCACTCCTGTCTCATATTGTCAAATCTAGGATCAAACTCTTGCTGGAATTTGAACACCCAAAACCTTCTCCCAATTGGTTTGAGAATAGGTATCGATTGTTCTATTTACAACAGTAAGAATCTTGTATAGCCTATTCAGTAATTTTTTATGATTTTGAATCATCAAAGTTTCAAAGACTCCACCCTTACAGAATTTGTCCATTTTTTAAAAAAACCTGAAGACACTATGCAAACATGCAAATATATGTCACGCAGTACATAATTAAAACATTGAATACATTTCCACAGGAGGCAGTGACAGGCACCAACTTGGATGGCTATAAAAGGATTAGACATATTCATGGATGGTAAGCCTGTCAATGGCTATTAGTCACAATGTCTGTGCTCAGTCTCCACCAGTGGCAAACTGTGGGTTGCCAGCACCCAGGGCTGCATGGAGAAGGTGGTAGGAGGAAGAGAAACAGACAGAGTACGCATGCACATTCAACAGCCTAACAGTGTCTGCATCACCCAGGAGACTGCAGTCATGGAGATAAGAAAAGAAGAGTCATTCTGTTGTCTGGAAAGGTCAGTTCCTGGTTCACATGGAGAAGCCGTTTTTAACGGAGCCCAGCAACAGAAGCCCCTAACAATTTTGTGCCCGGGGCAACTGCCCTGCGCCCCTGCCATGCTACGCCACTGGCTTCCACAGTTAAGAGGGTGTTGTTGTTTAGTCATTTAGTCATGTCCGACTCTTCATGACCCCATGGACCAGAGCACGCCAGGCACTTCTGTCTTCCACTGTCTCCCGCAGTTTGGTCAGACTCATGTTTGTAGCTTCGAGAACACTGTCCAACCATCTTGTCCTCTGTCGTCCCCTTCTCCTTGTGCACTCAATCTTTCCCAGCATCAGGGTCTTTTCCAGGGAGTCTTCTCTTCTCATGAGGTGGCCAAAGTATTGGAGCCTCAGCTTCACGATCTGTCCTTCCAGTGAGCACTCAGGGCTAATTTCCTTAAGAATGGATGTGTTTGATCTTCTTGCAGTCCATGGGACTCTCAAGAGTCTCCTTCAGCACCATAATTCAAAAGCATCAATTCTTCGGCGATCAGCCTTCTTTATGGTCCAACTCTCACTTCCATACATCACTACTGGGAAAACTATGGCTTTAACTATGCGGACCTTTGTTGGCAAGGTGATGTCTCTGCTTTTTAAGATGCTGTCTAGGTTTGCCATCGCCTTTCTCCCAAGGAGCAGGCGTCTTTTAATTTCATGACTGCTGTCACCATCTGCAGTGATCATGGAGCCCAAGAAAGTAAAATCTTCACTGCCTCCATTTCTTCCCCTTCTATTTGCCAGGAGGTGATGGGCCCAGTGGCCATGATCTTCGTTTTTTTTATGTTGAGCTTCAGACCATATTTTGCGCTCTCTTCTTTCACCCTCATTAAAAGGTTCTTTAATTCCTCCTCACTTTCTGCCATCAAGGTTGTGTCATCTGTATATCTGAGGTTGTTGATATTTCTTCCGGCAATCTTAATTCCGGCTTGGGATTCATCCAGCCCAGCCTTTCACACGATGAATTCTGCATATAAGTTAAATAAGCAGCGAGACAATATACAGCCTTGCCGTGCTCCTTTCCCAATTTTGAACCAATCAGTTGTTCCATATCCAGTTCTAACTGTGGCTTCTTGTCCCACATAGAGATTTCTCAGGAGACAGATGAGGTGATCAGGCACTCCCATTTCTTTAAGAACTTGCCACAGTTTGCTGCGGTCGACACAGTCAAAGGCTTTTGCATAGTCAATGAAGCAAAAGTAGATGTCTTTCTGGAACTCTCTAGCTTTCTCCATAATCCAGCGCATGTTTGCAATTTGGTCTCTGGTTCCTCTGACTCTTCTAAATCCAGCTTGCACTTCTGGGAGTTCTCGGTCCATATACTGCTTGAGCCTTCCTTGTAGAATTTTAAGCATAACCTTGCTAGCGTGTGAAATGAGTGCAATTGTGCGGTAGTTGGAGCATTCTTTGGCACTGCCCTTCTTTGGGATTGGGATGTAGACTGATCTTCTCCAATCCTCTGGCCACTGCTGAGTTTTCCAAACTTGCTGGCATATTGAGTGTAGCACCTTAACAGCATCATCTTTTAAAATTTTAAGTAGTTCAGCTGGAATACCATCACTTCCACTGGCCTTGTTATTTGCAGTGCTTTCTAAGGCCCATTTGACTTCACTCTCCAGGATGTCTGGCTCAAGGTCAGCAACTACACTACCTGGGGTATACGAGACATCCATATCTTTCTGGTATAATTCCTCTGTGTATTCTTGCCACCTCTTCTTGATGTCTTCTGCTTCTGTTAGGTCCTTACCACTTTTGTCCTTTATTATGGTAATCTTTGTACGAAGTGTCCCTTTCATATCTCCAATTTTCTTGAACAGATCTCTGGTTCTTCCCATTCTGTTGTTTTCCTCTATTTCTTTGCATTGCTCGTTTAAGAAGGCCTTCTTGTCTCTCCTTGCTATTTTTTGGAAATCTGCATTCAATTTCCTGTATCTTTCACTATCTCCCTCGCATTTTGCTTGCCTTCTCTCCCCCCGCTATTAGTAAGGCCTCGTTGGACAGCCACTTTGCTTTCTTGCATTTCCTGTTCATTGGGATGGTTTTCGTTGCTGCCTCTTGTATAATGTTGCGAGCCTCCATCCATAGTTCTTCAGGCCACCAAATCTAAATCCTTAAACCTGTTCCTCACTTCCACTGTGTATTCATAAGGGATTTGACTTAGATTGTATCTTACCGGCCCAGTGGTTTTTCCTACTTTCTTCAGTTTAAGCTTGAATTTTGCTATAAGAAGCTGATGATCTGAGCCACAGTCCGCTCCAGGTCTTGTTTTTGCTGACTGTATAGAGCTTCTCCATCTTTGGCTGCAGAGAATATAATCAATCTGATTTCGATGCTGCCCATCTGGTGATGTCCATGTGTAGAGTCATCTCTTGTGTTGTTGAAAAAGTGTGTTTGTGATGACCAGCTTGTTATCTTGGCAGAACTCTATTAGCCTTTGCCCTGCTTTGTTTTGAACTCCAAGGCCAAATTTGCCAGTTGTTCCTTTTATCTCTTGACTCCCTACTTTAGCATTCCAATCCCCTATAATGAGAAGAACATCCTTCTTTGGTGTCAATTCTATAAGGTGTTGTAAGTCTTCATAGAATTGGTCAATTTCAGTTTCTTCAGCACCAGTGGTTGGTGCATAAACTTGGATTACTGTGATGTTAAAAGGTCTGCCTTGGATTTGTATTGAGATCATTCTATCATTTTTGAGATTGCATCCCAATACAGCTTTTGCCACTCTTTTGTTGACTATGAGGGCCACTCCATTTCTTTTACGGGATTCTTGCCCACAGTAGTAGATATGATGGTCATCCAAACTGAATTTGCCCATTCCCGTCCATTTTAGTTCACTGATGCCCAGGATGTCAATATTTATTCTTGCCATCTCATTTTTGACCACATCCAACTTACCAAGGTTCATGGTTCTTACATTCCAGGTTCCTATGCAATATTTTTCTTTACAGCATTGGACTTTCCTTTCGCTTCCAGGCATATCCGCAACTGAGCGTCCTTTCGGCTTTGGCCCAGCCGCTTCATCAGCTCTGAATCTACTTGTACTTGTCCTCCACTCTTCCTCAGTAGCATGTTGGACGCCTTCCGACCTGAGGGGCTCATCTTCCAGCATCATAACATTTATATGCCTTTTGTCTTTGTCCATGGAGTTTTCTTGGCAGGGATACTGGAGTGGCTTGCTGGTTCCTGCTCCAGGTGGATCACGTTTGGTCAAAACTCTCCACTATGACCTGTCCATCTTGGGTGGCCCTGCACGGCATAGCTCATAGCTTCTCTGAGTTATTCAAGCCCCTTTGCCACGGCAAGGCAGTGATCCATGAAGGGGAGTTAAGAGGGTAATGCTTCTGAATACTAGTTGCTTGAAATCATATGAGGGAAGAAGGCTGTTTTACTCAGGTCCTGCTTGCAAAATTCTTATAGGCATCTGATTACGTTTCTGAGCACAATTCAAAGTGTTGGTGCTGACCTTTAAAGCCCCAAATGGCCTCGGTCCAGTATACCTGAAGGAGCGTCTCCACCTCCATCGTTCTGCCAGGACACTGAGATCCAGCACTGGCTTTCTGGCAGTCCTCTCACTGTGAGAAGCCAAGTTACAGGGAACCAGGCAGAGGGCCTTCTTGGTAGTGGCACCTGCCCTGTGGAACTCCCTCCCATCAGATGTCAAAGAGAAAAACAAACACCAGACTTTTAGAAGACATCTGAAGGCAGCCCTGTTTAGGGAAGCTTTTAATGTTTAATAGGTTATTGTATTTTAATATTCTGTTGGAAGCTGCCCAGGGTGGCTGGGGAGGCCCAGCCAGATGGGTGGGGTATAAATAAATTATTATTATTATTATTATTATTATTATTATTATTATTATCCATTGTGAGAACAGGGTGCTGGACTAGGTGTACCATTCAATTGCCCTTGTGTTTTTATATAATGTCATTCATAGTACAGTTGTACCTTGGTTCTCAAACGGAATCCATTCCAGAAGTCCATTCGACTTCTGAAAATGTTCAAAAACCAATCGGAAGCCGTGGAAGCTAAGTGAGACATTTGGCTTCCCAAAAACATTTGCAAACTGGAACACTCACTTCTAGGTTTGCAACGTTTTGGGGGCAAGAACATTTGAGTCACAAGGCGTTTGAGAACCAAGGTACGACTGTACAATGGTACCTCGGTTTAGGAACAGTCGTGTTTACGAGTGATTCGGTTTACGAACTCCACAAAACCAGAAGTAGTGTCCCCATTTGAGAACTTTACCTCGGTCTAAGAACGGAATCTGAATGGCGGAAGGGCACTGGCAGCGGGAGGCCTCATTCGGGATAGCATGCCTCAGTTTAAGAACGGTTTCGGTTTAACAACGGACTTCTGGAATGGATTAAGTTCGTAAACCTAGGTACCGCTATACATTTAAAGAAAGCTAGGAAAGCAGCATGCATGCTTTATTTACAAAGTTTCATAGTCCCGATAGAATAAAAATATGCATCAATGTACATATTTTAAATATGAATTTGAATATGCATCTTCTCTGAAAATGCATACTGACATGCATGTTTGATCTGCTGAAAACAGAGAACTGCATCACATTAAGAGAAGTTTAAATTTGGTGCACAGCTAACTTCTAGACCAAGAGGTGATAGTCAGATAATTTCATATAAGTGTACATAAAGAATGAATCCCTAAAGCATGTGTAAATGAGCCATATGTCTCTTTACTTTCATTTGCTTGAGAGTATAATACTATTGAAGAGTTCTTCTTTTTTAGGTTGTGTTTCACAGGGATCTTGTTTTTGCAAAGGATATAGGAAAACACAACAAAGCTGTCAGCATACACTCAAGCTGCTCATTTCCTACAAAACACACAGAAAGAGTTGATTTCTATGCCATCACTTCAACCTAGAGCTCCAATTTTGACATTTAAAGCTCCTTGCAAAATAACAGCATCCTTCTTCCCCTACCCACAAAGGCTCCTCTTGGTCTTGTCTTTGGAAATTTCAATCACAAAAGTAATTCGAATTTGCAGAAATCATTGCATTTCTTTATTTAGTTGATTCATTTACACACTGCCCTTCGTATGATTAGATTCACAGTGTAAGGCGAAATATAGAATGCAGACAATAGCAGCGAGAAAGAAAAGTCGGAGCCATCTAAAGAAACCAGTGTGACTGCATAAGGAGCTTACAGGTGAGCTGAGATTTAAGAAGCGCACACATGCTGGCATCTGTTTGTCTCGAGAGACAGTGGAGTACTCCTCCAGGGTGAAGTCCAACTGCTGGAGAATCACAGCGCCTGCTGGTGCTGCAGAGACCAGTAACTCATAACCACTGCCTCCCGCATTTTTGTGCTGTGTTAGCTGATATGGTCCAAAGACAAGCAGAGCAATATGTTTGGCAACCGCTTGGCTGCAGGACCATAGCTGTCAAGTGTCCCTTATTTGAAGGGACAGTCCCTTATTCCAGTGCCATGTCCCGCTGCTGTCCCTTATTGATGGATGTACCTTAAATGTCCCTTAAATGATGTCCCTTAAATTTCAAAGGAAGCAGCTCCTCTCCCTCCCTCCCTGCCGGCCAGGGAGGAGGGAGGCTCCAACTGTGTTGCTTGGCTGTGTTGCAACCCAATAAGGAGTCTAAGAACGACTGGGGGGTGGAGCTTGCATGCCTTGTGCTGATCAAATCGGCTGCGTTCCCTGGGGACTCGCCTTTGCTCAGCGCTTCCCAGCAGAGAGGTGACGGTGGTTTTCCTTGAGGCTTCGTTTGGCTGGGCTTTCTGCCTTTGGCTCAGAGGGGCTCAGAAGTTGAACATACCTGTGCTGAGTGCTCGGATCGGAATCGGATGGATATGCCATCGACGGCCCACTCACCCTTGCTGGTGAAAAGGTCTGTCTGGAGAGGGGGCACATGGTAGCAGGGAAAGGAAAGGAGATCTCATGGGAGGGGGGGAGGCTGTGTGCGTGTGTGGCTAGTTAATGCAAGCTGAGGAGGTTTTGGAATGTTGGACACCATTTTGTTGCACGTGCTGCTGCAAACTTTGCAGTGCAAAGCCAGGCCGGGGAGCCATCTTAAGTTGAGTCTGCATAGGCCTTGTGGTGCATGTGATTCAGATTCTATTCAGTTGAACCTCTGGTTACAAAGTTGGTTGGACAGTGTTCTCGAAGCTACCCAGCATGAGTTTGACCAGACTGCAGGAGGACAGGAAGACTGGAGTGCCTGGAACAGGTGAGGCTGCAGGTCCCTTATTTTGGCTGCTAGTCCCTTATTTTCAAGGCTGCTGGTCCCTTATTTTCAAATCTGTAAGTTGACAGCTATGTGCAGCACTCCAGATTTGTGTAGGGTTTACTCCTTATCCTTTTCTTCTCCTCCCCCCTTTTTTATAAATAGTTTTTATTAAGTTTCTTACAAATCTAACTCATACTACAACAAAAAAGAAACAAAATCACAAATATAAACAAAAAAATAAAATAAAAAGAATGACAATAAACACCTAAACAACACAAATTAATTGGTTATTTAAACTTCTAACCTCATAAACATATTTTGGACTTCCTCTGGGCCTTCCCATCTGAATTTCCTTGTATTTAAATGTAGCAGTTTTCTAATATCATTATTAAAACACAATATTCCAATTAAAGTAAAATTTCTTAACTTTTCTTGAGGTTCTAGATCTCATTTATTTAACTAACTCTTAATTTAGTTCTAGGCCTATTTGGTACTTTCAAGTAATTTCTATTTTTTAATGTCACAGTAATTATTCAAATAGTCTTTGAATTTCTTCCACTCTTCTTGATATTCCTCTTTTTTCTGGTCGGAGATTCTTCCAGTAAGGTCAGCCAACTCCATATAGTCCATCATTTTCATCTGCCATTCTTCCACAGTTGGTAGTTCTTGTGTTAACCTTTCCTTCTCCTGAAGATGTCCCGCACATCAGTGGGTATGAATTATTCCTTGGGGCTTACTCCCGAGGCCTTTCACATGAATGAGTATAGCTGCAAGGCAACAAAGGTTTAGGACAGGCATAGGCAAACTCGACCCTCCAGATGTTTTGGGACTACAGCTCCCATCATCCCTGACCACTGGTCCTGTTAGCTTAGGATCATGGGAGTTGTAGTCCCAAAACATCTGGAGGGCTGAGTTTGCCTAGGTGTCCTACTCCTGGATGGGTTACCTATCCAGGTTGCTGAACATCATCTGCCCTTCATTTCCCTTTACAGCACATGCAGTAACCAGTTGAGCATTGGACCCAATATTGGTCTCATCCACTCAATCCGCCAGAGCCTATCTTTGCATGCAGGGGGTAAACAAGTTCCCAAATCATGGAGGATTTAAGATTCTGTTTAATTGGAGGTCTTTAAGCAGAGGTTGGATGGCCATCTGTTTTGGATGCTTTTGCTCAGATTCCTGCATCGCAGGAGATCGGACTAGATGATGATAATGATACTACTACTACTACTACTAATTTATTTATATCCCACCCATCTGGCTGGGTTTCCCCAGCCACTCTGGGTGGCTCCCAACAGAACATTAAAAACACGATCAAACATTAAAAACTTCCCTAAACAGGCCCGCCTTCATATGTCTTCTCAAAGTCAGATAGTTGTTTACTTCCTTGACATCTGATTGGAGGGTGTTCCACAGGGTAGGTGCCACTGCCAAGAAGGCCCTCTGCCTTGTTCCCTGTAACCTCACTTCTCGCAGTGAGGGAACCACCAAAAGGCCCTTGGAGCTTGACCTCAGTGTCCGGGTAGAATGATGGGGGTGGAAATGCTCCTTCAGGTATACTGGGCCAAGGCCGTTTAGTACTTTAAAGACCAGCGCCAACACTTTGTCCCTTCCACTATGATTCTACAATCATAAAACAATGAAAACATCAATAAAATTGTAAACCATTACCAACTCTTTACATCTATCTAGCAGGTAATGAAAGAATACAGATGACCTAACCAAAAGATCTATTTAGTCCAAAGCCCTTGAACTATTTCAAAGCCTCTTGTTTTGCTAATAAAAAATGCCATAGTTTTATTTGAACTAGTGCTGTGCTGAAACATGCCCTCCAACTTCTCAAAGGTTTTCTCCACATGAGATAAAGCCTACCACTTTTACAGGGCATTTTAGATGGACTCTGGCTTCTTCCAGCAACCTCAGATTTTGCAGCTGGAGTCAGGGGCCGGTGTGGTGTAGTGGTTAAGAGTGGTGGACTCGTAATCTGATGAACTGGGTTCGCTTCCCTGCTCCTCCACATGCAGCTGCTGGGTGACCTTGGGCTAGTCACACTTCTCTGAAGTCTCTCAGCCTCACTCACCTCACAGAGTGTTTGTTCTGGGGGAGGAAAGGAAAGGAGAATGTTAGCCGCTTTGAGACTCCTTTGGGTAGTGATAAAGTGGGATATCAAATCCAAACTCCTCCTCCTCCTCCTCCTCCCCTCCCAGGGCAAGTGGGGAAAAAGGACCTGCAAGGCAGGGAGTAATTCTTTCAGGACTCACAGCCAAATTGGTGAACAATAGTGAAGACACATCACACAATCCGTTCCCTCTTAAACTAAGAAGAAAGTTGTGTTGCATCCTTAGTAAGGATTAATTTACACTAGGTGGAATCTCAAGACCCATTGAACACTTGTGGGACTTACTTCTGTGTCAAAACACAGGAACTAAAATCCGATAAAATGTCAGATGAAAGCACAGCACAGAATACACCATTTTAATATGTAATTCCACCCTTTCACCAATAATTATAGACCTCCCATCTCATTTTTACACATACCTACCATATGTCATAATGTACATAAAGGAGTAGAGCATGTGCATTTTGCATTGGCAAACCACCTCTATATGCATGAGTAATTTAATTAGCCATCCTTAATGGGTAATTATGCATGGCAACCGGTGCTCAGGGATGGGTGTGAAAATGTTGCTTGTGTATGCAATTATCCAATTTGTGCGTGACACAAAATAGTTGTATGGCAAAAGAAAGTTCAAAGTGACAATGTCTGGCGTTAGGCCAATAATAATATTATCATTATAAATGCATAAATTTCATTGAAACTTGGTGCCTTAAAATGTGAAATCTCTGTTCTCGGTGTTTGTCTCGGTTCAGAACTTGTGATCTAGCTGATCATAACCTATAACACATTTATTGTGCTTTGCAAGATGCTCAACTTCAGTCCTCCATCCTGAGAATTGCAGGAAGTGGCAAATAGTGCTTATCATGCCTGTGCTTTGCCATTATGTATTTCTGATCTAGAATTGTGAGTTTTGAGCTGCTTATGTAGTTGAGGAAGGTTTGTGGCCCAGTAGCAGAACATATTTCTTGCATGCAGATGGTTTTGGATTAAATCCCTGGCACCTCTGTTGATCCCTGTATGAAACTACAGATGGGGCGGAGGAAGGGGTGTGTGGTGGGGGTGGCCTGCCCCGGGTGTCACCACTTAGGGGGGTGACAAAATGCTGGCCGGCACTCACTGTGGGGCGTGCCCAAACCACGTGTCTCTCCTGGGAGTGACATGGTGGCTTGGGTGCCTGCATACTCTACACTGCCCCAAATGGTCCGCCCACTGCCTCCCCCCCCCCCCAGCTGTAGGCTGGCTGAGTAGGAGGAGGCATGCAGGGACAATATAACATTCACAATACAGCTATAGCAACAGTTAAAAAAAATTATAAATTAAAACTTAGTCACTAACATGTAACCTAAAATTGTCATTTAAGGCCTTAATCATTATGATAGCACATCTTGTTCCCTAAGTTTTATGGTAATCGCACAGAATTTGGCTACCCTTAACATGATCTCAGGATCCTTGTCCTCTACCAGGGATTTTAGACATTGAAGTTCGGATTCATTTGGAGATTTTTGCATTTGTAGTTGTTGTTTAGTCATTTAGTCGTGTCCAACTCTTCATGACCCTATGGACCAGAGCACACCAGGCACCTCTGTCTTCCACTGCCTCCCGCAGTTTGGTCAAACTCATGCTGGTAGCTTCAAGACACTATCCAACCATCTCGTGCTCTGTCATCCCCTTCTCCTTGTGCCCTATATCTTTCCCAACATCAGGGTCTTTTCCAGGGAGTCTTCTCTTCTCATGAGGTGGCCAAAGTATTGGAGTCTCAGCTTCAGGATCTGTCCTTCCAGTGAGCACTCAGGTCTGATTTCCTTCAGAATGGATAGGTTTGATCTTCTTGCAGTCCATGGGACTCTCAAGAGTCTTCTCCAGCACCATAATTCAAAAGCATCAATTCTTCGGTGATCAGCCTTCTAGATTTTTGCATAGCAGGGGTAATAAATACCGAGCGTATATCCCTGTAGAAATGGCAGCGTAACAAGGCATGAGAGATAGTTTCTACCACCATCAAGCCTCAGGGGCAGACTCGTTCCACGTATGGTTTACTCTCGAATCTGCCCTGCAATAAGGCAGATGGCAGCATGTTGACTCTAAAGAAGGTATATGACAGCCTGTGAGGCAGGCAGACTCTTTGGAGGCCCCGTGGAGCGTCCTGCCGCAGGCGCCCAATTGGCTTGCTCCGCCGCTGACTACAGAGAGCCTCTGCCCATCAAAGCAAGGCAATCATATGCTAACCACAGCAACGGCAGCTTCTAATGTTCCTAACAGCACAACATTGTTCTAAGGGTGTGTACTGGAGGCATGTGATACAAAAACTTTGTGGACGATCATGCAAAACTTGCAGCAAACTTGTTCTCTGTTGGTCCAGAGGGTCATACTAGAAGCAATGATTGGGGATTGCATGGAAGCTAAATGTTAGAAGAAGCATCCTGGCGATGGGAGTTGTTCAACAGTGGAAAAGACTGGCTGTGCGGGTGATGGGCTCTCCATCATTGGAGCAGTGGTGGAACTATCTTCTCTGGCACTGGGAGTGGCGTACCTCCTGGGGCGTGGCTGGCGCGCATCCTGGGGGTGGAGGTGGCCCTGATGTCACCCCCCCCAGGGATGGCACCCAGGGCGGACTACCCCCCCACTTCATCCGCCTGTGCACTGGAGGGATTTAAACAGAGGCAGGGAGGGGGATACCTGTCAGGGGTACAGTAGCTGCAGTGCAGAGCTTGCATCAAGGAAAGCGATGCACCAAATGACCTCAAAGATCCCATCAAAGTCTATGGTTCTATGATTTTAACCCAGGCAGGTCTGGAGCTGGATGGGAGCCTGACTGGGGAGCCCCTGAGTGCAACAAAGGTAGGATATATAATGTAAGCAGTAAACCACCACCACCAGAACAATTCAGCAAGTATGGGCCGGTTCACTCCAGCGGAGATCCCTCCTTGGGCCGGATTTCCAGCATCTGCTTCTGGGAAACTGAGACCAGATATTGTGGAGATCCATCTTCCATCAACCCCAGCCAACATGACCAATGGTCAGGGATGATGGAAGTTGTAGTCTGGCATCGTCTGGAGGGCCACAGGTTCCTTGCTGAATCTAGGGTCCTTGTAACCTGTCCAGGGTCCTGCTGGTGAAGGATGGGAAATAAATAAATAAATAATAATAATACAGTGGAACCTCGGGTTACAGACGCTTCAGGTCACAGACTCTGCTAACCCAGAAATAGTACCTCAGGTTAAGAACTTTACTTCAGGATGAGAAGAGAAATCGCGCGGCCGCGGCAGCGGGAGGCCCCATTAGCTAAAGTGGTACCTCAGGTTAAGAACAGTTTCAGGTTAAGAATGGACTTCCAGAACGAATTAAGTTCTTAACCCGAGGTACCACTGTAATAATAAAAATAAAACGTTTCTAATTGATTACATTTATATCCTACCATGTGCTTGTATACATGTACTCAACACATAACTGAGGATACGAATGCTGTTCTTTGCTTGTATTTATTGTTTATGTTTTCAAACTCAAGAAAACATAATTTAAAGAAGAGGAACCACCGCCATCTTAGAAGCATCTGGTTGAGCACCCTTAGAAGGAGGAAGCTGTACTGCGTGGTCCTTAGACTGATAGAGCTGGGGCCTTCTTATGTTCTTAGCAATGCGGTTTTTCTAAAAGAGAGAGAGAGAGATGCCAGAACTCACAATGAACTCACCTTTGTTCTCTTATAATGTCAATAGAGCCCACCTGAGAGGTGTTGGGACTGAGTTTTGGTGAGTTCCAGCTGAAAAGCCCTGGTTCTTAGTGTGTGTTTGTGTATGGGGGAGAAAAAGAGAGAGAGAGAGAGTAAATAATGCCTACAATTGCCATATTTTTTCACTCTATAAGACGCACCAGACCACAAGACGCACCTAGTTTTTGGAGGAGGAAAACAAGAAAAAGAATATTCTGAATCTCAGAAGCCAGAACAGCAAGGCAGATCGCTGCGCAGTGAAAGCAGCAATCCCTCTTGCTCTTCTGGCTTCTGGGATAGCTGTGCAGCCTGCATTCGCTCCATAAGATGCACACACATTTCCCCTTACTTTTCAGGAGGAAAAAAGTGAGTCTTATAGAGCAAAAAATACGGTATCTCCTTCTGGCTGGCAGAATATTTGTTACCTAATATTTGTAGAATGCTTTTGAAAATCTCCCACCGAGGAGTAAAGAGAGCTGGGGACTCTTTGATTTTATTATTAGCATTAATTACCGACTTGGAGTTCCTTCTTCACGAGAACTGACTTGTTCACTCCCCTTAGTTTTTAAACAGTCAGGGAATGGGGCTTCAAAGCACATCTCCTGAAAGAGATACTGCAAAGGAAGTGGGCACATACTAATTTGCATGCCTCCGAAAAGAACAACAACAACATAAACAACAACAACAATGCCAGTTATCGGAACACAAAAGGGTCTGACTCCGGAAGAAGCTGTGCTCAGCTCAGAACAGTCAAGGAAAATTGTCTCTGGGGGAACTTGTAAGAAAAGAAAAAGACAAGAAAAAACCAATTAAAGAGAAGGTTTTGCAGTAAATAAGTGAATAAATCTGCTTCAAAAATCAGGAGGACATTATTGTTAGAGATACACATTAACTTACAGAATGGGGAAAAGTTCAAGTGAAGTAGCAAATATACTCCCCCCCCCCAAAAAAAAGTATCTCTCTGTGTGTATACATGTCTGTATATCTATTTCTATCTGTGTGTGTCTGTCATACCCTTCAACATTTCTTCAATGAAAATTAGGATGTCCTATTTAATAATAATAATAGCCTACTTATCTGACTGGGTTGCCACAGCCAGTCTTGGCAGTTTCCAACATATATATATATATATATATATATATATATATATATATATATATATATTATAAAACAAGAAGCAGTAAAAAAACTTCCTTATACAAAGTACAAATAAAAACAAATTAGTAAAAACATATCTGTATGAGGAGATTCTCTGAATCTTGAGACTCCCCCCCCCATCCCATCCATGGAGTTTTATTTTAAGCATCTATATCTATTCATCCATACTCCAGTTTTTATATCAAACCATATTGTCCACAGTATTTTTTTTACACTAAAAGTGAGTCAAAATCCTGCTCTTGTTTCCATCTGCTTACAGCGGTCTCTTAAGTAACTTGTAAATTCTTTCCATTCTTTTAGAAAGTTTTTATCCTCTTGGTTTTTGAGTTTTCCAGTCAGCTTTGCCATCTTGGCATATTCCGTCGGCTTGGTTTGCCGTTCTTCTCTGGTCGGGATCTTCTGGTCTTCTTTCTAATAACATCCGGGTAGCTGTTGTTCCATACATAAAGAGTCTTTTCTGCTCCTTTGGTATGTTGGTACCTGTAATTCCTAATAAAAATGCTTCTGGTTTCTTATCAAAAAGTTTTTTCAAGCATTTTTCTTCTTTTCATTATATATCATCTCCCAGAAAGCTTTTATTACCTTACAAGTCCACCACATATGATAAAAGGTACCTTCTTTTTCTTTACATTTCCAGCAAATATTTGAACTTGTCCAATATATTTTTGCTAACTTAGTAGGTAGGTACATCATTTTCATGTATAGGCCTCAGTTTCAATCTAGCTAAGCCAAGGGAAGGAAAGATAGGGATGTGTTGGAACCAGGCAGAGGGCCTTCTCAGTAGTGGCACCTGCCCTGTGGAATGCCCTCCGATCAGATGTCAAACAGATAAACAACTACCTGACATTTAGAAGACATCTGAAGGCAGCCCTGTTCAGGGAAGTTTTTAATGTGTGACATTTTAATGTATTTTTAATCTTTGTTGGAAGCTGCCCAGAGTGGCTGGAGTAAAAATAAATTATTATTATTATTATTATTATTATTATTATTATTATTATTATTATTATTATTATTATTATAATATTGTGACAACATAGTAGTAAAAGGAGCAATCATTTGAAACACTTAAACACCGCCAAACCAGTGATGTGAGAGAAATTAGATTAAGTTCACATTCAAAAGTGAATCGACCTAATGCCCACTTTCCAAAAGAATACACAAACCAAAACACAGACGTCTTTTGAAATTTGCACTTCTCTGAAGTTCTCCAGTCAAGTAGCATGTACAAAAATGAAACTAGGTAGATCATGAATAAAATGCACACATGAGTGCAAATAGCATGCCAAAATTAAATTAGGGAAAGTTGCCTTGTAAAAATAATGTATACAGTGGTACCTCGGGTTACAGACGCTTCAGGTTACAGACTCCGCTAACCCAGAAATAGTACCTCGGGTTAAGAACTTTACCTCAGGATGAGAACAGAAATCGTACAGCGGCGGCGGGGCAGCGGCGGGAGGCCCCATTAGCTAAAGTGGTGCTTCAGGTTAAGAACACTTTCAAGTTAAGAACAGACCTCCAGAATGAATTAAGTTCTTAACCCGAGGTACCACTGTATTGGGCAAAACTGCAGGCAAATATTTGTATATTAGAAATTCATACTAAAATGCTGATCAATGTTCATGAGGACTTGCATGTCCCTTTCTTTTCTTTTTTCTTTTTCTTTTTAAATGCAAACTGAGGGATGTGAAACCTGCCAAATTTCAGAAATATTCACTTAAACAGACATTAATATATTTATGTGTATACTTGTGTGTTGATACTAAGAAGCTCTGTTAAGATGGAACTCTGAGCACACCAGGCTGAACATTTTCTGTAATCTTTTCAGTGGCTGCTTCAAACATTTTTGCTTAGGCAAACCTCTCCAGACACGTAGACGTTGAGAGGTTTTCATCTTTTCCTGTTGCATTTAATTATCTTTTAAATGTTTTTAATTACTTGTTTTTAATTGCTTTTGTTAATTGCTTTTAATCACTGCTTTTTTAATTGATAGTTTTAAGATTTCTTGTAAACCGCTTGCAGGTTTTATTGCAATCAAGTGGTATATAAATTTCGGTCAATAAATAAATACATGCTCTGATAGTATGCATCTGAGTTGGCTATTCTTGGAGAAACGTGAGTGCCGCTGGGGGAAGTAGAAAGAGCCACCATGAAAGTTGAAGTTTATGCTGATCCCAACATACAACAGCCACAAAAAGGGATGTGGGTGGCGCTGTGGTCTAAACCACTGAGGGCTTGCTGATTGGAAGGTCAGCAGTTTAAATCCCTGCGACAGGGTGAGCTCCCGTTGCTCTGTCCCAGCTCCTGCCAACCTAGCAGTTCTAAAGCATGCCAGTGCAAGCAGATAAATAGGTACCACTGCAGCGGGAAGGTAAACGCCGTTTCTTTGCACTCTGGTTTCCATCACGGTGTTCCGTTGCACCAGAAGCGGTATAATCATGCTGGCCACATGACCCAGAAAGCTGTCTGTGGACAAACATTGGCCGCCTTTGCAGAGGCAGAACTACATGTTCTGACACCCGGAGCAGTGCACATGCTGTGCACCCAGGGGCGGTGCTAGCCATGCGCGGAGGTGGTGCTAGCCACTTGGGTCCCAGGGGAGCTAGCTGCCCGCCTGCAACTCTCCCCTGACTCCTAAGCTGTCAAAACAAAGGGGGGAGACCTCTGGGAAATGGTGCAGCCCCCCTTCTCCCGACGGCTCGGGACTCTACCCGAAGTTGTCGGGGGAATGGGGCAGCCTGTGCCACTTTGCCAGTGGCCATCCCCCTTTGTTTTGACAGCTCAGGAGTCGGGGGAGGCTTGGGAGTTGGGGGTGGGCAGGCGGCTCACCGAATGTCACCCCTCCGGTATGACGTCCGGGGCACACCGCACCCCACCGCACCCCCTTTCTCCGCTACTGTCCCTCCACCTGAGAGCGAGATGAGCTCCACAACTCCATAGTCGCGTATGACTGGACTTAACCATCCAGGGGTCCTTTAACTTTACCTGTACAACAGCCACAGGCAGGAATTGGCTGCATATGCATTGGAACTCAATGCCATATCCACCTATAACACAACCATCAAGCTGCCCTTTTAAATGAACTGACCCCACCCAACAAGTGTAAAATGCTGTGATGCTCCTTCTATCAAGGACAGGAACATCTTATTAAAATCAGATTTGACTGGAGGACACACTCTTGTATTTTTTCCTTAGCCTTCTGGCATGAAATTTGCCTAGGTACACCTTAGCATAATCCATGAATGCATATCAGTTATGCGTAGTATAAGGGTGCAACATATTGTGCCCCCTAGAGCTTGATTGAACCCCTAGAGTTTGACAGGTGATGTCACACGATGCCCCACTCAGTTTTCCCCTTCCCCCTATTAACTGGTCGTCGTCCCCCCCCCCCCTGAACCTCTGCCTACTGGTCCATGATAGCCTGCTATCATTGTAGAGGGGTCACATGACTCCCAAAAGGCATGTCATGGCAGTTCTCTGGGGTAGAACTTCCTGGGAACATCTTCCTGGGCAGGTCATTGTCAAAGTCTAGGGGATAATTCAGACTCTAAGGGGGCAGGGCTTAAGCATGTGACATAAAGTAGTACCCTTATACTACCGCTGTAACTTTTATTTTGCAGTGAAGTTCATGTCCAGTTTGGATCTTTGTGAAAGTTAGGACTGGATACTGAATTTAGCTGAGCCCTGAGCCCTATACAGAGGGCACTGGTCTCCCACACCAGGCTTTCTATGGCTGTGTAAACACCATACATTTAAAACACCCACATCCTGGCAAAATAATCCTGGGAACTGTAGTTTGTTAAGGGTGCTGTCTGGGGTGAACTATAGTTTCCAGGATAATTTGCAGTGTGTGTTTGTGTGTGCTTTAAATGTATGATATGTGTCTAGCCTGCATTTCTGCAGCCTAATTTAGAAGAGGAGAAGTAGTAGTAGTAAGTAGTAGTAGTAGTAATAATGTTGTTGATGATGTTAAACTATACAGAGTCAGAAAACTTGCTCATCGACTACAAATCTACTAGAACCCAGATTACCTTCTGTCCACATCTGCTGTACAATAGACAAATGCCTTATTAATACAAATTACTGCTGTGTTCTTAATTTTAGATTTTATGATTTATGTGGAAATTGTTTTCCATTTGGTTGTGTACTTTTTGATGTGTGTGGCATAGTTTCTCTGAATATCTTATATTGCGTGTGGCATAGTTTGTCTGAATATCTTATATGACTCCACCCACCCACCCATCCATTGTCTACCCCTGACCAAAAAAGCCTACCAAATTTTCAAGGTCAGGTCAGGACAGGACTTCTCCTGAACAATGACTTCCTCCTTAGGCCTCAGACTAGTGCCTCTCCTTTTGTGCTCATCATCATCATCATCTTATTTGTATGCCGCCTTTCCATAGTTAAAACAATGCTGAAGGCAGCTTACAACATGTCAAGATTTACATAATTACCACATAACAAAAGTCATAAACAATAAATAAAACACATCAAAAAGTACACAACCAAATGGGAAACAATTTCCACACAAATCATACAATCTGAAACTAAGAATACAGCATTAATATCAATCACAATTTAAAATGGCATAGATAAAAAATAAAAGCAGATTAAAACGAAAAAAGAAAACTGCCATAACAGCAGCAAGAATATTATTGGCCCAAAAATGGAAGCAAGAAGAGTTAGCATCGATCGAAGAATGGAGGATGAAGTTAATGGACTATGCAGAATTAGATAAACTAACAGGAAGCATTTGAAACCGGTGAGACCAGAAATTCACGGAAAGCTGGAGTAAATTTACGGACTATTTGAAAAGTAATTGTGAAGGACAGACGACGTTTGTAGGGTTGCAAGAAGTTTTGTGAGGAGTATTATTAGAAGTATTGTAAAAATGGATAAGGGGGAGGGTGATTTGTTAAGAGATGTAAAGGCAATATAAAGTTAAGAAATGCATAAGAAGTGGTTAAAATGGTGGATCATCAGAGGTGCTGATGGAAGTCCAAAAAGATTGTATAAGTGATAAGTTCTGTGGTACATTTTATAATTTATATGTTAAAATTAATCAAAATATTATAAAAAAATGAAAAAAAGGAAACAAAAGCAGAGCCCTCTCTGCCCAGTAACAGCAGCAGCACTCCTTGATGAAGCCTGCCAGGCCCTGCTCCAAGCCAGGTGGACAGAAGAAGGGCAGGACCCTTCAGTCTCCCAGCAAGACAGTCCTCTTCTTTCTTGAGCCAGCATCAGACAGTGACTCACAAGCCCAAAGCTGGCCATTCCTGCAGTATACCAATTGGAAAACCTAGACTTATGACTTAATAATTTCTCCTGTCTAATCTGGTCCATTTCCCATCCAATGCATTATGGAAGTGCCACGGACAAATGCTGGCCTGCCTTACATTAAGAGCATGCATCCACTCTAATTCCAAATATATCAGGCTCTCCTGTTCTCAGTAAGGACAATTTAGGATAAAGCCTGTCTCGGTGCCAGAAAGAACGCCAGTTGTAGTCAGGACTGAATGGAAATCCATAATGGATGTCAAGCTCTGTTGATAGTAACACTTTGGGTTACTAATCTCTGCTTCTCTTCAGCAAACAAAGCGCTGAATACCAGGGAAAAAATAGAACTCCTTCAAAGGATGGCTTCCTCTGAAAGAAATGAACCACTTTGGATCGAATCCAGCAAACGTTTTCACAAAGGGAAACATTCCACAATATCAGTTTTGCAACTGGAGACTGATCCTCGAAAAAGAGGGAAAGTAATGTGCTTAGAACTGCATGGAAAATAATATCCCAGACCAACCTCTCTAGCCTGGTGTTCTCCAGTTGACGCTGAACTCCAAAACCCATCATCTTAAGCAGCATGGCCAGGGGTCAGGGATGATGTGTGTTGTTGTCCAACAATATTCTGGAGAACACTAGTTGAGGGACAGCTGCATTAGACCCATTGTCGCCAGGACATCTCAATTCACTGTACAATTCTATGCTTGTTTACTTAGACGTAAAGCCGCCTGAGGTCAAAGGGACCCACACCCTGGTAAACATTCACAATAGGATTGCAGTATCTTAACTTTTGTTGGGTTGTTGGCATCCGGCTGTCTCAGGAGACAATGGAGGAGTGTACAAGCCTGGACAGTGTGTACAGAGGTCCTGGGCTGCACAGATGACAAGATTCTCCCCTCTTGGTCTTCCTGATGTGGTCCAAAGGAAAGAAAAGCAAAGCACTATTTTGGTTGGAGGCGTTGCTGGAAGGAAGCATACAAGCCATATTCGGGACTCCAGATTTGTGTAAGGTTTACACCTTAGCCTTTTCTTCTCCCAAAGATGTCCCACAAGGCAGAAGATATGGATTCAGGTTTACTCCCAAAGTCCTTCTCACAAATAAGAATAGCTCAGTGGAGATTTCCTTCTTGTCAATGGGCTACCTTCCCAGGTTGATGAGCCCCATCTGTCCCTAATTAGGGTGGTAGTAGGGTGGTACTGTGGTCTAAACCACTGAGCCTCTTGGGCTTGCCAATCAGAAAGTTGGCGGTTCGAATCTCCATGACGGGCTTGCTCTGGCCCCAGCTCCTGCCAACCTAGCAGTTCGAAAGCACGCCAGTGCAAGTAGATAAATGAGTACCGCTGTGGCAGGAAGGTAAATGGCATTTCTGTGCACTCTGGTTTCCATCATCATGTTCCGTTGCACCAGGAGCGGTTTAGTCACACTGGCCACATGACCCGGAAAGCTGTCTGTGGACAAATGCCGGCGCCCTTAGCCTCAAAGCGAGATGAGTGCCACTACCCCATAGTGGCCTTTGACTGGACCTAACCATCTGGTGGTCCTTTACCTTTTAACCTTTAGACAGGGGTCAGCAAACTTTTTCAGCAAGGGGCCAGTCCACTGTCCCTCTGACCTTGTGGGCATAGCTGTCAACGTTTGCCTTTTTTAAAGGGAAATTCCCTTATTCCGAATAGGATTTCCCTTATTCCGAATAGGATTTCCCTTAAAAAAGAGAAAAGGTGACAGCTATGCTTGTGGGGGCCCCCGGACTATATTCTGGGGGGGGGGAGAAAGAATGAATTCCTATGCCCCACAAATAACCCAGAGGTGCATTTTAAATAAAAGCACACATTCTACTCATGTAAAAATACCAGGCAGGCCCCACAAATAACCCAGAGATGCATTTTAATAAAAGGACACATTCTACTCATGTAAAAACATGCTGATTCCCGGACCGTCCGTGGGCTAGAATTAGAAGGCAATTGGGCTGGATCCAGCCCCTGGGCCTTAGTTTGCCTACCCATGCTTGAGGATCTGACCCTCATTGCTGTGGGAGACCAATGCATAAATCCTTTGGCATAGGGCTCAGCTAAATTCAGTGCAAGGCCCTATAGCTTTCACAAAGACCCAAAGTAAAGAACCTGCATTCCTGACGGTCCCTTGATAGCCTGCTGGGACCATTTTGCAACATACTTTGAGAGCAAACCTGCTCACGTTCAGACTGAACTTGACACCACACTTATTACAGGCTTGAGGGAGGTGTCTCAAGTGCCACCGAGTGTGACTGCATTGTATAAGTCAGAGGCAATTTACTGGGTGGCTCAGAGAAGTGGTTAAAGCTTCCTTGTGGGTGGTTGTTGTTGTGTCAGCTAACTTAAAGAAGGTGCTTCTGCTGCACCTCCTTCCCCAAAGGTTCTATCTACACCTGGAAGTATGTGACAACTACTACCCATCATCCTTTGGGTGCAAGGCCATAAAGAGGGTGATGGCTGCTCAGCTTCAGGTGTGCTTGGAAGAAGATGACTACCTAGTCCTCCACCCATCTCAGTTTGGCTGCTTCAGTCACAGGAGATGTTGATGGACTCAGTTTAACTGCTGCATTCTGCAATAGCTGAAGTTGATGAACCAACCTGAAGGGCAGCCCTACATTGAGCAATGTACACTAGCCCAATCTTAGACTCCTTTTTATGGATATGGTATAAAAATAGCACTGTCTCATTACTTTCTTTTTAATTAACATTCTATAAATGTAGATTGTTTTCAGAATGAGTTGTGTGTTCTGCACACAACAATGTTAGCAGTTCAGTTACATTTTCTCAGCATATCTTAGGCATGGAACAATGCAAAGCACACTTTATTTATGGAGTGACTCAAATTAATTCCATTCTTCCTTCTTTGTGTTAATTGTTGTTTAAAAACAAAAGCTCAGAAGCAATATAGTCTTCTGCATAATAAATCCCCAAGAAAAAAACATCAAATGAGCTGAAATCACACTGTGATCGTAATAGAACTAGGGTTGTCACTGGTGCATGTAATAGTGATGGAGTCTGGTGACACTGTGATTTAATTCATTGGATTAACTGAAAAAATCTTTGTAGAATGCAACAATATCTTCACCTTAGAGCAGGGATGGGAAATGTGGGGTCCAGGAGATGTTGATGGACTACAACTCCCATCATCCCTGATGAGACTGATGGGAGTTGGAGTCCAAGAACAACTGAAGGGCACCCATGCCTTAGGGAAGTATAGTTCGGAAATAGCTGGTGTGGTTCCATTAAAATTAAACGCTTTAAAATAATGAATTTCAGTGGGAGAAATTTAAGCACGTGCCTAGCTCTTCATTTGATATCCATGAGACTTAGTAGTTGCAGGGTATACACTCTGTGTTTGCAAAATTCACAGGAAAGCAAACTGTGCTGCTTCACACATTTGAATGCTGAGATCTCCTTCCTCTCTCCCTCCCTGTGCCCTTCTGGCAGGGCCTGTAAAATAGTGCATTCTGCAAGGTGAATAAGACTGTCTAGTACTGATGGTGGAGACCCATAACCATATCCTGAGGGTTGTGCAAAGAGGGCACTACCCACATCCTTACCCTTGAAGAATCTTATATTAGCCTTGCACAGAACATCTCAGTGGATCTCAGTGACCAGATGACAGGACTCATTTCAAAGTGAGTCCCCCAGGCCTTTCCATTCCAACTGAAAGGATCAGGAGAAGAGAGGCAACAAGGTGGAAGCAGATAAGAGGCCATTTTTTCCCTTGAAAAAGAGGTGCCAGAACTCACCATGACAATGGCACCCACCTGAGAGGTACCAGAACTGAGTTCCGGTGAGTTCCAGCTGAAAAAAGCCATGGGTGGAAGGAAGAATGACCTTTAAAATAGCTCAAAAACTTGTCTTTTTAAAAGTTTTGAAGAAGAAGAAGAAGAAGAAGAAGAAGAAGAAGAAGAAGAAGAAGAAGAAGAAGTTGTTGTTGTTGTTCAACATCTTTTGTGTCTGGATTTTGAAATATGGCAACCCTATTCAAGGGTAAAGTGGGACTGCTCTATCTAGGGGCTATTCCAAAAAATAAAACAGAAGGAGCTGTACATTTCAAAATGATCTCTGCAAAAGCTAGCAAGCTGTATTGCTGCAAGGGGAAAAAATGGCTGCTGGAAAGAATGGTTGCTTTGTGTTTTAATTAGTAGCAAATGGATAGTGTACACACACACACACACACACACACACACACACACACACCCTGCACATCTCCCCCAGCTGCTTTGGAAAACAATGCACTCTTTCGACAGGTAAACTTGCTTGACCTCAATCTTCACTTGCCACAAGTGGTGTTAATTGCTTGACACTGGAAATATTCTTCCACAATGACAACTGACATAGCAGGGTCTTTTTGAAGGAAATAAACATGGTGCTGGAGAACAACCAAAAAGCAACATAAGAATTATAAAGTCTTGGCTGTTCACCATTGAGGAATTGTGACCTGATTGACCCTCTACCTTGAAATAACTGATCAGCTAAATGGTTGCATTTAATATATCTGCATATTTTCAAACCCCACTTTCAGCTATTGAAGGAAATGTGCAGTAATTCCTAGCCTTTGTTGGTGCAGAAAGCCACCTTTAATATTCCCTTTTTGTTCTTAATTTCAGTATCACATCAGAATCAAACATAAATAAGCATTTGTTAGATTGATTATGCTTCATAGTACTAGCATTAGTAGTAGTAGTAGTAGTAGTAATAATATTAGTATCAGCAGCTCTGGGTGAGTCAGGATGCAATCTTAGGACTGGGAGTCATTTTGGACTCACGGCTGTCCATGGAGGTGCAGATCAACTCTGTGTCCAGGGCAGCTGTCTACCAGCTCCATCTGGTACGCCAGCTGAGACCCTCCTTGCCCGCAGATTGTCTGGCCAGAGTGGTACATGCTCTGGTTATCTCCTGCTTGGACTACTGCAATGTGCTCTACACGAGGCTACCTTTGAAGGTGACCTGGAAACTACAACTTATCCAGAATGTGGCAGATAGACTTGTGACTGGGGGCGGACACCGAGACCATATAAGACTGGTCCAGAATGACCTATATTGGCTCCCAGTACGTTTCTGAGTGCAATTCAAAGTGTTGGTGTTGACCTTGAAAGTCCTAAATGGCCTTGGCCCAGTATACCTGAAGGAGAATCTCCACCCTGAATCTCCACCCCCATCGTTCAGCCTGGACACTAAGGTCCAACTCTGAGGGCCTTCTGGCAGTTCCCTCCTTGCAAGAAGTAAGGTTACAGAGAACCAGGTAGAGGGCCTTCTCGATAGTGATGCCCACTCTGTGGAGCACCCTCCCATCAGATGTCAAGGAAATAAACAACTACAGTGGTACCTTGGGTTAAGAACTTAATTCATTCTGGAGGTCCGTTCTTAACTTCTTAACCTGAAACCGTTCTTAACCTGAGGTACCACTTTAGCTAATGGGGCCTCCCGCTGCCACCACGCTGCCGACACACTATTTCTGTTCTCATCCTAAAGTGAAGTTCTTAACCCAAGGTACTATTTCTGGGTTAGTGGAGTCTGTAACCTGAAGCGTCTGTAACCTGAAGCATCTGTAACCCGAGGTACCACTGTAGCTGGCTTTTAGAAGACATCTGAAGGCAGCCCTGTATAGGGAAGATTTTTATGTTTAATGTTTTATTATGTTTTTATATTATGTTGGAAGCCACCCAGAGTGGCTGGGGTGACCCAGTCAAATAGGTGGGGTATAAATAATAAAGTTGTAGTTGTTGCTGTTGTTGTTGTTGTTGTTGTTGTTCTTCTTCTTCTTCTTCTTCTTCTTCTTCTTCTTCTTCTTCTTCTTCTTCTTCTTCTTCTTGAATAAGGTAAAGGGTAAAGGGACCCCTGACCATTAGGTTCAGTCATGACCGACTCTGGGGTTGCAGCGCTCATCTCGCTTTATTGGCCAAGGGAGCCAGTGTACAGCTTCTGGGTCATGTGGCTAGCATGACTAAGCCGCTTCTGGCGAACCAGAGCAGCGCACGGAAACACCGTTTACCTTCCCGCCAGAGTGGTACCTATTTATCTACTTGCACTTGACATGCTTTTGAACTGCTAGGTTGGCAGGAGGAGGGACTGAGCAATGGGAGCTCACCCAGTCGTGGGGATTCAAACCGCCGACCTTCTGATCGGCAAGTCCTAGACTCTGTGGTTTAACCCACAGCACCACCTGCATCCCTCTTCTTGAATAGGATGTCCCTATTTTCATTGAGGAAATTTTGGTAGGTATGCATTTGAGCCCTGGACATGAGGTTCCCTACCTCTGTGTTGGTAGATGGGTCAATAGCTTTTTTCTTTGAGTAGAAGGGCTGAATTGATTTACCCTTGCATCTTAAAACTAATCCACACCCTACAGAAATGCTCCGGAAGATTAGTTTGCCCCTCTTTGCCATCATTAATATTTGTGAACAGCAAAAGCAGCGACATCCCAACTGCCCATGTTAACATTAACAATATGTTCCTTCCTCACAATACTGTAGTGCTTTTGCGCTGTGGCTAATAGTTGATCAACTGGAGAAAATAGATTTTTTCTGACATTTTTATTTGTTCGCATTCAATAGCGTCTGTTTCAACAATAAGCCCTCTAATGTGCTGGAAAACGAGCTTTCGCCTTCAGTGTGTTGGAGAGGCAGCCACATATACCTTAGCTATTGGGGATAGTCTTGGGATGCAAACAAAGGCATTGGTCAATTGAATGCGCAAAGGCAGAGATAGTTGTGTTTGCATTTCCCATGTTCATGTTTGTTGCGTGTCGAGGTCCCCAGGGCCACCCCAATAACTCACACATCACACAGAAATGTTTGTTTAAGGTTTTTGGCATAATTTTGGCCACAACTTTATTAAAATACAAAAATGTGAGTGGTTGCTTAGGCATTGGTTGCGACTACCGTATTTTTCGCCCCATAGGACGCACCGGCCCATAGGACGCACCAAGTTTTTTTGGGGGGAAATAAAGAAAAAAAATTGTATTCCCCCCCCCAGGCGCTTGTGGGGCTGGCAGCAGGGAGAAGCGCTCTTCTCCCCACCGTCCGCCTGCAGACCAGGTCCGGGGACAGCGGGAAGACGCGCTGCGCCTCCCAGCTGTCCCCGGAGCTTGTGGGGCAGGCGGCGGGGAGAAGCACACGTCTCCCTGCCATCAGCCTCCAAACCACATCGGGAGACAGCGGGATGGCGGCATTCTGCCTCCCCACTGTCCCCCGACCTTGTGGGGCTGGCGCTGCTGCTCTCCTGAAGCCTGGAGAGCGAGAGGGGTCAGTGTGCACCGACCCCTCTCGCTCTCCAGGCTTCAGCGAAAGCCTGCATTCGCCCCATAGGACACACACACATTTCCCCTTCATTTTTGGAGGGGGGAAAGTGCGTCCTTTAGGGTGAAAAATACGGTATCTGCCCCCCCCCAGTGGGGGACAGACTGACATTCCGCACGCCTGCGAAAGTCAGAAAAGAGGAATACACTTGGGGGTAGCGATGGAGCAGGGAACCTGCCCTCAGCCCTCCCCAAATGCAACCAGGGGCTCTTGCATGGCCTGAGCCCATTGACAGGGTGGACAAAAGCAATAGTGAGCCCGTGTATTCTTTTAACGGAATCCCTTGCAGCAGCAGCATTAGAGGGGCAGGCACAGCCAATCCATGCCCCTCAACCAACCAAACCCTAAACCGATGCCTAACCTCAACCTTACAAGTTGTGACGATTTGCTACGCAGTAGGCAAAAACCAAATGGCCCCAGTCAATCAGCCAGATGGACAAAATTCCTACCGGGCCCCTGCCCCAAGAGCTGACGACCCCATGACAGGCATAGCAAGGTCAAAGCGAACAACTCTAAATATAGGGAGGGGGGACGGGCAATCCGATTCACGGGGCGAGTTTTAGCATTTCTGGCTGTCAATCAACAAATGGCAACATTAACTTCTTCCCAACAACAAGGGAAGCCCAATCACATCAGTGGCCAACGATCAATTAGCCCGCCCCACAACTTTGGAGAGTCCTGTCGGCCCCCACTGCGACACGTCCTCTCCATGAAGGAGAACACGCTATGTCCGGAAAGTGGGGAATATTAGCCACCAGCTTCCTTGGAGCCCCTGTGCAAGAAAACAGAGGTGGGGAGAAGGAAAAGTAAGTGAGGAGGGGACAAAAGCAGAATACCAAGAGACAGAACCCCCCAGACTGCTAATTTATTTTAGTTTATGGTTCCTCTTAAACCAGGGGTGGAGAAACCTTTACAGCCAAAGGTCCACATCCTCTTCTGAGTAACCTTCTGGGGCATATGCCAGTCATAGGTGAGACCAGAAGCAAAAAGTGGGTGGAGCAAATGGATGTGACTCTTACCCTGCACAAACTTCATTCCATCCATGCAAAACCCATGTCTCCAGCCTCCATCAAGCAAGGGGCACAACCAAAGGTGAGGACATGTTCCAGCTATGCCAGCGTTTCCCAAACCTGGGTCTCCAGCTGTATTTGGACTACAATTCCCATCATTCCTGACCACTGGTCTTGCTAGCTAGGGATGATGGGAGTTGTAGTCCAAAAAGAACTGGAGACCCAAGTTTGGGAAACACTGGGCTAAGCAAATGCAGTTGAGAGGGGTTCAGTGCAGGACTAGTGAAGGTTGTGGTCTGGGGAACAAGTGTGGCCTGAGGGATGTTCCAAGGCCCAGATAAAGGAAAGTCCCAAGGTCCTGGGGACGTTCCATCCCTGTAATACAGATGGATTGAATTCCATTAATGTGATTTAAAAGTGTTTTGCATTCTTTGAAAGATACATTAAAAAATAGCGTTGCACGCCACCCCAATCTCCAAGCGATGCAAGATTCCAGGGGTTCCTGGCATTTGGTGTTTCATTTGGGAAATGGGACACAACAGAGACTGTGGTGTCTTTATGATATAATGTTTATTTACTGAAATATACTCGGAGTAGAGAGTGGATTGCATGCTCTTTACTCAGCTCATAGTGGTGAAGAGGAATGGTTCCACCAGAATGTCTGCTTTATATACATTATTTACACAATGGGCCCCACGTGATTGGCTAATTCTGGGATTCACCTGTAAGCCAATCTGGTTGCGGATTCACTTCTACCTGGAGCTGGATTGGGTGGCTCCTGTGGACCAATCAGACTGCTGCATTATGGACCCTATTCTTCTAGGACCAATCAGACTGCTGCATTCTGAATCCTATTGTTCTAGGACCAATCAGACTGCTGCCTTTTGGATCCTATTCAACTCAGTACATAACATTTATGCATACAGTGGAACCTCAGGTTACATACGCTTCAGGTTACAGACTGCTTCAGGTTACAGACTCCGCTAACCCAGAAATAGTGCTTCAGGTTAAGAACTTTGCTTCAGGATAAGAATAGAAATCGGGCTCCGGCAGCGCGGCAGCAGCTGGACGCCCCATTAGTTAAAGTGGTGCTTCAGGTTAAGAACAGTTTCAGGTTAAGAACAGACCTCCGGGACGAATTAAGTACTTAACCTGAGGTACCACTGTATATTGAACTTGAGCCTGAGATGGAGGGGTTCACAGCATTAATACCCCGAAAGTGTCTTGTTTCTCCCATAGCTGCTGCCTTGAATTCAAGCAGAAATCAAACCTTGCTCCCAAATGTTGCTCTGACTCTCTCTCCAGCTTGCTACTTTCCTTCCCAGTTGTATCACTGCAACAAAAAATCCAGAACTCTGGTTTTGTCTGTTGAAGGAGTGGAGGCACACATTTGCCATCTCACACCAGGCACCTTAAACACCCATCACCTCATCAGGAAGCTAGCTTGGCTTATTTATCTTCTAACACTTGCTGGACCCAGGGATTAAGGGGTCTTGCACCCCAACCCCCAAACTCATAACAATAGATACCAAGTTTAGCATATGGGGGGGACCACTAGAAGTTTACAAATATTAATTCAGCCTTAAAAACTGTCATTCATTTGCAGTTTCGAAGCATTGATTACTTCCAATCAATCTTTATTGGCTTACATGTGCATTGGATCAATTAGACATTATGCAGACATGGTTTCATTTTGTCCGATGAAACTGTGGCAAACAGCTACTTTATAGGGTTTTTAAAATGACTTTTTACAAAATTGATTTAGTCTGCAATCCCAAACACACTTACTATGGAGTAAACCCCAATGAACACATTGCCAAACATAAATTAGTAAGTACACAATAGCCTGACAAAGTTAAGCTGTGGATATGCAAACGTTATACAGTGGTACCTCGGGTTACGTACGCTTCAGGTTACATACGCTTCAGGTTACAGACTCTGCTAACCCAGAAATAGTACCTCGGGTTAAGAACTTTGCTTCAGGATGAGAACAGAAATTGTGCTCCAGCGGCGCGGCAGCAGCAGGAGTCCCCATTAGCTAAAGTGGTGCTTCAGGTTAAGAACAGTTTCAGGTTAAGAACAGTCCTCCAGAACGAATTAAGTACTTAACCTGAGGTACCACTGTACTCAGGGATGCGGGTGGTGCTGTGGGTTAAACCACAGAGCCTAGGACTTGCAGATCAGAAGGTCAGCGGTTTGAATCCCCGCAACGGGGTGAGCTCCCATTGCTCGGTCCCTGCTCCTGCCAACCTAGCAGTTCAAAAGCAAGTCAAAGTGCAACTAGATAAATAGGTACCGCTCCAGCAGGAAGGTAAACGACATTTCCGTGTGCTGCTCTGGTTCTCCAGAAGCGGCTTAGTCATGCTGGCCACATGACCCAGAAGCTGTATGCCGGCTCCCTTGGCCAATAAAGTGAGATGAGCGCCGCAACCCCAGAGTTGGTCATGACTGGACCTAATGGTCAGGGGTCCCTTTACCTTTACCTTTACCACTGTACTCAGTTTAGCACATTATGCAGTACAAAGTCATTTGTAGTCACTTCTGGTTGGATTGAAGCCTGTTATTCCTTCTGATCTGGGGAGGGTGACCTCCATATAGAATACTAGCTTCGGAAACTATGCAAGCTTTGCATCAAAGACTCGTATCATGCTCTCCATCTGCTTTTCACCAATCTCTTCTCCAAAACATGGTGCATTGTTTGGAACCAGCTTTGTTGGCGAACAATTCCACAAGAGAGGGCTGATAGTCAACCTGACATAACTGATCCCATCGTGACATTTTTCTAATGAAAGAAGTCAACTTCTTACAAGTAGTTCATTGTCCTCCGCCTTCATTGTCCCTTTGTTGTCGCCCAGCAAAGAGAGAATCTCAATACGTACAAACATTTCTTTTGTTACTGTGCAACAACCATTTCTCGGGCTGCTCTGTCAGTTTCATTAGTTGCTATCTCAAAGCTTCACACACATACACACACACACACACACACAGAGAGAGAGAGAGAGAGACACACACAGGATTGCTCAAATGACATTTCTAGAGTGTCGCCATCTGTTTGCCAATTTAAACTGGGAACATTGTTTCCTTTTTGACAAGAGCAGCAACTCGGGGAGAAATGAGCAGCCTCTCCCCAAAAGATAACTGAACAAACAAATATGACCCGGTGAAGTTGTTTGAAGAGTGCTCCTAAACCTGAGCTGTGCTGGTTCAGTACAATGTTTCTATCTTTGCAGTTTTTCCCTCAGGAAAGTGCTCCTTTGTTCTCTGTCAGAGAAATGAAATACATTCTGTGAAAATTGAAATATGTTCTATTGTGAGGGCATGTTGATACCTACTGAGAGGCAATTGACCTTGCTACACCAAGTGGCTTTGAGACTTATTGATGCATCCAGAATATGGGTATAACTTAATAGATATGCTTCCTTCATAATGCCTTTGATATTTCAGGTAGCTTCCCCCACTTCTTTTCTGCTAACATAATTGCTGTCTATCAGATTGTAGCCATTTCTATATTTCTGGGGGCACACTCTCAAAACCACACATTATTGGCTTTCTTCTTCTTGGACACAATGAAAGCAAACAGAGTCCAGTTATTATTTTAGTAAACAGGGTCAAGTTATAAAGATAAGTCCTGAGGCTTAAAATATCAATTTACAAAGAGTCTGTAATCCAATATTTGTTGAGGGATGATACTCCCGAAACTACCAAGATTGTTTCAGGGTATTTAGCTGGGATCTTTAAAGCTAAATCTAAAGTTGCCTGATTTGTTCAATGGTGGCCTTCTAGTCTTTTATATATACAGTGGTACCTCGTGTTACATACGCTTCAGGTTACATACGCTTCAGGTTACAGACTCTGCTAACCCAGAAATAGTACCTGGGGTTAAGAACTTTGCTTCAGGGTGAGAACAGAAATTGTGCTCCGGCTGCGCAGCAGCAACAGGAGGCCCCATTAGCTAAAGTGGTGCTTCAGGTTAAGAACCGTTTCAGGTAAAGTACGGACCTCCGGAACGAATTAAGTACTTAACCCGAGGTACCACTATCGTATGTGTTTGGATTATCAATGTATTTGGATGACTTTGTATGATTTTATTGCTTAAACTTATGCTAATAAAGGCCAATAACAATAACAATACTGAGCTAGGTGAACTAATGGGCTTAATAATAATAATAATAATAATAATAATTTAATAAAATAAACATACAACAAAAACCAATTCAAGGTTCAAATATCGAGATTGCTCTGAATCTCCTAACTTCCCTCCATCCCTCCCATGGGTCCTAATGATAATATTTACATCTGCATATCAATGCTGTCCAAATTTTGTCTTTCCAAATTGTCCATACTTCCCATTAATTTACAAGTGTGGCTAAAATCCTGCTAATGTTCTAACCTGCTTACATTGGTCTTGTAAATAAATCGTAAACTTTCCCTATTCGTTTTTAAAGCTCTTGTCTTCTTGATTTCTGAGCTGCCCAGTTAATTTTGACCTTTCAGGACTAATGGTCTGACTCAGATGAAGTTTGCTTGTAGCAAAATTTGAGGGCACCTCAAATCCCTTCTGGGCTGTTTTTTTTGTTGTTGTTTCTTTTTTGCCTAGGAGATGAATGAGCCTGTGTAGAAATAATAGTGACATCCCTGGCACTACAATGACTTCCTACAATGACTTCCTATCATATTCAGTAACCCTCTGTCAAGCATCATCAATGCACATCATCTTTAAGAGACTTCTGTCTCTTGTACTCGTATCCATTGATTCTGTCACAAATCTTTCATCGTAAATAGAGGCTTTCTCTAGAAGATGTGCAAAGTTGTGTCCGCAGCCCGGAATTAAAGGCAAACAACACAGCTCTCTGGGTCTGCAACAGGGCATTCCATCCTAGTCCCTTTCCCTTGCATGAGCTGCCTTAGAATGCATTCAGACATCTGTGGACCCCATGGAGAGATCAAGTATGACAACATCACTGTCTTTGCCACCACTGGTCCACCTCAGTATCTGAGGTAATGGTGGTGAAGTTATGAGCTGTGGCAGATGAAGCAGGAAGATGAGGAAACCAAACACTGATGAGGGAAGAATCCATTTTACCAAAGGATTCACTTGAAGCATTTTGTAAAAGCCCTAAGTTGCTACGGCGATGGAAGACTAAGATGTCATTCACTTCCTTCATGGTATGGTTTGTTAAGTCACGACAAACAGAACGTTCTGGGTGATGAGCCATTTCATCAACCTGGGCTGCTGTTGCTAGGTGTCATCTTGCAACTTGCCAGCAGGTAAAATACCGTATTTTTTGCACCATAACACTCACTTTTTTCCTCCTAGAAAGTAAGGGGAAATGTCTGTGCGTGTTATGGAGGGAATGCCTACGGGTGGCGGGGGGATCTGCTGCAGTCGTGAGCAGAGGATCCATGGTTCCCCTTCCTTCCCTCCTCTGTGGCTCGCTTTGAAGCAGAGCCGCTGAGTGGGGAGGAGAGAGGGACAGAGAGCCTACTTCTTTAAAGGAGCAAAGCAGGAGAGGAGAGGAGCCACTTACACGAGTGTCCCTCTCTCCTCCCCACTCAGCTCGCTACATAGCAGCAAAGTTTTTCAGCTCACTAAGCCGGGGATGAGCGGGGAGGAGGAAGAAAAGCAGAGCATGCTTGCTTTAAAGGAACAAAGTGGGAGAGGAGAGGAGCCTTCTCCCCTTATACCCCTCTTCTGCATTATTAGCAGCATCCTTCTCCACCCACCCCACGCATGCTCCTTGTCCCTTGAGTGCTTTTCCTTCCCTCCCCACTTAAAACTTGGTTACAAAGCATGGATCCACATGGATCCTCAGGATTTTTGCACTGGGTCACCCCAAATTCACCATCAGATCACATAGCATGTCCATGGCTACATCTTGCACCAAAAAAATCACGTACCCACTGTTGCCTGGGGCCGCAGTGGTGCAAAAACGTGGTTACAAAGCATGGACCCGCATGGATCCTCAGGATTTTTGCATTGGGCTACTCCAAACTCACTGTCAGATCACATGTCTGTGGCCAGAGCATGAACCACAAAAATCATACATCCTGTTTCGTTTAGAATATTTTTTTCCTTGTTTTCCTCCTCTAAAAACTATGTGTGTGTTATGGTCGGGTGCGTGTTATAGAGCAAAAAATACGGTACTTGAGGGAGAGGACCTATAAAAGAAAGCTTTGGGACAACCACTGATCCACAGTTATACATAACACTAGAACATGAGTGGTGCTGTGCTTAACCCTAGACAGTTAAATCCAGTCAAAGGCGACTATGGGGTTGCGGCGCTCATCGTGCTTTCAGGCCAAAGGAGCGGTGTTGGTCCGCAGACAGCTTTCTGGGTCATGTGGCTAGGATGACTAAACTGCTTCTGGCACAACGGGACACCATGACGGAAACCAGAGTACACAGAAACACTGTTGACTTTCCTGCTGCAACAGTACCTATTTATCTACTCACACTTTGACGTGCTTTCGAACTGCTAGGTTGGCAGGAGCTGGGACAGAGCAACGGGAGCTCACTCCATCGCGAGGATTTAAACCACCAACCTTCTGATCGGCAAGCCCAAGAGGCTCAGTGGTTTAGACCACAGCGCCACCCGCGTCCCTATAAAATGTGACCCTCTGGAACTCTCTGTCTTACCACTGGAACTCTTCCTAGGCCACAACCCTCACCAACCCAGCTCCAGGCCTCCCTTGTGCCTTTGCCTTGTGCTTTGGCCCAAAGGTGTCTAACAATCTTCTGGATAGCTCAGTTGGTTAGAGCGTGGTGCTAATAATGCCAAGGTTGCAGGTTCAATCTCTGTAAGGGGCAGCTGCATATTCCTGCATTGCGGGGGGTTGGATTAGATGATCATGTCCCTTCTGTCTCTGCAATTCTATGATTCTATGAAAACTGTAATGCCTGGCTAGAAGAAGAAATGTGTGGTTTGTGTGTGCATATAGTTTATGTGGCTGGCACATAGTCTATGACACAGAGGTAAGAGTCACACATGTTGCTCTGCCAGCATTTGCCTCTGGTTCCCATAGTAATAATAATAATAATAATAATAATAATAATAATAATAATAATAATAATAATAATAATAATAATAATAATAATTTATTTATACCCCACCCATCTTACTGGGTTTCCCAAGCCACTCTGAGTGGCTCCCAACAGAATATTAAAAACACAATAAAATATCAAACATTAAAAACTTCCCTCTACAGGGCTGCCTTCGGATGTCTTCTAAAAGTCAGATAGTTTTTTATTTCCTTAATATCGGATGGGAGGGCATTCCACAGGACGGATGCCACCACGGAGAAGGCCCTCTGCCTGGTTCCCTGTAACCTCACTTCCTGCAGTGAGGGAACTGCCAGAAGGCCCTCGGAGCTGGACCTCAGTGTGAAAAAGGGGAAAGGTTATCTTCCCTGTGCTAAAAGATACTTGGCAAATACACAGGAGGACAAAATGGAATATATAAATTCAAAATATCATCATCACCATTTTTAATTTGTATACCGTCTTTCTATCTTACAATACTCAAGGTGGTTTACAAGCTGAAGAAACAAAAAATGTACATCTTATAACAATCTAATGCAATACAAAAATGTGATAATAAAACATAACTTTAAAATACGCAACCTACATAAAAAACTAACATGCAACAATCATTAGAATAGTATTAAATATAAAACTTAAAGAGAAATCCACTCAACAGTTACAATAAATAATTTCTAAACTATAATCAATAAAACAATGGCAAGCCACAGTACATAAAATAATACAATACAAATTGAGAAGCAGAGACTAGAGGGTGGGGCAAGGCAGGTGGAAAGAGGCCTTGCCTGACGAAATCTCTCCCCTCACTACTCAGCAGTTTGTTTCTCAAAGATTTTGGTCGATGGCCCATTGGCTATATGCTTATCATCACACTAAATACCATTCATATGAATGTGTACTTCGACACAGCTTCGTCAGGAACACTCACTAGTGAAGCAAGATGTACCAAAACTGCATGCAAGAACTCTGTGCCTGAGGCACAACAGTTTATTTGAGCCTATATGCCTCCGCTTCACATTCCATATCAAAAGACATCTTCTATACCAGAGTGAAATGCGACACAACCTTAAGAGATACTCATAGGCTGGTCTCTAAAAGATCTGGGTAGTGAGTTCATATCAATACCTGTAACTGTCAATATCTAACTTTGGTTCACTCACCTCTGAATTCCTCGCTGCGTTGACTTCCTGGCCTGCAGTCCTCTGAGCCCACAGTGCTCTTACCTGCTCGCGTTCTTCTTTGTCAATAGCTCATGGCCTACATGATTCGCCGAGCAAAATTAGAGCTACCACCTAGAGCAAATTTGGGAAGAAATGAGGCTGCAACACTGGACAACTAATCCAGAATGCGGCAGCTAGACTGGTGACTGGAAATGGCCACCGAGACCACAGAACACTGGTCTTGAAAGACCTACATTGGCTCCCATTACGTTTCCGAGCACAATTCCAAGTGTTGGCATTGACCTTTAAAGCCCTAAACGGTCTCAGCCCAGTATACCTGAAGGAGCGTCTCCACCCCCATTGTTCTACCCAGACACTGAGGTCCAGTGCTGAGGGCCTTCTGACGGTTCCCTCCCTGTGAGAAGTGAGGTTAGAGGAAATCAGGCAGAGGGCCTTTTGGTCTTTTTGGCAGTAGCGCCCACCCTGTGGAACGCCCTCCCACCAGATGTCAAAGAGAACAACAACTACCAGACTTTTAGAAGACATCTGAAGGCAGCCCTGTTTAGGGAAGTTTTTAATGTTTGATGGATTACTGTATTTTACTATATATTTTTTGGAAGCCGCCCAGAGTGGCCGGGGAAGCCCAGCCAGATGGGCGGAGTATAAATAATAAATTATTATTATTCACATTTACATGGGAGGAAATCCAATGGGACACAGGATAACTTACTCATTCATAAACAAGGTGTAGGATTCTTCTGAAAATGATACCGCATTTCTTAGTCTATTAAAGGTGGAATTTCAATGTGTTGATACATGAGGAATAGTGACCTGCTTTTGATCTTATAGCCGCCTGATGAATCAATCAAAATCAAGCACTCTCTTCAGAGAGCATAATCATCAGACTTGTGGAACAGAGCTTGCCTATTGATCTTTTATTAATCTAATCTCCCCTTTAGCACTGTCCTATCATTAGACTTATTCCACCCCTTGCAGAGCTCTCACCCTACAGCAATGACAGCTGGAGCCATTATTATTATATTGACAATGGTCTCATTAAACAGTTGCATTACCATATATTATCAAAATACAGTCGTTCGATGGTGTGACAGTGAGCACAATTCATGTCCTTCAGCTAATTATGAAACTGACATGACTGCCCCTGCAGTTCTACTGGAACAGGAGTATTGGATAATGAGATATATCAAACAATATCTCTGTTGTTTTCATCTAACCACTGCCGGCTGCTTTCATTATGGGCAGATTAGTTATATAATGTTTCACAACCATGAAGGGATTGGGGGTGGGTGGGGAGTGCTTCATACAACTTGCATTTCAAGAAAGAAAATCAAGTTTTCTCAAAGCTGGATTGCAGTATTTCTAGCAAGAGTGGAATCAGAGATCACAATCCTCACTTGTGTGTCTAGATTACCTACATGATGGCATTCCCCCAACCTGGCAGAATTTAGGTTTTTTGAACTACAGTTTCCATCATACCCTAACCATTCTCCATAGTTCAGGAAGGACTGTATCCTATCTTCCAAGAAAGACGTTAACTCCATGGTGTTCACAAAATAATGATGATGATGATGATGATGATTTTAAACAGTGTAGGAAGTGGGGCAATTGAGAACTGAGAAGTGATGGAGGAAGATGGCACACCTAATCCTTTCCTCACCTGCTTTCCCCTCACCACTCAGGCTTCCAAGTGTATATTTCTAAAGAGCAAATGCAAAGCTGATATCCTGCACAGGAAATAGTTGCTTGCATTGAGAGTTTTGAAGCAAAGAAAAAGCAGGCGATGAAAGGGTTAAGCATTTCCTGCTGCTTCTGCATTAGAGAGAGAGAGAGAGAGAGAGAGAGAGAGAGAGAGAGAGAGATGATAGATAGATAGATAGATAGATAGATAGATAGATAGATAGATAATTTTCTGTTTTACAATTTAGAATATTCATTTAAACAACCTTAAAATATCAGTGACTTCCCTTCTTCTCTTTCCATGGTTCATTTTGCATAACGTAAATCCCTGCGTATTTTATATAAACTAAACCCTTCAGCATTCCATTATTACATCCACCAAAACCTTTACAATGTTGAATTTATCTTAATGCTGCCACTGTTTTCAAATATACACAATTTTCCTCCATATATTCAGTAAACATTTTCCAATCTTCTTGAAACGTCTCTTATTCTCTATGTTACATCTGCAAGCTGCGCATATTCCATCAGTTTAAGTTGCCATTCTTCTTTAGTTCGGACTTTGCTCGTTTTCCATTTTGGGGCTAACAAAACATGGGCTGTAGTAATGGCATACATAAATAAACATTTTTGACACCTGGGAATTTCCCTCTGAATTATCCCCAACAAAAAGGACTTTTTTTGTAAAAGTGCTTTTAAGCATTTTTTTCAATTCATTATAAATTATTTCCCAGTACACTTTTACCCTTTTACAGGTTCACCACTTACCTGATTCAGTCTTATACATCTTAGCAAGCCTAAAGGTAAAGGTAAAGGGACCCCTGACCATTAGGTCCAGTCGTGGTCAACTCTGGGGTTGCGGCGCTCATCTTGCTTTATTGGCCAAGGGAGCTGGCGTACAGCTTGCGGGTCATGTGGCCAGCATGACTAAGCTGCTTCTGGTGAACCAGAGCAGAGCACGGAAATGGCGTTTACCTTCCCGGCGGAGCAGTACCTATTTATCTACTAGTACTTTGATGTGCTTTCAAACTGCTAGGTTGGCAGGAGCAGGGACCAAGCAACGGGAGCTCACCCTGTCGTGGGGATTCGAACCGCCAACCTTCTGATCGGCATGTCCTAGGCTCTGTGGTTTAACCCACAGCGCCACCCGTGTCCCCTTAGCAAGCCTACTCAGAATTAAATAACATCTGTACATCATTTTCCAGTAGCTTTCCTTCAAGGAATTGTAAACTTCTGAATCATCCCTTACAGATGATGTTTATCAAAATATAAACAATAGTGCTGAATCCAGTGTGCATGTAACACACCACCACCAACCCTCTGCTCGCTATACAGTGGAACCTCTACTTACAACCATAATCCGTTCCAGAGGTCCGGTCATAACTAGAAACGTACATAAGTAGAGGCATACGTTTCCATAGAAAGTAATGGAAATGTGAACTGATCCGTTCTAGACCATGAAAAACACCCCCTAAAACAGCAATTTAACACAGGTTTTACTGTCTAACGAGAACATAGATCCATTAAATGAATTCAATAATCAGTGTACTGTACTATACAGTGGTACCTCGGGTTACATACGCCTCAGGTTACAGACTCCGCTAACCCAGAAATATTACCTCAGGTTAAGAACTTTGCTTCAGGATGAGAACAGAAATTGTGCTCCGGCAGCGCGGCAGCAGCAGGAGGCCCCATTAGGTAAGTGGTGCTTCAGGTTAAGAACGGAACAAATTAAGTACTTAACCCGAGGTACCACTGTACTATAAAATCTAATGTACTGTACTATAAAATAAATAAGACAGTATTGTAGGTGAAAAAAAATAACATTCCCCCCCCCCTTACGTACACTGAGGTGGGTGGGCTTACCTGGCTACAAGCTGGGGGTGGGGGCAAGGGTCAGTAAAGAGCTGGTTCACTTCGGCCAAGGTCACTTTTTTTCTTGCCAGGCCAGGTTCTTCTCTGGACTTCCTCAGGTTAGTTCCTTGGTGGGGTTTGGGGCTGCAGTGCGCCCTGCTGTGCCTCTTACAGGCGGCACCAATTCCACAGTTTCGGGGGTGGGATGGGGGCCTTCTCCCCAGCGGCGGAGGTCCCAGCGCTGCACTGCAGCCAGCCAGGCGAGCTGCAGGCTGCTAGCAAGGCCTCCGTTTGTATCTAGCGGAAAGTTCATAAGTCGAAGCACCTACTGAAGGTCGTAACTGGAATCATATGTAAGTAGAGTCGTACGTAAGTTGAGTTTCCACTGTATTTTGTCTAGCGTGGTTATCTTCACTGAATGAAACTCAGTCAGGTCTTAACAATACAGTCATACCTTGGGTTACAGACACTTCAGGTTGCATTTTTTCAAGTTGTTGTTGTTTAGTCGTTCAGTCGTATCCGACTCTTCGTGACCCCATGGACCAGAGCACGCCAGGCATGCCTGTCTTCCACTGCCTCCCGCAGTTTGGTCAAACTCATGCTGGTAGCTTTGAGAACACTGTCCAACCATCTCATCCTCTGTCGTCCCCTTCTCCTTGTGCCCTCAATCTTCCCCAGCATCAGGGTCTTTTCCAGGGAGTCTTCTCTTCTCATGTGGTGGCCAAAGTATTGGAGTCTCAGCTTCAAGATCTGTCCTTCCAGTGAGCACTCAGGGCTGTTTTCCTTCAGAATGGATAGGTTTGATCTTCTTGCAGTCCATGGGACTCTCAAGAGTCTCCTCCAGCACCATAATTCAAAAGCATCAATTCTTCGGCGATCAGCCTTCTTTATGGTCCAGCTCTCACTTCCATACATCACTACTGGTTTTTCGAGTTACGGACCGCTGAAACCTGGAAGTACCAGAGCGGGTTACTTCCAGGTTTCAGTGGTCGTGCATGCGCAGAAGTGCTAAATCTCGCTCTGTGCATGTGCAGAAGCACCAAATTGCAACCACGGGTGTGCAGATGCGCCGCTGCAGGTTGTGGACACTGCGGGTTGTGAACGTGCATCCTGCACAGATCACGTTCGCAACCCGAGTGTCTACTGTATTTTCATTCACCTTGCTGTCTTATATTTCAGGTATATAAATATGCCTTGTATTTATTAAATGGGTAACAGGTAATGCTAAAATGGGCACATTTTGCAAAGGTAATCATTCTTTACTTAACAGATAGATGGTTAGGATGCAACTGGTAAGTGACTTGATATTATGCTGCCACCGGTTTGTAACAACAAAGTGCTAATGTATATATTTTAACAAAAGACTTCCTTCTCCGATATCGTAGAATATAGGAAATAATGCACAACATTCTTTTTTTAAAAAAAGTCTTTTCTATTTCCTTCCCCCCTCCCCCTGTGGTCAGAAATAAAAAGCACAATGAACATGTATAAAGAGCTGATGAGTCCCAAGCAACCAGGTTCTCATCTTTGCAAGACTTTTATGGAATGTAATTAGATAATTACTGCTAATTGCTATAATGGGAAGGAAGAATATGATGGGTGTATAAGAACAAAATAAGTTCCAACAGTGTGAGAAATCTCGGCTTCTGAATCAGGCACCATGGGGGGATAATATATAATTTGCCATGCAGCGTTGCAAACTTATAATGTTTCTTAGTTTGCAGCTTTTACTAATACTTGCCTATTTATCACAACTTGATATTTAGTTTCTTTACCTGCAGGGCCTAGGAAATTTGCTACATCCATTATTTAGTTTTAAAAGTGAACTTAATGTATTTTCACATATTCATTAATTTGAAACTTTCATCTGCTTTATTTTACAACAACCAGGCAGAGGATCTACAAACAATAAGTCCCATGGGTTGCAGCAACTGAGGGGAGGTAATACTCTGATGAGAACCATTTTGCTTGAGGGAGATGCGGGTTAATGATATCCCCCAAGCTATTTTCCCAACTGAAATCCAAACCACACCTGTCCCCAATGCTGCTGTTTACCAAGCAGGAGAAAATATGCAGGTACAATATGGGGACTGAGCCAGATGTGCCGATGGGTTTTCCCATCAGCCAGATTGTACCCAGCTTCGAGGGACCTACCAATCGGGTGTTGTGGCTGACCAATCGTACCCACCCACAACACAGGGTGTCGGTTTTCCAGGTCACACCCTCTTTAAGGGAGGACCTGATTTAGACAAACCTACCCAGACATGTACATCGTTGATGTGTGTTTCATCTGATTTGGGTTTATTGCTTTTTTATGTTTCTAATGTTTCAAATAGTTGTTTTTACTGGTGATTGCATTGTTTATTCTCTTCTTAAACCATTCTTAGGTGAGCTTTGTTTTGCTTTGCTTTGCTTTTCACTCTCAAGCTGTGTATAAATTTTTATGAAATAAATAAATCCTTGGCCACTGGCTGTGCTTGCTGAGACTGGTGGGTGTTGGAATACAACAGTATCTGGTGTTGAAGTGAGGGACAGATGTTTCCCACCCCTACATTAACATGAGATACTCAAACACCAATGCACACCTTGAAACGTTCATATGCTTTATGACCTCAGTGTACCATCGTAATCAAACAAGGAGAACCAATTGATGTGCTTCAGGAAAACTAAATGATGTGCGCACCATTACCTGTGTGCTTGGGCAGGCAGCAAGCAAAATGTTCCTACTCATCTCTCGTTGTCTAATAAAATACAGTAGAATGTTCCCAAAACAGTGAAGACTTCCAAACCTGTTAGTTTTCCAGCTGCAGCAGTGCTTAGCAAAAAACAACAACACAACAACAACATTGGTGCACTGGTTAACAACTGCTGCAGCAATAATTCTGCTGTGATGACAAAAATCATAGACAGCCACAAAGAAAAACTGCTGATGCTGAAAGCTTCTTGAATGCTTTGTAGATTCAGGCCTTTAAGGAAGCACACACAGGACACGATTCATCCTTCCCTTTTCATCCTCTTTTGGAGTTTGTCCATAACAGGTGAAAATAGAGTTGACTTGAAGGAGTTGCCATTTGAAGGCCATAACGGAAACTGGTATAAAGAGAAGTAACTTGATTCACAATTCTACATTACAGCCATTGTAATGTTTAAGAAAGGCAGCAGAATCTATCACTTGATTCGGGGGGGGGGGGTTGCTCAATATGTATAGAACTGTTTACTGGAATAGCAATGAAACACATAGGCTTCCACCTGCACCTTGAAGTGGTACAGCCCAGGAAAAAAGTTTTATTGCCTCTTTCTGCTGAAACATGTCTAAGGCTGTGCACTGGATTTGTTCCAATACCAAAATATGAACCCACTTGGGGTCCTCAGCCCCATAAGGTTCTATAGGTCAAAGGCAGAACTTTGAATTAGGCTTGGAAACTAATTGGTAGCAAATACAGCTGTGCCAGAATCAGTGTTATGTGTTCAGATCATTCTACTCTGGTCAACAATAATCTGGCCACTTAATTTTGCACCAACAGCGGTTTCCAAACCATCTGCAATGGCAGCCCAACGTATAACACATTGCAGTAATGTAACCTACAGATTATTGCAGCATAGACAGCAGGAGTTAGGTGAACTGGGCCACAAACCTATGTTGATGGAAGGCCCCTTGCACCATCATAGTCACCTGAGCCTCTAGAAACTAGTAGAGCTAAAACAGGCATAGGCAAACTCCAGCCCTCCAGATGTTTTGGACTACAATTCCCATCATCCCTAGCTAACAGGACCAGTGGTCAGGGATGATGGGAATTGTAGTCCCAAATATCTGGAGGACTAGAGTTTGCCTGTGCCTGAGCTAAAAGCACCCCAAGCTACACTCTTGTTCCTTCAGAGGTAGTGTACTTTTCTCATCCAGAGCAGGCCACACCACAGCCATCTTGTAATTCCTAACAACTAACAACTGCCTCCAACCGGGGAGGTAGAACATGGTTGTGGTGGCCTTTTAGGCTTCTGAACCCCAGTTCTTGAAAGTTTACATTGACTGCTAATGCTACATTGCTAAATTCAAGGCACTTGTGCCGAATTACAAAGTCCTACGAAACTTGGGACCTAGATATTTGAAGGACCCATACTGACTTGCCTGTAGGTTAAGATCTATGGGGAAGCCCTCCTAGTGGTGCCCCAGATAACTGAAACATGTTATGTGACAATCTGAGGGGAGAGCCCCCCAGTTCTAGAACTCTCTTCCCTCTGAGATGCAACTGGAACCAACTTTGAAGAGTTTTCACTGCTAGCTGAGGCATGCTATTTTGTTCAGGTACAGTGGTGCCCCGCAAGACGAATGCCTCGCAAGACGGAAAACCCGCTAGACGAAAGGGTTTTCCGTTTTTGAGCTGCTTCGCAAGACGATTTTCCCTATGGGCTTGCTTTGCAATACAAAAACGTCTTGCGAGTGTTCCGATTTTTTTTGCTCCCCCCCCCTTTCTAAGCCGCTAAGCCACTAATAGCCTTTTAGCCGCTAATCTGCGAAGCCTTTAATAGCCGCTAAGCCTTTAATAGCCGCTAAACCGCTAATAGCGCTAATCCGCTAAGCCGCTAATAGCGTGCTTCGCAAGACGAAAAAACCGCTAGACGAAGAGACTCACGGAACAGATTAATTTCGTCTTGCAAGGCACCACTGTATTTACTTAGTGTTGATGCTGTTAATTATTGTTTCACGGATGGAAATAATATTTTTTATACGTTTTATCTTATGTACTGTTATTTCAGAATTGTCCAGGTACCCTGTTGTAGGAGTGGGAATGCAACTTAATGGATTAAAAATGGATTACCTCAAGGAGAAAGATGGTGTGATTGTTTGCTACATGCAGGGAGCTTTCCATGTGGGAAAGCATTCCAAAATAAAACCTCCATACCTACTGCCTGAAGAATTTTACCACCTCAGTCTGTATAATTTTGTGGAGCTGCTTCTACTCTAATCCTCAGACGGGATATCATTTGGAAGAAGTGCACCAGGAAGTAATGATCTTTGCATCTGATTAAATTGTCTCCATTATTCAATGCTCTTTGGATAGCAAGATAATGTCAGTCACGTAGGTGCTTGCAGTAACACAACAAAAAGGAACAGCTTAAGCTTCGAAAGGTTTGAAGGACACCCTGAAAGGGGGGGGATGAAATAAGAGGAAGAAATGGATGATTAATATTGTTGCGGTTGTGGCCCATCCTATGAGACCTCTAAATTCGCTTCTAAAGACCTGTTGCTTCACTTTATTTAGTCATCATATTTAGAAAACATCCCATTTTTGTTCTGTCAGGGGCTGCAGATCATTTGTTGAGAGAAGTGCTGTTACAGATATATACAGTGCTTAATCACCACCGACACCTTATTGTGAGTTTCCAGAAATAGGCCTGAAAAAACACCGCCTAGACTAGAGAGATTTCTTTGGAGACAAAACATTTTTAATAATAGAAGTGATGGCCCAGAAATGATACACTGCGGGGAAGATGAAGAGGAAGAATGGATAGGAGGTGGATGTTAACTAGACCCTGAGATCTTTCGTAAATGAACTTATACTTTTAAGAAAAAGGATATGTGGGAGGAGAACTTAAAGATTCTGGGCAGTCTGGGAATTCAAATGACTGGATGGCGGAAAAGCATGGAAATCCACAGTGGCTGGCTAGGGAATTCCCCAGCTGTTAGCCACTTGACCCCGGAGTTGCTCTTTGGGGCTGGGAGCCTGGCACAACAGGCCACAACAGCCACTGTGTGAGAAGGTGCATAAATTCGTCCTTTAAACTGTTCCTTAGGCATGTGCATAAAGGTAAAGGGACCCTGACTATTAGGTCCAGTCGTGGCCAACTCTGGGGTTGCAGCGCTCATCTCCCTTTATTGGCCGAGGGAGCCGGCGTACCGCTTCCGGGTCATGTGGCCAGCATGACTTAGCTGCTTCTGGCAAACAAGAGCAGCGCACGGAAACGCTGTTTACCTTCCTGCCGGAGCGGCACCTATTTATCTACTTGTACTTTGACTTGCTTTCAAACTGCTAGGTTGGCAGAAGCAGGGACCGAGCAACGGGAGCTCACCCCGTCACGGGGATTCGAACCGCCGACCTTCTCATCGGCAAGCCCTAGGCTCTGTGGTTTAACCCACAGCGCCACCCATGTCCCTAGGCATGTGCATAGCTCAGCACAAATAGACATCAGAAAAAGGAAATGACCTAGGCAAATAAGCACTTTCAAATTATTATAAAATTTAAATTTGCTACTAATAACTAATGAACAGGTATTAGCCAAATAACATTCAGTGATGGCAGGGATAGGTGAAATTTGTTGGTTTTGGTCTCCCCCCAGTTTCTCATTTTTCCAATTTCCAGTTCAGCTCTAAAAATTCCCACACCAGACCACATGTTTTTTAAGAAATGGAAAAACCATTTTTAAAATTAATCAGCATTGGGGTAAATTTTTTCTTCTTCTAATACATTTCCTATACAGTGGTACCTCAGGTTACATACACTTCAGGTAACATACGCTTCAGTTTATAGACTCCGCTAAGCCAGAAATATTACCTTGGGTTAAGAACTTTGCTTCAGGATGAGAACAGAAATTGTGCTCCGGCGGTGCAGCGGCAGCAGGAGGCCCCATTAGCTAAAGTGGTGCTTCAGGTCAAGAACAGTTTCAGGTTAAGAATGGACCTCCGGAACAAATTAAGTACTTAACCTGAGGTACCACTGTATAAACATGGATTGAATCAAATTTCTGCCTACGTATTTATGGAATTCAGAAATAAAGAGAACTGGAAGAGAAAGACAATAAAGGATCTATAGAAATGCATTAGTAAGGGTCTCACTGGTTCCTTTTTCATACAATTTAAGTCTAGTGAATGGTCTCCTTATGAGGAACAGCGAAATAATCTGTGAGCCCCACAACTGAGAGGCCCAAAATAGTCCTCCTTTTAGCTCCTCTATTTTATGTAGTCTAATTAAGAAGTCTGTCTGAGAGCAAAATGTCTTAGGCCACATTCACAGCACACATTTAAGGTATTATGATACCACTTTAAATGGTCATGGCTTCCGCCAAAGAATTCTGGGAGTTGTGTTGGTTAAATGGTTTGGAGAGTTGCTAGGAGACCCCTATCCATCTCACAAAGCTACAATACTCAGAGTGGTTTATAACCAATCTCTCTTCACAGTTCTTGATGTCTCCTGTTAAAAGATCTCTGGTCTGGGAATTGGAGAGCCATTGTGTAACCATGCTGCGACAGGCCCAGCCCCCAGGGATCATAAGGAAGGAATAAAGACTCTGACAATGTTATATGGAATTAAAATTAGGCCACAACTTTATTAAACTTCCAAATGTAGGAAGACCTTGGCTTCGGCCTTGGGCGTGTACCCCTCCCAGCCCCGCAACCGGGGGGAACTGGGGTTCATCAGGGTAAATGGAATATGGGGGTGCTCTGCGAGACGTAAGTGTAGCAGGCAGCCAAGCCCATATCCACTGAGGACCTTTCAGTGTATGGCCGGTGACACCCAAAATATAACCCCTTTAAGAGGGGACCCTGGAATTGCCATTGCAGGGAGGTGAATCACCCCTTCATGCCCCCTCCCCATATAGGGAAGAAAAGACTAAAGGATTCCACCCAAGGCCGTAATTGCCAAAGTTGTGACGAATTGCTATGGGGAAGACAAAACCTGCCAATGCAGGAAAATTTCTTCCCAGTCTTTCAACAGCAACCAGTCAAAGCGCCAGCTAAACAGGAAGAAAAAGTTAACCTGCAAACAAGAAACATTAAACAAAGGGAGGGTGAATCTCCAGAGCCGATAGCCTGGCTATTATTGGATCCACCCCTATTTATAAATGGGGCTGGCCCCACCTCCCAGTGAGAAACTTTATTACTGAGGATGAGAGTGAACCTCCAAAATTGAGATGCAAGCCAGCCCCTGATTGCCGTTAAGCTCCCTGAGACTGAGAGCACGTGTTGCGGTGGGGGACACAGGCCACCCCATTGTTGCTGGGCAGATGTGTGGAGAGACCCTGGCAGTGAATTGGTTAATTGGGCCGCTAGGGAGAACTGCTTGTTGCCAATTTTGAAGGAGGGGTCAGAGGTTTTAAATACTGGTCGCCCAACTTTGGGCATCCTCTTGGCTGCTTGGACCGGATCACCCGCCCACCCTCCCTGTATTGGGGGGGGGGGTTGTTCGCTTGACCTTGCTATGCCTGTCATGGGGTCGTCTGCTTTTGAGGCAGGGGCCTGGTAGGAATTTGTCCATTTGGCTGATTGGCTGGTGCCATTTGGTTTTGCCTACTGTGTAGCAAATCGTCACAACTTGTAAGGTTGGCGGTTAGGCATTGGTTCAAATGGTTGGTGGAGGGGTAAGTGCCTACCACTCTGATGGTGGTGTGGAAAGGGAATTCCGTTAAAGGAATCCAGGGGGCTTGCCATTCTTTTTGTCCTTGTCCCTGGCATCGGACTTGGACCATGCAAGCCCCCAGGAGCATGCAGGTGAGAAGTGAGGGACTGATGCCCAGCTTCATTTCTCCCCAACATTGTTTTCCCTGACTGGCTTCCGCTGGAATCCGGAAGTCAGTTCTGTCCCTGGGCAAGGACAGATAGTCATAACCTATGCCTAAGCAACCACTCACATGGTGTGTATTTAAATAAAGTTGTGGCCAAAATCATGCCAAAAACCTTAAACAAAAAATTATGTGTGATGTGTGAGTTGTTTGTGGGTGGCTTGGGGACCTCGACACGCAAAGACTCTCCTCCCTGAAAGAGAGGGGAGGGGTTGTGGTCGGGGCCCGAGCTCCGGCTAGCAGGGGGCGTGGCCCCCTGCCGCCCGCTCACCTGGCTGGCGCTCACGCCCCCTCGGTGGCCATCCAACCATGAGCCACGGAGGGAGCGTGTTCAGCAGCCTTTTGCTGCAGCGCCAGCCTTCCCTGGCCTCATTCCTCGTTGTCGCCCCATTGCGAGTCACCCACCCTCCACTCCCTTTGAGTCAGGGCTTAGGTCATTGGCCTTGCTATGGACCTTAGGTTGGTCGCCCTGGTTGTCCAGGGGGCCTGGTAGGAGTTTTTCCATTTGGCACTAGGCTTTTTGGTTTTTTCGCCTACCTCGTAGCAATCGTCACAACTTTTGTGGTATTGGTGGGTAGGTAAGGCATTGGAATAATGTGTTGTGGTGTGTGGAAGTGCTAGGTGCGGCCATCGCCTATGCCTTCAATTTTTAGGGGTATTCCATTAAAGGAATCTGGGGGTCGTGTATTCCGTCCGATGCCTGCTTGGCGGGAGGCCTTGGCACGACCCTCGGTGACAGCAGGGGTGAGCCTATAGTTGGATTAGCATCAACAGGCTCCACCTACTGGTGAATAACCCACTTGTTTCGATCCAATGCCTAAGCCAATACCTTTTCAATTGCTGTAACCAATAAAGTTGTGGCCTTTTCTAGCCCATTAACCTTATATCACGTGTCCTTGTGTCTTTATTTCACTTCGCCTGGGTCGGGTCCTCGAACCACAACTGTAGCACCACGCATGATCCTGCAAAGAGAACCCACAATGTTAAGTATGAATGCTCACTGTTGCCCAGAGAGAACAGCACAAGGCTGATCCCCCACACCAAGAAAACCAGCATATCAAAAGGCTATCCTGAACCCTTTTCTCTGACATGCTAACTTTCAACCTGTGGGCAGAGCTTTCTTTCCATCAGAGAACCATTCTATTTTTATTTTTTTTATAAAATTTTTATTGGGTTTTCCGCTTTTATAAAGACAATACGAACAATAACACAAGACACAAACATGTATAAATTCAGCAGATCCTCTTCTCATAACCTTGTTCCCTGACTTCCCCCCACCCCCCCTCATGCATCCCAATTCCCAAGATTATATCAGCAAGTTGGTATTTCTCCTCTTAACCATCTTATTCATTTTGTTGCCTCTTTTCTAATAAAAAAATTTGATTTTCCTAAGTTGGACTTAAGTTCTCTTCCATCGATTTTTCATTTTGTCTTGAATAAAAGTCATATTAACCAAACATGAAAGTCTTAAGAGTTTTTAAGAATCTCCTCTTCCCTCCCTCCCATCCCCGGTTTTTGTCCCTTCCCAATAAAAATCCAAAGTCAAGATTCTCAGCCTGGGTTCCTCACGTCCGAGGCTTTCAAGTCCCTTTCAGTCCCTCTCCGCCGGTCTCATTGGTAGTCCTTTATGTCAATCGTCGAGTCTGGAAAAGGATCTTTCACCATCAAAACATATTCTCTTCCCACAAGGAGATTTGAAAGCAACTGCTGGAGTGTTTCCACAAAGCCTGTATCCTCAAAGTCAAAGTCCAAATGGAGGCCCCAATCATATTTCTTTATTTTAAGTTCCTGTGCATATTGTCCCAGAGCCTCCTCCTTCTTCTTCTGCATCTTTCGCAGACTTGTGGTAGATATGTTCCCAGAGTCTCCTTGCTTGTGTTCCGCAGATGTCAGCTTTTGGTTGTTGCTTCCCAAGGTTACTTTCTCTTTTTCTTGTTTAGTCTCTTCCACCTCTGTAGACATTGTTTCCCATTCAGCTGTGGATTCTTTCTCATTCAGGTCCTCAATACAAACAGCAGAGTTGCCTGTTCCCAAGGTCATAATGTTAAGTTGTTTATTCATGGCTAAGCTCTGCTCTTGTAAGGTTCCCACCAATTGAAACATCCTTTCGATTTCCACTAGTAACTTTCCATCCACAGCCATTGTATCCATTGTAGTTTCACAGAATTCCCCCTAGAGGGAATCTGGTTACTTATTAGTCTTTTCTCCAACAGTCCTTTAGCTTGTTATTGTTACTTTGTTTCCAACAATTTTAACTCAATTATAACTCATCTTATTCCAGAGGGATCTTAAATAGTTATTTTTCCGCTTTAAACTGCCCGTTTGACAGCTTTGACAGCTGTCAAACTCCGCAGCTCTTACACAGGCTCAAAAGCAGGACGTTCCCGAGCCCGGGAGGGGGGGTTGTTCAAAACATAAAGAAGGTCTCCAAAACTCCACTCTCCAGCACAAAATTTCCTTTAACTAAATCTTGAAAGTTAGTGTCCTTTTTAACTCACCCCACCAAGGGTAGGCTCTCCAGCTTAGCTCTTATGTCGTTGCTTGAATCGTCTGCAGGGGGGGGGGTGCGGACTTCCTTTTAGCACACCCCCCGGTCGTCTCCAATTCAGGGAAAAAAATTTTAAAGTCCCAATCCGTCTTACTCACGGGTGATTCTTTCAGTCCAAATTTTCAAGGAAGCAAGTCAGCGCTTTTCAGCCATGGCACACGGCTTCGCTCTGCTGGGGTAGCGGTTTACTCTCAGCACCACGCCACTCTCCGTATCCTCTCCGTAGCCTTTAAAAAGGCTCTTCGTGAATCGGGGAGGGCGCTTAAGGTGCCCACCGAGTCACCAGGTCCTCAGGCATCCGCGCCTGAGGTTTTTGAGGGTCCCCGCGTCGCCGTCGCGGCCGGACCCGTCCCCAGCGGAGCCGATTCCCTCCGGAGCTCGGAGGGAATCCGCCATTAGCTGTCCGCGCCAACCCGGAAGTTCTTTCCATCAGAGAACCATTCAGGTGTTCTCACACACCTGCAGTGTGAACCAGTGTAGCTCTCCTTTAAAACCCCCCTCTCCTTTTTGTGAGAATATTTTTTTGCATTTGATTCCACAGGAGTTCAAGGAAGATATCCTTTCAAAAAACATAGTTATGGAGTGATGCATTTCTTGCAATGTTTTTGAATTTGCTTGAGTTTGCAGAGACATGAAACACGGAGATTCACTACCTATGTCACTTTTGGGTATGCTTGACAAAGAAGCACAACAGTTTGGGCTCATTCTTATCTATTATCTTTCTAGATATTTATCCTGTGCTTGTCATTGTGATTCTGAGCTTCTGTGATTGATTTAGTCACTGGCAGTATAAGACTATCTATAAGCCGTTCTATTAATCCTAAAGCTCTCTCATCCATCATCTGCAGTTCCTTCAGAGGAGTTATAAAGGAAGAAATTTAGAAGTGTGATATAACATGGTCTGAATTAATATTTTTCCCTGTGCAACCAGATGGCCTAATTGATAGAGAACCTAATGGCATTCATGTCCTTGTCTCTAGAATGTTCGTTCTTAACTCACTTCATAATGTCATGGCACAGAAAATGGTGAAAAAAGATAGAATCAGATTTGAAGTTGACAATAGCAATGGGTGTTCTTTATGCTACCTAAACTGATGTCAGAGACTGGGCGGATGAGGAGGAGTGGTAGAGACCTCCACTCCAAGAGGCTTCTGGGCAGGAGGAAGATGATGGTAGTAGTATGGACCCAGGTTCATGCTGATGACGAACAGGACATACCCCAGAAGAAGAAGCAAAGAGCTGGGAAATAATGGAGGATGAGGAACAGGAGGAGGGTCGCAGATGCTCTAGTCCTGAGCAGAAACAGGACTCAGAAGTGGGAAAAACACTACAGCCAACAGTGGACACTACATCACTTGAAAGCCTGGTAGAACCTCCTCCTTCTCCAAGGACCAGGTGCTCCCTTCGTATCTTGGAGCAGAAAGTCAAACAGAGACAGAAAGATTCCTCTACTGGCCACCGTAGGCAGTAAGGAGGGGTATGGAAGCTAGGAAGTACAGTGGTACCTCGGGTTAAGTACTTAATTCGTTCCAGAGGTCCGTTCTTAACCTGAAACTGTTCTTAACCTGAAGCACCACTTTAGCTAATGGGGCCTCCTGCTGCCGCCGCGCCGCCAGAGCAAGATTTCTGTTCTGATCCTGAAGCAAAGTTCTTAACCTGAAGCACTATTTCTGGGTTAGCGGAGTGTGTAACCTGAAGTGTATGTAACCTGAAGCGTATGTAACCCGTGGTACCACTGTATCACAAGGGGGGGGTGGAGCAGACACTCTGAGCAGTGTCTGGAGACTGAGGGAGAATAATTCATGGTCTCTCTGTGTATTTGGTTGATTTAAAGAAAAGAACTGGAAGAAGCTCTCCACATCTCAGATTTCAGTAGGCAGCTAGCCCCTTGATTCGTGACAACTGATAATTCAGTCTGAACTATATTTTGCAAAGTCCGGAGTCTTGTGACCGATATGTATGTACCATTCAAGTTACCTTTAGCAAGGACCTGCCGGCTTAGCTACCTAGGAATATGGAAAGCTGCATTGCAATGATCCAGAACATTAGTCCATCTTGTTCGGTGTTGTTTACGCTGATACACAGCGGATCGCTAGGATTTCAGATGAGAGTGTCAGGGATCAATGCTAAGACCCTCTGCCTGCAAAATGTGAGATCGACTACTGAGTTATGGCTCTTCCATCTGCAGCCTCCCAGCACGCCTCTCATTGCCTGGGTTTGACAAGTGTCCCCTCATTCCCCCTCGGCACAATGTCGTGGGAGAAACCCCGCCTTCAAGAGGGCTCTGTCTTTTGTCAGAACAGTAACTGCTGTAGCAAGAGAGAAAGGAGAAGTGAGAGGTGTGGGGAGTGGACAAAGTGAAAGGTGGGGAAGGATGAGGAAGAGCCAAAACTCTGTGATAGCATCTGGCTTGAACATAGAAGGTCTCAAGTTCAGTCCCTGGCATCTTCTCATGGGGAAGGGAGAAATAATAATAATAATAATAATAATAATAATAATAATAATAATAATAATAATAATAATTTATTTATACCCCGCCCTTCCTGGTTAAAAAACCGGGCTCAGGGTGGCTAAGAACCAATGTAAACACTTTAAAACAGTTAATTATAAAAGCAGCATAAAATACAGTATAATAAAATTCAACAATAAAATTCAAAATTCAAAAATCAATTAAATAATCCCCAGGGCTAGCTGGCTGAATTGGTCCTACTTGGGCCAGCGAGGTGGTCAGGGGAGAATTAGCTGTTGGAGTTTCAGAGTGGGCGATCTTCATAAAAGGGAAGGGGGAGGGAAAAGAAGGGAAATAAAAGATCAGGCTGAATTCAAATTAAAATCCAGGCGGAATAGCTCTGCCTTACAGGCCTGACGGAAGGAGGTTAAATCCTGAAGGGCCCTAGTCTCATGGGACAGAGCATTCCACCAGGTCGGAGCCATCACTGAAAAGGCCCTGGCCCTAGTGGAGGATAGTCTGACTTCCTTAGGGCCCGGGACCTCTAAACTATGGTTATTCATGGACCTTAAGGTCCTCTGCATACCAGGGCATATCAGGAGAGGCTGTCCCATAGATACGAGGGCCCTAAGTCACAGAATCCTCTGTCTGAAATCTTGGAGAGCCATTATCATTCGGGGTGGACCAGGGCTTGGCAACCTAAGGCCCATGGGCCACAAGCGGCCCATGAGGGCTATTTAACTGGCCCATAAGCTGCCCCCAAACCGAGCTGCCCGCTTGGTGAGTCCCCACACACTGCACTAAACTGGCGCAGTGCAGGGACTCGCTTCCGTGGCACTGGAAATCTCGTTTGTGCAGACCCTGGAAATTGTATGCGCGTGCGCAATCCAGCCCATGGAAGGATCTTCGCTGGAGTTAACCAGCCCAGGTGAGGTAAACCTTGCTGACCCCTAGTGTAGACATTGCTGAACTTGATGGACCAAGTGCCTGAATCTATATAAGGCAGGTTTCTATGCTCCTAAGACAACAAAGGGTAGGGGAATCTATGACCTCTACCTCATATAGGTTTGCTTGCTTATGTAGCCTGGCTAAATAAAATTTTTAAAAAGCCCTCATGCATAGCAACGGATTTATATCTCCAAAATCAGAACGCTTTGTAATTAACTCTGACAAGGATCTGATTCAATTGTCCAATATGCTCTCTTCAGTCTTTAATGAGAAGTGGATAAGAAACAAAAAGCAGTGAGTTAATAAGAAATTAAGGAAAATAGCTGAATGGCCAGGCTTGAGGGGAATTCCGAGAAGTGTCTTGGCTTAGATTGGAAAACCACATGGGGAAAATAAAGGGTAATTAAGAAGCAGATGGGCTGTCTTCCCAGACAAGTACAAGAAGACGGAGAATTTCAGTGTGAGGAATGCAGTGGAATGTGTGTGTGTGTGTGTGTGTGTGTGTGTGTGTGTGTGTTGCTTGGAACTGCAGCTGCATAGGAGGTGAGAGGTGTCTCAAATAAATGTTGGCAAAGGAGTGTACTAAGCAAAGTTATTATGCATACAGAAATATGCTCAAGGAAGATGCTCTATCACAGAGAGCCAGCGTGGTGTAGTGGTTAAGAGCGGTGGACTCGTAATCTGGTGAACCGGGTTCGCTTCCCCGCTCCTCCACATGCAGCTGCTGGGTGGCCTTGGGCTAGTCGCACTTCTCTGAAGTCTCTCAGCCTCCCTCACCTCACAGAGTGTTTGTTGTGGGGGAGGAAGGGAAAGGAGATTGTTAGCCGCTTTGAGACTCCTTAAGGGGAGTGAAAGGCGGGATATCAAATCCAAATTCTTCTTCTTCTTCTTCAGGCATAGCAAGGGATGCACAGATCTATCAGTTTTGGTTTCTCTCTGTTTCCAAATCATCTTCAAGGGCAGCCCCATGGGAAAGCACATTGCAGTAATCCAGTCTGGCAACCGGCAGAGCATGGAGTATAGTGGCCAGGATGTTGTGGCTGGCAAACCAGCCATAGCTGGAAATAGGGTCTCGTAGCCACTGAGGTTGCCTGAGTCTCCAGTGACAGTGCTGGATCCAAGAGAATCCCCAAACTACATACCTACTGGGTCTAGGTCCTCTTAAGAAGGGGGCACAGCACCATCTCCTTCAAGGCATATGATACATACCCCTCCTCCAGTGAAGCAATAATCACTGCCTGGACATACCCATAGCCTCCTGTGGTTAGCTCTAACAAGTGATGATGGGCAAGCATCAAGGAGGCAGGTGATCTGCACTTGTCCACATCCTTGAGATGCAATACAAAACAGTCATCAAGACCAGTGTCTATCAAGGGTTCAGCATACAGAGAGCACCAATGAACAATGCAATGGATGGATATTTTATTGTAAGAGTACTATTGGTATATAAGGCGATACTGGCAGCCCACACTGGGACAAAAGCACAAAACGTACTATGGTTGTTTTGCTGGTTGGCCTTTTTAGTAACCTATCTGTGAGACAGTCTAGCTTGGGATAGCCAACATGATGTCCTTTGGATGCTCTTTGGCTACAACTTCTGTCTGGTCAAGGATGAATGGAGCTGTAGTCCAGCAAGATCTGGTGAAAACTACATTAGCTACCCCTGAACTAGGCTAAGAAGTGGTGACTTGGGCAAGACCACCTAGTGAGCTTCACTGAACTTGAAATTTGAAAGCGGGTGCCTCTTATCCAGCTCTGCCACTCTGGCAATTGCTCAGCAGATACGCCCTGTAAGAAAACAAAAATTCCTGGTTTCTCATCGTAATGTAACTGGGAACAATTGCTCTAATGCCTCATTACCACTGAACCTGTTGCAATAATGTTTGCTCTCTCAAGGCAAACCTCTTATGCTCTGTAAAGATTTCTAACAAATAGTGGTTCAATCAATGCTAAAAGTTTGCGGGTGCTTTCCGTTAGAAATAAACATTGCGTTGGGGACAAACACTAAACAAATAGTCAAACAGTTGCTAGGGTCAAAAAAACATGTTTCATGACTAGATTCCGATAATTCCAGAGCTAATTTTTGACAGGTCGTTTTTATTTTCATCTCCCTCCTTCCCCATCCCATCTGATCATAATTTAAACTTAAAAGAATAACAACAGACCCTAAAGACCATAGGTAGCAATAAAATGCCTAATGACAGCTTTTCATAGTAGGAGCATATGGTTTATGCCATCTCCGGATGAGAAGGCACAGAACACACACTTTCATGGTCCATTGGATTCATTTGAGCAAGCAGCACAATGACAAGCTGTGATGTGGAATCAAGGTTGGCTATTGCAGAACTTGGCTTTTGCAGAAGCTGACTCTAAACTCTAAAAACTTAGCTGAAAGCAAGGCTACTCTGAAATTGGGATGACAATAGCAGCAGCAGGGGAGGAGAAAATATCTCTCAAACCCCTTAATTAATTAAAATATATCCCTTTAAAAAATAATGTTCACCAAGTTGGGTTTCCATTATCTTCTGCATGTTTCCCCCCCCTTCACTTCCAATATGTACTGTATATCAAAGATCACATATATACAATTAACAAAAATGTATACGGTAAATCAAAGTCGAATGGGTGCTGAGAATGCAAAGAGAAAGGAGATACTTTTTACCACATGTGGTGGTCCTGTAAGATAGCAAAAGTTTTCTGGGAAATGATATATAATGAAGAAAATGTTTAAAATTAGTTTTATTTATTTTTTAAATCGGAAGCTTTTGTTTTAGGGATAATTGGTTTAGAGTTTCCTAAAGAAACAACAACAACAACAACAACAACACCACCACACACACAACAATAGTTAATTAATGCTACAACAGCGGCCAGGATGCTTTGCGCTTAGAGATGGAAAGAAGATTGTGTACCAACCAAGGAGGAGTGGCAGATTAAATTAATGAACTATGCTGAAATGGCAAAGCTTACGGGAGTTATAAGGAACCAAGAGGAGAAAGACTTCATCACAGACTGGGGGGAAATTGTGGATTATTTGAAATGTCATTGTACACAGATAAGTTTGTTAGCAGGGTTAACTTAAACCAAACAGTTAAAATGAAATTCAAGGAGTAATCAAGGATTAACTAATAATTGGAATAATGAAGAAAATGCAATGACGGAAATTAAAATATTATAAGGAACCACAAAAGGGGCAGGAGGAAGTCAAACTATTGATGTTTATTGTAACATTGGATTTGTACTGTTGTTCAAATATCTTTAAAAAACTGAAAAATATTTTAAAAAATAATAATCACATGGTATACATGGGAATGATTGTCTTCTCCCCATTGCCTTCTCTTGTTTGCATCAAATAGAACATAAGCCCAACCGTATAATACATTATTAACTCAAAAGTTTCTAACATGATGGAAATACCCATCTCCTTGCTGTAATATTAATACCCCACTATGGGAAAGCAAAGCCAAACAAGTGTATTTCCTTCTGCCGACATGCAGTTAGATCAATGGTTTAAAAACAAACAAAGCAAATGTTGCTAGTAAGAAACATTCAGCACAAGCCTGAATATCAATGGCGTTTACAACCCGAGGGATCATAGAAAAGCGTATTAGCCATGCTGTAGAAAACTGTATAACTTTTTTTCAGAATCCTCCTCAGATAAATTCCATCATTTTGTAACATATAGATGCTTCGTGATGTTTCTGAATAGGATAATTCCCACACTACAATGGAAAGTATGCTCACATAATGCAAAAACGGCATTTGGATTCGCAAGCATGGATTGAGCTGGGGTTTGAGGGCTGAATCCTAATGCAAAATTGCTTCCAAATAGGACTGGGGCTGCCTGCTCACTATACTGCCAGCTCATTATACTCTTTCCCATGCTAAGCATATATAACTCCTTCAACCATTGCTCATAAGGCTTGGTTTCCAGCCCTTTTATCGTCTTGGTCGCCCATTTCTGCACACATTCCAGCTTGTCAATATCCTTCTTAAACTCTAGTGCCCAGAATTGGACGCAACACCCCAGGTGTGGTTTGATGAAGGAGAAATAGAGCGGTACTCTGACTTCCCTTGATCTAGACACTAGACTTCTGTTTATGCAGCCTAGAATGGCATTGGCTTTTTTTATCTCCTGCATCACTGTTGAATCATGTTAAGCTTGTGGTCTGTTAAGGCCCATAGATCCTGAGAGAACTACATTGGCTCCCAGTACGTTTCCGAGCTCAATTCAAAGTGTTGGTGCTGACCTTGAAAGCCCTAAACAGCCTCAACCCAGTATACCCAAAGGAGCATCTCCACCCCCATCATTCAGCCCGGACACTGAGTTCCAGCTCCGAGGGCCTTCTGGCAGTTCCCTCATTGCAAGAAGTGAGGTTACTGGGAACCAGGCAGAGGGTCTTCTTGGTGGTGGCATCCGCCCTGTGGAACGCCCTCCCATCAGATGTCAAAGAAATTAACAACTATCTGACGTTTAGAAGACATCTGAAGGCAGCCCTGTTTAGGGAAGTTTTTAATGTTTGATGTTTTACCGTGTTTTTAATATTCTGTTGGGAGCCACCTAGATTGGTGGGGTATAAATAAACAAATTATTATTATTATTATTATTATTATTATTATTATTATTATTATTATTTCACATGTATTGATCTCAAGCCAGGTCTCCCCCACTCTATATTTCTGCACCTGGTTATTCCTTCCTAAGTGCAGAACCTTAGAATTGTCTTCATTGAAATGCATTTTATAAGTACTCCAACCTGTTAAGGTTATCTTGAATCCCGATTCCACCTTTATGAGGTAGAAACTGCCCCTCCCAGAGAGAGAGAGAGAGAGAGAGAGAGAGAGAGAGAGAGAGAGAGAGAAGTAAAGATAATTGGCTCTGTTGCTTTAAAAATATCTCTGTGTGTTTCTCGAATCAACCTTTCCTTGGAGAATTTGCAAAAAAACACGCTGGCTGTGGCAGCAGGGATTTTATCCTTGTTTTCTTGTCATTAATATTGCATTATGGTTAAGCACTGTGCAGCAAGGAATTCAATACCCCCAAGCTCACACTTCTACCACATTTATCTGCAACGTCCTCTTAATTCATATTTCGGATAAGCTTATTTATCTTATGGACACAGCTCTCATCGGGAGTCAACCCCACAAACATGCCAGCAGATTGCAGATGGAAATCCTTCTTTGCTTGATCAGGTGGCTAGCAGCTCAAGGTGGCTGGCGATCGATCAATACAAACTCATGAAGTGTATGTATTCTATAAAAATGAACAGTTTGATCGTGATCATCATCATACATGTAAAGCAGCAAACTTAAAAGTTGAAGTGTAAATTGGGTCCTCCCTTAAAGAGGGCACGTATTGTGGTGTGACCTGGAAACCTACAACCTGTGTTGTGGGTGGGTACAATTGGTCAGCCACAACACCTGATTGGTAGGTCCCTTATAGCTGGGTGCAATCTGGCCAATGGGATGCAGTATAAATGGTTCAAGGGACCTATTCATACCCATGTACGTGACCCAGAGCTTCCTTTTTCAGCGCTTGCATTTGGAACACCTGCCCACCTCTTCCTACTATTAGGATTTTGCGCTTGACCTTGCTATGCCATCGTGTGTCGTTGGGACAGGGGCACGGCAGGAATTTTCCCAACTTGGCTGATTGGCTGTTGCCATTTGGGTTTTCGCCTGCTGCGTAGCAAAGCGTCACAACTTGTAAGGTTGCGGATAGGCTCTGGTTCAGGTGATAGGGATGGGAGAACAGTCTCGCCATCCCTATGTGAAGGGTATTCCGTTAAAGGAATCCAGGGACTCAATGGTTTGGTCAACCCATGAGAGGGGATTGTGCCTGTGCCTGAGTCCAGGGGGACATTTGGGTGGCGGAGATAGCCTGTTCCTGGCTTTCCACTTATCCAAGTGTTTACCATTGGCTGACCTATGCTGGAACCCTGGGTCAGCGCTACCTGCAACGGTGCAGGGAGCTAGTCGAACCAGAGCCTATGCAACCAGTCACTTTCTGTAATCAATAAAGTTGTGGCCTAAATTCTGCCAAAAACCAAAACCAAAATTTGAGTCAAGTGTGAATTTATTTAGAGGGGGAGGTTTCTGGGTCTGAACATGCAAATGGCAACCTATCATGCTGTGGCATTCGTATTGAGCCCCCGGTCGTCTCACGGACTATTGACCCGTACACCACTAATCCGCTGCCACCAACCAGGTTCTTCCTGGTAAATCACTTAGTCTTAATCAGGTTCTTAAGTTAACAATGAAGATTGTAGTTTATTGCAAACACAAATAAACTCTAAATGCATTCAAAACGCTGTTACCCTTTGCCCCCTTAGTCTTATTTTATTCTGTCTCTAACTCTTCTATAGTGGTGCCCTGCAAGACGAATGCCTCGCAAGACGGAAAACCCGCTAGACGAAAGGGTTTTCTGTTTTGGAGGTGCTTCGCAAAACGAATTTCCTATGGGCTTGCTTCGCAAGACAAAAATGTCTTGCGAGTTCCTGCGGGTTCCCCCCCCTTTTTCCCAAGCCGCTAAGCCGCTTATCATCTGATCCTAAGCCGCTAAGCCGCTTAACAGCTGATCCGCTAAGCCGCTTATCAGCTGATCCGCTAAGCCGCTTAACAGCTGATCCGCTAAGCCGCTTATCAGCTGATCCGCGAAGCCCGCTAAGCCGCTAATAGCGCTAATCTGCTAAGCCGCTAATGGGCTTGCTTCGCAAGACAAAAAAACCACAAGACAAAGAGACTCGCGGAAGGGATTCTTTTCGTCTTGCGAGGCACCACTGTACCTCCCCTCACACAAAAACCAACTGCACTAACTGTCTCTCTATTTCCATCTGTCTGCCAACTGCTTTCCCAACTGCCTTTTCCCAACCAACCAACCAACCAACCAACCAACTAACTAACTAAACCTCAGGCTAAACCCTTTTCTAAACAGGTAGGCTTCGCCTCTGGCTTTTCTATTGGTCTACCTATTAACCCTTTCTCTCCTCCTGTACAGACATTTTCACATGAAGTGCCACTGTGGCGATCACACAGGGTCCCCGGACGTTTGACAGTCTATTGATCCCTATGCCACCACTATGATCACTTCCCCGCTGCCACCAACCCGTTTCTCTCAGGTACACACTGAGTCCAGACAGTTGTTAACATTAAAACAAATAATCAAGTTTATTTTATAAGCATGAACAAGTTTATGGTTTCAGATAATTTTTCTTGTCAGCTTTCTATCCTTAGTTTCTATACTGGCCTATACCTTCCTAATAACTCCTAACTAACTATCCCAACTGTCTATCTGACTCCTCCTAACAGTTTCTCTCTCTCACACACATCAAAACTCGACCAACCCACAGACTTATCCTCCCTCTTCCTTCTCCAACTCCCAACTGACTTCCAAACTCCAACTGTAACTCTTAACTCCTCCCTTTGGGTTCCCGCTGGCCAATCACTTCACACTCATTTAACCCTTTCCTTATGACCTAGGAGGGCTAACGCCACAGCCACACATGCCCTCCAACATTCCTCAGGGTGGAGGGCAGCAGCAGCGGCCATGGAGAGGCAACATAGAGGCAGTGAAATGGTCCCTCGCAGCCATCGCTACAGCCGACTTCGCTTGGAACAAGCGCCGGCTCATCCTCCTCCCTGTGGCAGCACTGGCAGGGGAAATAGGGGGCATTCTGGGATCAAATCAGAAGCTGGGATGGTTTTTGTAATTCCAGAACTGTCCCTGGAAAATCAGGTCACTTGGAGGGCATGACCTATTAATAAAACTTCAGAAAAGCACCAATAATTCCTAACATCCACCTTCAGCAGATCTGGGCCTTCCACCTTCAGATAAACATGGTGTGCACCTTTTAGGAACATACTCCTAGACATTCCAAATAATATGAGGATGGTCTTCATGTATGCAACAGTGGCAGCAATAATCTTAACAGCCCAAAAAATGAAAAGGAGACTCCACTCCGACCAAAATGGACTGGCAGACGGAATTATTAGAATACACAGAATTAGCAAGGATGACAGGAAGAATTAGAGATAATACAGAACAAATGTTTACTAGAGAGTGGGACATTTACATAAAATGTCTTAAAGAGCATTGCGTGGACAGGTGGAGTCCCCAGATCCTGAGCGGTCCCCCCCCCCGTCATGTGGAATAACGACTCAAGACAACATGCTATGGGATTAAATTGGCCACAACTTTATTAAATTTCAAATGTGGGTAGAACTTGGCTCAGACATTGGGCGTTCTCCCTCCCCAGTCCCCAGCCGGGGACCTAGGGAGCTTCAGGGTTATCCAGTGGGGGGGGGATGGGCTCTGGAGAACATATGTTCAAGCAAAGATAGCCGCCCCCGTTACGCCGCCGCCGCAGGGGAGAGCATATGCTGATTTCTACTTCCAGGTACCTAAACGGTTGTCACTGCAAAGCCAAAAGGTATATTTATCTGTAAATATCAGACTTCACATGTCATGGCTAGTGGCTTAAAAATACACACACCATGTTCTTTCCTCCCAGTTTATAAGAAATTCATATCTAAAATGCCCATTTCTAACCATAGTTCATTTCAGCAGAGCCTGACTCAGACACAAGGAGGGAAATTAATACAGTACGCTTTAGCTCCATTGCAAGATCTCCTGGGCATTTCATCAGCCCAGAAATAACAGAAGGGGGGAGGCATGACAAAAATCACTTAGGCCTGATTCACACCTTACACAGCAGATGTGTCAGCCACATCGACGTACATTGATGCCTCCCTATGGACACTGCAAAGGGTCATGAAGAGAAGATGCGGATACAGATAGCGCACTGGGGAGTTAGCTGTGGCACCATAGTCCTCACTAGGGCTTAGTCTCACGTTTCACTTGGTCTCCAAAACAGGGAGGTGGGGTGTGTTACTGTTTTTGTATCCCACCCTTCAACCCTATAGGGGTCAAGGGGGGCTAACAAAGAACAAAAAAAATGAAAGCTGCATAAAAGAACAGCTAAAACCCATTTCTGTGATGAAATACAATACAGTGGACAGTGGAGATTTGCATTATTTGGAGCTCCACTCCAGCTGTGTACACAAGGCTCAGTCAAACAAGTATGTATTATTTTGTTGTCTGAAAGATAATACTGGGGAGTGGGGAGCCTGCAAAGTGTCCACCAGGAGCGAATTCCAGAACTGGTGTGCCACCACCAAGGAGGTCCCACAGGCTCACCAGCAGAACCTCTTTTGATGATCTCAAAGCCAAGGTTGGTAGATACTGGGGAAGGTGCTCCTTTAATTATTTGGGTCCCAAGTTATTCAGGGCTCTGTTAAAATGCATGCATACATACATACATACATACATACATACATACATACATAATTATATCTGTACGCCATCTTTCCACAGTTTAAACCATGCTCAAGATGGCTTATAACATGAAAAAATACATTATGGGTATATTCCATAATGTCTCCTGCTCTGAGCTTCGGAAGCCTGGCCTGCATTGTGATTCACTGCCTGGTGCAAAGCAGCCAATCATGTACTAGGTGGGTGTTGCCAGGGGTTGGCCAAAATGTATATAAATCAGACCCTTTCCCCTGTTTCCCTGGTTTGTTCCTGAGGCCTTGTGGCGTTTGCCTCCTAGGATGGGTCACAAGGAAAGGGTTAAAATGGGTGTGATGTGTTTGGTCAGTGAGAATGCAAGGGGGGGGAGTAAAAGTTAGAGTCGGAGGTTTTGAAATTCAGTTGAGGTTTGGGAGTTGAGAGTTGAGGTTTGGGAATTGGGAGTTGAGGTTTGGGAATTGGAGAAGGAAGAGGGAGGAATAGGCAGTGGGTTGGTCGAGTTGTATTGTGAGAGAGTGAGAGGAATTGTTAGGGAGTTAGATAGATAGGTACCACTCCAGCCGGAAGGTAAATGGCATTTCCGTGCACTGCTCTGGTTTCACCAGAAATGGCTTAGTCATGACCTGGAAAAACTGTCTGCGGACAAACGCCGGCTCCCTCAGCCAGTAAAGCGAGATGAGCGATGCAACCCCAGAGTCGTTTGCAGCTGGACTTAACTGTCAGGGGTCCTTTACCTTTTTTTATCCTACTTTTATGACTTGGAGCTACTGAGATGTTTGCCAAGCCTCTGACTTTGTTAGGGAATTCTTAACAACGTCAAAAATGAGATGAGATGATCTTTAAACTACTTTGGTGGCTCTGAACGGTAATACTGGGAAGCAAATGCCATTTTTATTTTGATGACTTTGCATCTACTCCTTTGCTGTGATAGGCTTCCCTGCACCAAATCCCACTGAGCAATTTTGAAAAGAGATGGGGGGGCAGTGGGGAGACAGGCTGGCAATGAGGCCTTTCGGAGATTGTTGGAAGCAACACTCATCCCCGATAGTTTATCTTGGGGATTTATTTTAAATGTAAATCGCTTTCTTGAGGACCCTTCTGAACCAGGCCGGGAGAAGTTTGCCAGTCACCAGTTACAAGCAAACTTTGTGGCAGAGTAAACTTATTCAGAGCTGCAACTAAATTTGCAACACAATAAACCTCACTCTGTCATTTAATGCAAGGCACAAGTTGGCAGATCCACAGATTTCTGCCTGGGCGAGTGAAGTGGCAATCTCTGCTATAGTGAATCCCCCATTCCACCCCATGGCAGAGAGATGCCAGTACAGTGGTACCTCGGGTTAAGTACTTAATTTGTTCCGGAGGTCCGTTCTTAACCTGAAGCTGTTCTTAACCTGAAGCACCACTTTAGCTAATGGGGCCTCCTGCTGCTGCCGCGCCACCGGAGCATGATTTCTGTTCTTATCCTGAAGCAAAGTTATTAACCTGAAGCACTATTTCTGGGTTAGCGGACTCTGTAACCTGAAGCGTATGTAACCTGAGGTACCACTGTACTACAATCACATTTCCTTCAGACCTCAATATCAGGCGGGTTAAGATTAAGCTTTACTTTAGCCAGTCAAAATAGACAAATATCCAATTGTTAGTAACAGTTTCAGTTCCAGTGCTTGAAACTTTGGGCTTTAAAAAATGCCATTCAAATCCTATTGATTAAAGTAGAAAATATTTCATTTCTCAGCAGTACAGTCGTACCTTGGGTTAAGAACTTAATTCGTTCTGGAGGTCCATTCTTAACCTGAAACTGTTCTTAACCTGAGATACCACTTTAGCTAATGGGGCCTCCCGCTGCTGCCTCTGGCATTCTTTACCCCATCTGGAGTTTCTGCCCGGATGTGAGACCCAAAAACCTTAAATGTGTGACAGAAGGTTTCCTGTGGAACAGCCTCTCAAAAAGAGAACTTTCCATACCTTTTGAAACCTTTTGTAACAAGAAGAAGATAAAGATTCAGCCCAATACTCATGTGGCAAATGTGAACTCAGCAATTGTGCATTTATGCCATTCTGCAATTCTTTACACACACACCTTTACACACACACTTTTGTTCCATGCAGCTTCTGAGACAGCAATCTTATGCTCTATCCCTTGTCTCTTGAGGAAACTCTGAAAATCCTGTGGGGGAAAAATTGGCTTTTCATCTGTGAAAAAATAATCAATATTAGCATCATGAATATTCTTAACCTTATCACAAAACTCCTTAAACCTTGCTAAGGTTTCTCTGGGTGATCGCAATACATATGTTTACGATCCATCGACCTCCATATGCTACCATATGTTGTAAAACAAGCCCTCTCCGGAGAGACTGGCAGCTCTCCTAGCTCTCGGAGCTTGTTCACCGGTGATCTGCCCTGGCTGCAATCTCCGCAGACCAGGAGATTTTGATAGGCGACATTTCCCAGCGTGGAAAATGCACACCCCCTTCTCCCCCTTGCTTCCATAGCAGGGAAAGAAGATAGCCAGAAAGTCCTTTACATCTTATTTATTATCTGACTGTGCAACTCTACAAAAAACATGTCCGAACAGTTCAGTGTTCAGCAAGCAAGAGGCTAAGACTTCCTTCACAAGCGCAACAGGAAGGTCTCATATTACACACAGAGCAAAGACTTTTTAAGCCTGTGAACTTCCGGGAAGATTCTTTCCCACAGCTAGTCACATCATGTGATGTTTTCACCAAGCTGCCAGTTTGCAGCTGTGTTGCTCTCATATCGTAACACATACAGGGGTCATTCTAAGCTCGCCAGAGAATAAACATTTCTACAATGACCACTCCCCGCTTAAAACGGGGGGCGCCCTTTGCGTGGACATGCGCAGCCCTAGATCTGGAGCATAGGCTTGGCTTTGCCTTCCCTCAGGTGGGATACCTGGAGATCCCCGCCTACCTCAGTCAGTTGTCCAATCCCACCTGGGGGAAGCGTTGCCAAGGAGACCAGGCCAGGTAGGGGGAGGGATTACCTGCCCACACAATAGAGGGAGGATCTTACCTGGGAATCCTCACTTGGCTCCAGAGCTTCTCCCACCCTACCCACCCTCAGTTAATGTCTTCTTTTGCAGGTTAACTTTTTTCTTCATAGGTTTTGCAGGTTAACTTTTCTTCACAGGCATGCAGGCGCTGCTACGATAAGGTCGCTGTTAAATGGCCGGAAAGGAATTTCCCTGCATTGGCAGGTTTCGCCTTTCCTGTAGCAAAACGTCACAACTTTGGCAGTATCAGGCCTTGGGCGGAATCCTTTAGTCCATCTTCCTCTTTGCGGCGGCGATACCAGGGTTCCCCGTTAAAGGGGTTTCTGAAGGGAGGCTTTGACCATACGCCGAAAGGTCATAATTGCTCTCCCCTGTGATGGCGGCATAACGGGGGTGGGCTTTCTCTGCTTGAACATATGTTCTCCAGAGCCAGCCCCCCCCCCACTGGATAACCCTGATGTTCCCCAGATCCCCGGCGGGGGACTGGGAGGGATAAATGCTGAATGCCTGAGCCAAGGTCTACCCACATTTGAAACATAGTAAAGTTGTGGCCAATTTTAATCCCATAGCATGTTGTCTTGAGTCGTTATTCCACATGGGGGGGCGCCCAGGGTTTGGGGGGCTCTGCCTTTCCACGCAGTGCAGACTTACAGGAGAGGGGGAACCACTTTGTAGAGTTGAAATCTGCAAGGTCATGCAAAGAAAAAAAAGACAGAAAGAAAAGATGGCTACAGACGCATTCATAAGAGGATCTCCTTCTTTGCTTCTGACAAAGCCTGACTGCAATTGAGCATATTTCTGTAGGCAACTTGAACCGATCCGCCTAAATATAATTTAATAGGGAATGGAGCTTTGAAACATGGCATACACCAAGGTGATGTGGTTTTGGTTTTTTAAAAAAAAATTGGAAAGAGTTCTTAGGGTTTTGATCAAAGTGATCCAAAGTGAAGAATGTCAACCAATATTCATGAGCATTAGCATTATAGTGATATGATTAATCTTATGCCTTTTCTATTTGACAGGATTGTAGATAACATGGGTTGTTGTTAGCTCCTTATTCTGAATCAAGAGCCCATTTGTTACACCTGCCTGGTGAAATATGGGGCACACAAACCCTCAGTCACTAATGAAGAACATCCTGAGGTCCATACATCACTCAATGCACATGATTTCTTTACACTTGATTGCTTTGCAGCCGGCGTCACATTTCTGCTCAGCTTTCAACTTCTATTCCATACCCTCCAACTTTACTCCGATGAAAATAGGAACGCCCCATTCCATAATTATAATTTTACTATTTATACACTACACTGGCTTGCCCCAGCCACTCTGGACAGCTTCCAACATATATGAAAACATAATAAAACATTAAACTTTAAAAAACAAAACAAAAAACCCCTTCGCTATACAGGATTACCATCAGATAGCTTGGGGGGCAGATAACTCCATACCCTCCAACATTTATCCAATGAAAATAGGAACATCTTAAGGGAAAGCAGGACAATCTGGGATCAGATCAGAAACCTGGATGGCTTCTCTGAATTAGGGACATCCCTGGAAAATAGGGGCACTTGAAGGGTCTGCAAAAAGGTAAAAAAGGAAAAGGACCCATGGATGGTTAAGTCCAGTCAAAGATGACTATGGGGTTGTGGCGCTCATCTCACTTTCAGGCCGAGGGAGCCGGCGTTTGTCCACAGACAGCTTTCCAGGTCATGTGGCCAGCAGGACTAAACTGCTTCTGGCACAATGGAACACAGTGACAGAAACCAGAGCACATGGAAATGCTATTTACCTTCTCATCGCAGAGGTACCTATTTATCTACTAGCACTGGCATGCTTTCAGACTGATAGGTTGGCAGGAGCTGGGACAGACCAACGGGAGGGTCTGCTATTCCCTAGATTACTGTATATTTTATTATTTATTAAATTTTAAACTGCCCTTCACCCACAGATCTTAGGGTGGTTCACAACATTTTGTAACTGGTATCTGACTCTATTGGGGGAGGGGGGAGAGACACTTGGTCAGCTCAAGTCAGAGAGAATGTGACCAGGATGGAGTCTTAGGGACCAGACAGAGGAACCCTCAGCCTGTGTCCCAGAGGATTCCTACCACTGAGTTTGCGCAATTGGACAGCAGCTCTTCTTCCCAGTTCATTTCCGAGCACAATTCAAAGTGTGGTGCTGATCTTGAAAGCCTTGGCCTAATATACCTAAGGGAGTGTCTCCACCCGCATTGTTCAGCCCAGACACTGAGGTCCAGCTCCGAGGGCCTTCTGGCGGCTCTCTCACTGTAAGAAGTGAAGCTACAGGGAACCAGACAGAGGGCCTTCTTGGTGGTGGTGCCTGCCCTGTGGAACGCCCTCCCATCAGATGTCAAAGAAATTAACAACTATCTGACGTTTAGAAGACATCTGAAGGCAGCCCTGTTTAGGGAAGTTTTTAATGACTAATGTTTTAATGTATTTTTAATCTTTTGTTGGAAGCCGCCCAGAGTGGCTGGGGAAACCCAGCCAGATGGGTGGGGTATAAATATAGTATCACAGTGGTACCTCTGGTTGCGAATGGGATCTGTTCCGGAGGCCCATTCGCAACATGAAAAGAGCGCAACCCGCAGTGGCGCGTCGGTGCATGCGTGGGTTGCGATTCACCACTTCTGTGCATGCGTGCGGCATCATTTTGCGCTTCTGCGCATGTGCAAGTGGCAAAACCCAGAAGTAACCCTTTCCAGTACTTCCGGGTCACCACAGGACATAACCTGAAAGAACGTAACATGAAGCAGACGTAACATGAGGTATGTCATCATCATCATCATCATCATTATTATGATGATTGGTTTTTGTACTGGAATCTTTCCCAGTCATAAGATGGAGATGCTGGGAATTGAAGCAAGGACATTCAAAGCATCTGCTCTGACAATAAAGGCAACACTTTCTCGATAGCACAATGTCTGTGGTAGCCCATTCATAGAAGGAAGGCATTACTGGGTGCTGTACTAAATCATCAAGTGATGTATATTCAAATGGGAACCAGGTTTGATGTCAGGGATTGGCTGGAAGAGGAAGAGAGGTGGCAGCCAATAGTCCAAGAGGCACCTGAGAGGGAAGCAGACTTCGAACCGGGTTCAGACTGGTGGAGCAGGGAGGAATCATCAACAGAGAGTGAGGGGGAAGGGGAGAGGCTATCAGCCACAGACTCCTAGAGGAGAAGCAGGGACTGTGTCTCCTGCCCTGCAGTACAGTCCTGATTCAGCTTTTCCCCATCCCCAATCTCAGCGCAGGAAAGAAGAGTTGAGGAAAGGCTAGAACAATTAAGAAAAGCTGAGTCACGGCGAAAAAATACATAAATACAGGGGAAGAGAGGATGGAACTTTAGCTTCTGCAACTGACTTGCTTAGCTGACGGATGAGCCGTGAGCTGTCTCCTTGGTTACTGGGCAATAGAGTTAATTACTGTCAAGCCGTGCCTGTTCTGTTTACAGCATGGAACCACAGACGGAAGGGCTTTTTTGGCAGCCTGACACCTGATGACTGGCAGAAGAATCTATGAGCTAACTATATGTATGAGATTATATGAAAGCTCTGTTACATCTCTGATATCCCATTCATACACCACTCCATGACTGCAGCATCTAGTGCTGGGTATGCTATGTGTGAACCACCCAATAGGTGTGATGTTACCCTTAACTTGGCCATCATTATCTAGACAAAGGGGGTAATGGAGCAAACCAATATAATCTTCTAATTCAGCTTGTGTCACAAAAACCACAACAACCTGCAAGGAACATGAGGCTTTTCTAGTTCTGCTCACCATGTACATAATGCCCATGAATGAGGGAACAGATTTGCAATAAGCGGAATACCAGATGTAGCCAATTCTTTTGCAATTGAATAGATTTTGAATCCAGTCCTAATATACAGCTTTCGGTAATGACCACAGCAAAAATTCACAATATCCAGTCTTAGCCCAAGCCTGGGGTTGGCACTTACAGCATTTAGGAAGCAACTTAACTGCTATAGATGTGACCATAGAACAGATGCTTGCTATCTTCTTGTCCAGGCTTCATCAACTGGGCTGTAGCAGCTGAAGCTCATGGAAACTGAAGTCCAAAACATCTGCAGGGAACCAGGTTGAGGAAGGATGCTCTAGCCCAGGGATGTCCAACAGGTCAATCACGATCTACTGGTAGATGCTTGGGAGGTTTTGGTAGATTGCAGTCGATCCGTGGGTCCCTTTCCGGCCCTGCCCCCTCGCCCTGCCCTCCATTGCACGATCTGCAGAACGGAAGATGGAGTTTACTGATTCAGGTGGATAGCCGAGTTAATCTGTCACAGTCATAATAAATAACAAGATGGAAGATGAAAAAATATTTTAAAATAATTCCAGTGGCATCTTAAAGACCAACTAAATATAAGCTTTCAAGGTATGAGCTTTTGTGTGTAATATACACTTCGTCAGATACTCTGAAGCAGAGGTCGCTTCAACCTTATAACTGTTGATGACTGTTATGGCAGTTGGTTCCAAAGGGAAGGACAAGGGATTTTTAAAGGGATAGATGACCAAAATTAGCTTTAGTATATATAATGGGACATGAATCTCATATGTCTATTCAGACCAGGTATCTCCATAGTTTTTAGTTTGGTAATGAGTTGTAATTCAGCAACTTCACTTTCAAGTGTATTTCTAAAATTCTTTTGCAATAAGACAGCGACTTTATAGAATGTCCTGGTAGACTGAAATGTTCTCCTGTTGGTTTCTCTGTTTTATGACTCCTGATGTCAGATTTCTGCCCATTTATCCTTTGGTGTAAAGTTTGTCCTGTTTGTCCAATATAGAGATCTGAACGGCACTGTTGGCATTTGATAGCATATATAATGTTGGAAGATGAACAATTAATAGGCCTGAGATGGTATGTTTGATGTTATTGGGGCAAATAATGATGTTGTCCGGGTGTATGTGGCAGCAAAGTTGGCATCTTGATTTATTGCAGGTTCTTGTGCCAGTGTCCATGTTACCGTATTTTTCGCTCTATAAGCCACACCAGACCATAAGACGCACCTAGCTTTTGGAGGAGGAAAACAAGAAAAAAAATATTCTGAGTCCCAGAAGCCAGAACAGCAAGAGGGATCACTGCGTAGTGATCCCTCTTGCTGTTCTGGCTTCTGGGAAAAGCCCCCAAGATCCCTTTAAAGAGTGTGCGGAGCATGTGTGCGGCTCTTGGGGGCTTTTCCCCGAGGAGGGAGAAGGGACTGATGGGCTGCCCTCTGTCCCTTCCCCCACCTCCCGGAAAAGCCAGCAAGAGCCACACACTCTTTAAAGAGCCATGTGGATCGTGTGTGCTGCACTTTAAAGGGAGTGCTTAGCAGAGCCTCCCGCCTGCATTTGCTCCATAAGACACACACACATTTCCCCTTACTTTTTAGGAGTGAAAAAGTGTGTCTTAGGGAGCGAAAAATACGGTAAGTCTGGTTGTTGTATTATTGTGTGTGAGGAGCTGTTTAAGACTGGGTGGCTTTCTGTAGGCAATGAAAGGTTTTCCTCCCAGAGCTTGGGAAAGAGAGCTGTCATTATCTAAGAGATGTTGCAAATCTCTGATGATGCATTGAACTGTTTTAACTTGAGAGCTGTATGTGAAGAAGAAGAAGAAGAAGAAGAAGAGTTTGGATTTGATATCCCGCTTTATCACTACCCGAAGGAGTCTCAAAGTTGCTAACATTCTCCTTTCCCTCCTCCCCCCACAACAAACACTCTGTGAGGTAAGTGGGGCTGAGAGACTTCAAAGAAGTGTGACTGGCCCAAGGTCACCCAGCAGCTACATGTGGAGGAATGGGGACACGAACCCGGTTCACCAGATTACGAGTCTACTGCTCTTAACCACTACACCAGTGGTGTTCTATTGTTTTCTCTTTTGGGTATCCGTCTGGTTTTGTTACTAAGTGAGGCTGTTTGTTTCCCCAGCAATTTGTTGGTGAGTGGCTGTCCCTCTCCCCCCCCCCCAATCTGGGTTTTCTTCCTCCCTAAAAAAAATAATCAACAACTTTGACCTGAACCCCCCCAAAAATGGGGGTAGATCACTGCCAGTTTTTAATTCTGTAAGTAGATCGCAGTCTCTTGGGAGCTGGCCACCCCTGCCTAGCCTATCCTAACAGGATCTAGATATTGCTGAACTACAGCTCCCATCATCCCTGTGCACTGGCCATGCTGGTTGGGGCTGCTGGGAGCTGAAGTGCAAAAACACCCATAGGGCCACTTTGCTATAGATAGCTCCACTTTGCTTTCAGCAGGGCAGCAGGCTGATGAGTCTACTCAAAATTTACACCTGGGCCTAAGTATCCTGTTGAAGGAGAGACTGTTGGAGAGGAAAAGCATGGCTTTTTCAAATTTATAAAACAACAAACTTGTAGACAAAGGTAACATGGTTAACGGTTGTATCTAATGGGATTATTTTTGGTTTGTGAACACAACACATAATTGTGAGAATAACAGGAATCCTTGGTGGAATTCATGTTTTGCTGGAGTTGGAATGGCTCCTTTTCTTGCTGCGCAGGCAGGGTCCATCTTCAAATGACCTAACCCGAGCAGTGGTGGACCTTGAGGTCTCAAATTTCAGCAGCACCCTGTGCAACACCAAAATTTGGCACCCCTGCCTCTTGTGCCCCAGTGTCTCCTGCAGCCCTCCTGAGGCTCCACACCCAGTGTGGCCAAACTGGCCATGCTCCCCTAAATTCTTGCTCCCCATTTTACTCTTCAGACCAGCTAGTCGAGCAAGGATTACCTCTGAAACCCCACAACTCCATTGATGCAGCAAGAACACATGGCATGGTTATCCCATCTCTCCCACAGAGCAACTATAAGGTTGCAAATTGAAAACAGCCCCAGCAGGAACAAATGGAACATCACTAACATGAACTGGATTAGAAATGGACATGTCAGGAATTCTATAGGGGGCCCTAGCTACCATCCCACTTGTACTATGCCAACAAAAGCCATTGATACAGACATGACCCAGGCAGCTGAAAGAGGAAGAGGACAACTGGCCTCCAGGAATAATTTCCATTTCCCTCTAGAGGTCCCTGGAGGGCAGCCCTGGTACTCAGTATGACTTAACCAAAGAACATATACAAAATAGTTCTTTCAACAGAGGTTCCTAGATACTAGGGATGGCCCCTCTTCCTACTGGTGTGCAGGCAGGGTCCGTTTTCAAATGACTTCTGCAAAAGGATGCTGCAAATCTATCTACATTATAGGTGTGTAATGATTTATGTAGGCTCCAGGGCACTCTTTTCCAAGTTCACAACAAAACTGTAGACACGACAGAGTGGTCGCCACATTTCTCTCACATGGAGTCCTTGAAAATGCCCTGACTAGGACATCATTCAAATAGGGGGGCACCCACAGCCCAGAGTCCTCAGATGGGCTACCAGAACCATCAGTACCTTGGTAAAGACTCCGGGCGCAGAGGTGAGTGGAACAGCCCTTGCCTCCTGGGTGTCAGGGACTGGACTGAGGAGGAATGTTGGAGACCACCATCCCCTCGACCCTGAAACTTCCAGAGAAGAAGAAGACAGTATAGGTTTATAACAATGGTTTGCAGAAGGTCACGGCTCAGAGATAGATGAGGGGCAGAGCTGGAAAATAATGGGAGAAGGGGGGAGGGAAGAGAAGCAGACCCAAAGCAGCTGGCTGACACGTTATCACTAGAAAACATTCCAGACCCACCATATCCCAGAATCTGGCGGGCCTTGCTGGTTGCTGTGGGGCGTGGGTCGAATTTCCGGACATGTGACACTGGGTGAGGTTGTTTGAAGAAGGACCCCCACCTACAGACCAGGAGGAAAAGCCATCTGAAGTATCAATACTGCCATCTAGGAACATCTTTGGAAATAGCTAAACATTGGTCCCTACGTCTGTGGCTGTTGTTGTTTAGTTGTTTAGTCGTGTCCAACTCTTCGTGACCCCATGGACCAGAGCATGCCAGGCACTCCTGTCTTCCACTGCCTCTCGCAGTTTCATCAGACTCACGTTTGTAGCTTCGAGAACACTGTCTAACCATCTCGTCCTCTATCATCCCCTTCTCCTTGTGCCCTCTATCTTTCCCAACATCAGGGTCTTTTCCAGGGAGTCTTCTCTTCTCATGAGGTGGCCAAAGTATTGGAGCCTCAGCTTCACGATCTGTCCTTCCAGTGAGCACCCAGTGATGATTTCCTTAAGAATGGATGCGTTTGATCTTCTTGCAGTCCATGGGACTCTCAAGAGTTTCCTCTAGCACCATAATTCAGAAGCATCAATTCTTCAGCAATCAGCCTTCTTTATGGTCCAGCTCTCACTCCCAACTCTCACTCTCACTTCTGTGGCTAATGTATATGAACGATGAGGTCAGCATTCCCATTATCCTGGGATGCTATTTCAGATTTCAGTAAAGGTGGGGGAAGTGTGAGGCCTCATCTAGACCATGTCTCAGGTGCAATTGCTGGCATCTCTGTTGAAAAAGGCTCTCGGGTAGCAGGCCTGGGAAGGACCTCTACCAAAGTCTTTGGCAAGTCACTGTCTGACTGTCAGAATAGCAAATGCTGGGCTAGAAAGACTAATGATCTGAATCACTATAAAGCAGATGTATACGTTCATAGATATGTAAGAGATTTCAGTAGCATGGGGACAATATTCTCATTAAGGTTTAAAGACCTCCTGTTGGATACATTCAAGGTTACATTGCAGAATTTTAAGAACTTTTGTTGTGGTTACTTTCTGTACTTCAAAATAGCTATAGCAATGCAAGAGGAACAGTTCCACTTTCTAAGTTTCTGCCTTTGACATTGTAGCTAGCATCAATACATTTTAATAATAGTATCAAGGTTATTTTGCAGCAGGAACTCACCGGGACTCAGTTCCGGCACCTCTCAGGTAGGCACCATTGCCGTTACAAGAGAACAATGGAGGAGTTCGTGGTGAATTAGGGCACCTCTTTTTCTAGAAAAATAGCACTAAAAACAACATCAACAACAACATTTATTTGCAGCATTTTTACCCTGTTCTTCAGCTGAAAAGGAATCACAAAAAGCCAATAAAAATGTTGTAGTGGTCAGAGTGTTGGACTATAACCTGGAAGACTGGGGCCATGAAACTCACTAGGTGACCTTGGAGCAGCCATAGTCAGAGTAGGCCAATTTAAATGAATGGACATGACTGATTTGCTAATTTTAATAACTCAAGTCTCAGTAGAACTTGGTGGGATACAACTCTCAAGTCCCGGGCAAGTAAGATGTAACTGTGAACAACTCCATAGAGATAAAATTGTACTTTCGTGCAAGACAGAATGGACAGAGGTATCAGAGTCACCGGCCCAATAACGAAACGACTTTAGAACATGGAAATCTACCTGGGTGGGATTAATTATTCGTCACAGCTTCAACTTTGCACAAGGGTTCAAATCCTGTTTGCCTGGTTCCATGCTTGGGATGAAAATGAAATGAAAATGCAGCTGAGAAACTGAATAGATTGTCCACATTCCCTCCATAAATGTGACTTGTTCTCCTGAGCAAAACTGCCTCTGAATCAGGAGTTGGAGATCAGGTATTGTCAGACTCTAATAAGCAGTCCCAGCTGGCATGGCCAATGGTCACCGATGATGGGGGTTGTAGTCCAACAATATATGAAAAGCACCAGGTTCCCTTCCTCTTTTTTAATGTACATATTAGACATGAAAGGCGGTTGGAGGATGGATGGAGGCTAACAGATCGAGGTTGAATCCTGACAAGACAGAAATACTGTTTTTGGGGGACAGGAGGCAGCCAGGTGTGGAAGACTCCCTGGTCCTGAATGGGGTAACTGTGCCCCTGAAGGACCAGGTGTGCAGCCTGGGAGTCATTCTGGACTCACAGCTGTCCATGGAGGCGCAGGTTAATTCTGTGTCCAGGGCGGCTGTCTACCAGCTCCATCTGGTACACAGGCTGAGACCCTACCTGCCCGTGGACTGTCTTGCCAGAATGGTGCATGCTCTGGTTATCTCTCGCTTGGACTACTGCAATGCGCTCTATGTGGGGCTAACTTTGAAGGTGACCTGGAAACTACAACTAATCCAGAATGTGGCAGCTAGACTGGTGACTAGGAGCGGCCGCCAAGACCATATAACACCAGTCTTGAAAGACCTACACTGGCTCCCAGTACGTTTCCGAGCACAATTCAAAGTGTTAGTGCTGACCTTGAAAGCCCTAAACAGCCTCGGTCCAGTATACCTGAAGGAGAGTCTCCACCCCCATTGTTCTGCCCGGACACTGAGGTCCAGCGCCAAGGGCCTTCTGGCGGTTCCCTCATTTTGAGAACCCAAGTTACAGAGAAGCAGGCAGAGGGCCTTCTTGGTAGTGGCACCCACACTGTGGAATGCCCTTCCACCAGCTGTCAAAGAGAAAAATAACTACCAAACTTTTAGAAGACATCTAAAAGCAGCCCTATTTAGGGAAGCTTTTAATGTTTAATAGGTAATTGTATTTTAGGGTTTTGTTGGAAGCCGCCCAGAGTGGCTGGGGGGACCCAGCCAGATGGGCGGGGTATAAATAATAAATGATGATGATGATGATGATGATGACTGGTAGTTATTATGACTGAAGACGAGACCTCTCCAGAGCCTTTCCTACTAATGGTATGGTCTCATCCACACTCAAACAATGGTGAAGAAGGTGTTTCTAGAAGCATTTGTTGATTTCATTGTTGGCTGCTGCAAAATGATTGGAGAAGAAATCGCCATTTCAAAGCAAAAGCCTATAGCTACTGCAGCTGAGCTTAAGTAGGTTCAGGGGTACTGCAGCTCTGACACATCATTTCTCTCAGTTTCAGATCTAACCACATTTCAAACTGACAAGCAAATGGTGTTGCTGAGTTGCAGTGTAAATCTCTCTGTTCAACAGAAGGCATCATGTCTTAAAAGCCCCATGCAGTATGTATTGAAAGTAGTATCATATCACTTTAACAGCCATGGGAATCCTGGGAAATGTAGTTTGGTAAGGATGCTGAGAGTTGTTAAGTGACCCCTATTTCCTCACAGAGCAACAATTCCCAGAGTTCCATGGGAAGAAGGATTGACTGTTAACCCTCTCTGAGGACTGTAGCTGTTAGGCTGTTGTGACTATTTTCAATGTCTTTTCCACCAGTCTATTTTAAAAAAGAGAGAACATAGTAACCATAACATTTCCCTTGTCACTTTTTTTAAACTGAGAAAACAAAACAAACAAACAAAAATCCATTGAAAAGTGAACCAAAATTGCTAACAGCTTAAGACTAGGAACAGCATTATTAAGATTCACTTTGCCTACTCTGTAGACTGATAAAAGGAGAAAAGAGGGGTGCTTTGGGGAGATAATTGGTTTCATGTATCACATTCCTGAATATATCCTTGAGATTATTTAGTCACAGTTATGATGAAATATGATTTTTAAAACACAGGAAATGCACTGAGATTATGAAAAGCTATTGTGATGTTAGTTTGGGTGCATATGAACATCTCATTTTTAAAATATATGACTGCAGTGTTCACATTTTTCCATTTAGGGAGATCTATGTAATGAGATCCTGTTCATTATGAAAAAAGATAGGAAGGAGCCATTTTCATTCATATTACTTGTTTCAATAATACATTCCCACCAAGATCTGATTGGATAGCATTGTATACAATTATCTTACCTGTATAAAAACACGGTCTAAAAGCAGTAACTGCAGCAGAGGGAAATTATTATTTCATGTTATGAATATTTAAAATACAATTTATTTTCTAAAAGAGGGTAATTCCCAGCTTTATTCAAATACATAGAACAGCAAAGATTATTGCCTCATTAAATAAATACAAGAAATAAAATGCACTTAGGGGAAAAACACATTTTTTTTCTTTAAAAAAAGAGAAGATAACATGTGGGTGGTGCAATAAATGGTTTTATTCTGCTGTGAAATTGAAGTTCCGTTTTCAATTTTTAAAAACCCAATATGTGAATTGCAACTTCAGATATTTATATGTCTCCATAGATGAGAAAAGTCATCTGCATTTCTTATTCTAATTTATTCTCTCTGAAAGATGACATCAATCAGGAATCATCATGTGAAATTATATCTCAGGTCTTTCGAATCTGAACTGCCGTGGTGCAAAGCATGGAACATAGTATACTGGAGTCACTTTCCATTGTGTGTTTGAGAGGAAGTTCCACGAGCAGCAATTCACAGGACCTATTTTCTCATTAGATGAGAATACTCGTGCCAATGCCGTTTCTTTGATGTGTGCTTTTCATTTTACACTGCAAGCTATCTCTACACATGTTACAAGCATTCATGTGAAAATGGGTGCAATTGTTGATTGCCCCAATAGAATTTTTTATTGATTTTAAGTAAGCAAGTGTAGCACCCTGCTTGTGGTTAACGCTTAGCTGGAATGAAATATTCAATGCAGCAATAGAGAAATTAAAATAATAATTTATTTGTCAGACAAATAAATGAGAGACACAATGGTATATGGATACCAAAGCTCTGCCCACTCCAGCCCTGATGGCTAGCACTTATATTTCCTCAGCCCAGCCCCCTTGCTCCTCCTTTGGCTGCCTCTGCCCAATCAGCCTGGTTGAAATTCCTATTGGCTGTTTGCTAGAACCAATCATAAAAGATACACCCATTTCCTATTACCTTTTATGGGAGACAAAGAGCTATATTTCCTTCTATCCATAAATGGCAGACAAGTAGCCATATATCTTACATTTGCCTCGTCAAGGCACCTTAATTACCAGATCATCTTTGCCCTATTGCCCTATTGCCCTATTACCCCTTCACTCCAAAACAGATAGCTAAAACAGATGGCTCGTGGTTTTAATTTTTATCTTAGACAGAGATCTTGGGTTCACCTTCTCACACACCATCAATGAAATAAGAATCTAACATAAGAATCTAACATTTCTTACTTTCTAAATCCTTTGCATAATTACATTAAGCCAATATATTTCATACATTAACATATATAGCTTTTTAGAAGGAAAGGAACTTAGTAAAAACAGTTTCCAAAAGCAACCCCTTTAATTAACACCCCCCCTTTCAAGCCAGCTGCTGTTCCTATTAGCTCTTGCCCTTTAACCTTATGAAAATATGGCTCAAGTCTAATGGGAGGCACCTAGTATTATTTTTTGTTAAACAATAAATCTCACTATTTACCAACACTTAATTGTGTTTTTGCAGCTTGATTGTGTTCTGTAATATGTATGGTCACTGTAACCTTTGCTCCCAGCCTGTAATTTCCTTTTACAACCCTGAGGTACTGCTATAGATCAGGGGGGCCCTTGATCAAGAAGATAAACAACTGCCAGAGTACTCAGCCAGCTGCTTTAAGTCTGGCATGAAACATACAAACATTTGCAAATATATTTTTTAAGCTCATTTTAAAATGCAAGGCTTGATCAGATGCCTCACAAGAACAGTTCAAATATTGCAAACATTCCAAGCCTCAGATGTAACTAGTAGACATTTCGCTTACGTAGATCATATATTGAGTGCCCAATCATATAGACAACTCTAAATAAAATTTCTAGGTATGCTATTGATTAACATTCTGCTGCCTTGTGCACACAGATGCACAAACTACATACTCATTGATCAATCCTATTGCCCCCCCCCCAGTCTACCTGAGAAACTTAGCATGTGAAGAGATTTGAGCTGGTTGTTCCAGCTCAACTGTATGGCTGAACTTTTGCCACTTTGTAACTAGCCTAAGTATTACTTCCTGTGCAACTTTTCTGAAGCGCATAAACCAGACCTTTGAAGAGTTTGTAAGTAAGCCATTCCCCCCCCCCCCTACTCTGTGGGAAGTGAGAAACTTTGGAGGGAACTTTGAAGGGAATGTTTCAAAGGTCTAACATCCTATACTTCCACAATTTACTTTGCTGTATATTTTGTGACTTTAAATTACTGTACTGCTGGGGTTCTCTAGCCAAGAGTACTTGTCCCAAAGTTGGATCTTGGCCTCCAGGGAATACTTCCTTCCTTCCTTCCTTCCTTCCTTCATTCCTTCCTTCCTTCCTTCCTTCCTTAACAACCAACCAATCTGCTTTTCTCTATGTCACACAGACAAATGCAGAAGAGTGGTTTCACCCCTCATCTGCATCAGTAGATGTCTAGCAACTATCAGTTGCCATCATGGTCCACCAATGCTCATTTAAGAAAACATCCATGGCCATCTGTCATGGATGCTTTAGTTTAGATCAGGGGTCGGTAACCTAAGGCTCATGGGCCACAAGTGACCCATGGGGGTCATTTAACAGGCCCATGGACCCCCGCTGCCTGCTCGGGGTACCCCGCTGCCCGTTCGGTTAGCTCCCATGCGCCGTGCTAAACCGGTGTGGAGCAGAGTGGGGACTGCCTTCCGCGATGCTGGCCGGCTTCCCATTGGCTTCAGGAAGCCCCTGCAGCTAATGGGAAGCTGTACACACCTCCTCCATGCCGGAAGGAGTGCTGGAAATAGCATCTGTGCGTGCGTGTGTGTGCGCACATACAGTCCGACCCATCACAGCGTCTGTGGGACCGTGAACCTGCCCAAGCCACAAAAACTTTGCCGACTCCTGGTTTAGATTCCTGCATTGCTGGTCAAATCAGTTATCATCAAATGGGCACAAGATATAGGGCACAATATACAATTTGAGTATTGGGGAAAGCTGTGGAAAGTGGATTTGAAATTTACAGATTGTTCTCTTTTGAAAGAAAATTATATGAAAATGATGTGTAGATGGTAAATCATACCAGTACAAATAGCAAAAATGTACAAAACCCGGTCAAATATATGTTGGAAATGTAAAGAAAAAGAAGGTACTATGTATCATATGTGGTGGGAATGTAGAGAAGTTTAAAAAAATTGGGAAATGATATATAATGAATTGAAAAAAAATGTTTTAAATGACATTTGTAAAGAAACCAGAAGCATTTTTGTTAGGGATTTTAGGACGAGACCTGCCAAGAAAAGCAAAGAATTTATTTATGTATGCTACAACAGCGGCAAGAGTCTTGATAGCACAAGGATGGAAGAATGAGGAAATCCCAAAGAAAGAACAGTGGCAAGAAAAACTGATGAGTTATGCAGAGTTGGCAAAGTTGACACATAAACTGCGTGAGAAGGACTATTGTGACTTCAAGGAAGATTGGGAACTTTTCACAAACTATTCAAAAAAATAACAACAAAAGGACTTGGACTCCTTGGCAGGTTTTGAATAAAAACCCACAAATTTATTAATAGAATATATGACAGATAAAGTAATGATATGTACAATTTTTAACATGCAGAGAATAATATGTGTGAACAAATCAAAGAGGGGGGGCTGAGGGAAGCTTTGTTGGGGGTGGGGGAGGGATGGGGAGGGGAGGTAAAAAGGGTGGGGCAAATAATGCAATTGATTAATTGGATTGATAATTTGTTTTGTTGAAATTGTTTAATAAAAATATATTTAGATTCCTGCATTGCAGCAACTTGAATGAGATGACACTTGGTGTCCCTTCCGACTCTTCAGTTCTGATCTCTTCCAGCCACATGCATCCATAGAGCAAGGCTTTTAGCTGTTAGATATTCAGAAGCCTTGGAATTACTAATTCTTCCCTTGTCATGGCTCAATCACAGCCCTGTTACATCATGTATGCCTTGACAGAAGTCACAGAAAAGCATCAGCCGTCCATTACAATTTCTCACATACCATAAATGAGATCTACCTCTTTGATGTAAACTTCCCATGTCTCATTTGGCAGATTTGTCATATTGTCAGGACTTCAACTGACCCACGGTTTCCCAGAACTTGTTTGCCATTCAACTTTGGGGCTCGTGAATTAGGAATAGCAGAGTAGCTTATAAATATGTACCAAGTACTATTTCCATCACTAAGAGCCGCTTTAGACTGTGGCGTTTGCCCGTTCTTTTTAAAATGTCTGTACAGGGGAAAAGAAAGAGCTAATAGGTAAACCAATAGAAAAGCCAGAGGTGGAGCCTACCTGTTTATAAAAGGGCTTAGCCCAATGTTTGGGTTGGTTGGGTTTAGTTAGTTGGTTGATTGGGAAAAGGCAATTGGGAAAGCAGTTGGCAGACAGTTGGAATTAGAGAGACAGTTAGTGCAATTGGTTTTTGTGTGAGGGGAGGTAGAAGAGTTAGAGACAGGATAAAAATAAGACTAAGAAGGTAAAGAGTAACAACATTTTGAATGCAGTTAAAGTTTATTTGTGTCTGCAATAAACTACACTCTTCTTTGTTAACTTAAGAATGAGTTAAGTGTCTGAGACTAAGTGATTTACCGGAGAGGACATGGTTGGTGGCAGCAGATTAGTGGTATACGGGTCAATAGTCCACGAGACGACCTGGGGCTCCATACAAACGCCACACGGACGTTCAAAATACCTCCTCCATCTTGACTCTTCTGAGGCATGTATTTGTTCATGAATTACACCAGGTTACAAGGGTCATTGCAGTGATTTCCACAACTGCGACAATACGATTACCGGTCACCATAATAAGAGGAACTGCTTGAAGGAAGCCACATTTATATTCCTGGACAATCCCAGTCCATGGGATGTATCAGCAGAGACTGTCTGCTGTCTGGTTCTCAAAACATATTGCATGGATGAGGTATGTTAACGGAAAAATCTGAGGGCTCTCTTGGACAAAAAGTAAAGACACCAACCAGGATAACTTGGAGCAAAACAGCAGCCTGTAGGCTTGGCCTTTATTGATCTGTTGCAACAGGGTGTTTCCCTCACTAGCAAGAGAGAGGAAAGACCCAGAACAATGGGCTGCAAGACCTTATAAAAACTTTTGAAATTCCCCTCCTCTAGGTCAAGCCCACCCCCAGAAACATCATGCATACATTACAGAAAGGAGGGGTTGAGGGAGGAGTTGTGGTGGTAACCTGAGTGTCCTGTCACCTGGCTGGTTCCTCCTTTCCCCCTCCCCATGAGTACTTTCCAGGTGACAATGGGGAGTTTGCAGTTTCCTGCCCCCAGAGGGAAAATCTGATCGTTGTCCTTTGTTTCAGCCTGTGGTGAATCCACTGTTCTTTGTGATTTTTTGATTGTCTTCTGTCTGGGATTATCAGGGTTGACATAGCAACTGGGCAGGGCTCCTGTGGATGTGCTGGTATGCTGAAGAGATTATGGCTGACCAGAAACCAAGCCACCCTCCTTTGATATTAAAATAAAAATGGAACAGTGCAAATCCGATGTATGGTTGATTTTCTATGAATTCATAAGAGAAATGTGGCGTATGTAGTGTGTGAGTGTGAGTGTGTGTGAAGTTTGTACAAACAGAATGATTGGGGTGGGGGGGTTCCTGCTACAGTTCCCCCCTTCGGAGATAAGATTGCAAAGGTGGCTACTTTGCAATCCTTTTCTCCGCACAATTTAAGGTGGTAAATAATAACCTGGTATTCTCCGTCCCAGATGTGTGTGTCCATGTGAACCTGAAAGGGACTTGGGTATCATGCTACTTTAAGGATATTTGCATAGAAATATAATGGTGTAACAGTGCACATAGTTAGACATAGGATATCACGTAAATTAATAATTTGTTGCTCAGTTACTTGTGGTATTCTAGCACCTTGGAAGAAATATTTTCTCAATAGTGATCTATGCTTTACATTTAGGCAGGAAGGTCCACTAATGACTGAAAAGTGCAGTTTGCTTCCCCCCCGCCATTTGTGTGTTCTCAGGTGTCAAGGTAGCTGTTTTGTGGTCTCACACCGACAGTGCTACAGCAACACATCCTGTCTGTTGAATCCCCTCAGGGCTTTCAATTAACCGTGTTGCCTGGCATTCACCATAGCTGGCACAGGTTTGGGCATCTCGTGAGGGAGAGGTCTTCGCCTTGGCCTTTAGCTATGGGATTTTATTATAGGCTGTGGTCTCGCACTCATGGAAGTTGCTCACTTGCACTTTAAGGACCAAAAAGCTAATTGCAGCCTGGATACACTTGCCCAATTCAAACTGAGTCCAATTTGAATTTATCTTGCCCCATGGTTCTCAACCTTTCAAACCAGTCTGTTAAAGGAAAACCGTTCTTAAAAGGGCACTTTGTCCAAATAAGACAATTTAACTCTACAAGGGATCATTCCTGCTAAACCAAAGCATATGCACCTTCATGTATCTTATAAGCTTCTCCTTGGTAAAGCAAGTTTTTGCACATTTTAAAATGGATAGGGAAAGTTGGCAGAGTGCCAGGTGGGACAATGAAATGTGGTTATCTAAACATTGGACTACACAATAGTGTGAGCTATCAGAAGGTATAAAATGCATGAGAATTGGTGTGCAAGCAATAAGACATTAAACATAAAAATTACACACAAAAATACCCCCCCTTGTGGAAATAACACACTGTTTCAACATTCCTACATAATAACACTTAATACGAAACAAACTAATTAAATATCAGTTGCATATCTTGACACAATTGTGATCTTTTACGCATGTATCTTTTGAATCCTGGAGCACAGAGGCTTGAGGTTCAAGTGAAAAGATGTCCTTGCAAGTCAACTCCACCCCCCTTTTGTCAGGCCCACTCCCCAGGCAGTCTATATCCTTTGAAAGAGATAGCTGTGGGCACTTGAAAACTCTGGTGTCTTGTGATGACGGAAGAACTGAGTTGAGGGGTTGTTGCTGCTTTTCATCATTGCACATCTGTATAGGTGATATCCTGTAAGGGGCAGGGTTTTGGGGCTTAAAGACAGTTAGAAAAGGGAGGGGGCAAAAGGCAAAAAGGATGTCCTTCGGTTTCTGTTGGAAGCTGCAAATAATAAAAATCTTAGCGAATTAAGCGTTTCATTCATTCCAATATTATTATCACATTTTCCTATAACTACTGTTATTATCTGCCAAATTCGTTTGCTTTCCTTCACTTTGGAGAGAAAGAGAACTGTAAAAAATACAAAGGTTAAGAAATGCAAAAGAAAGCAAAAAATTAGATTACCAGTCAGATGGAAACAAACTTGACACAAAGACATCAGATTTAGAAAAGAATTATTATTATATATATTATCAAAACCACACAGATTACTACTAGACTGAAAAAAAAATGGGAAAACCATGGGGGGAAAAATTTAAATTCACCATGTGCTATCTGATAAAAGAACTTCATGAAACTGACTTTCAACATGTGATGAACATGTCCCCAAAGTAGAACACACACCCAAAATTACCTATGAGGAACCAAAAATAAATAAATGCTAAAACACACAATTAATAAGTAACCTGAAGTAATCTGTTTTGGCATTCTAACATCCGAAATGAAAATAAAATAGTGTTTCTTGATGTGACAACATCAACTGTAATGTTAATACGGGAAATGAGTTAATACCAAGAAAAATGAATGGCAATTTAAAGTTGTGCAGGTACCTTGCACTAGCCAAAATGACAGAATTAATAAGAAATGCTCAGGCAAAAAGGTAAACAAATACCATTCACCAAACAATGTTTGGTTGTGCTTCGATTAACTTCATAGACATCATGGAGAAACAGATTAAATAAATGAAAACAGATTATTTGTAACTTTAAAAAAAGTGTCAAAGCCATAAAGAGATGGAAGTCAGGGATTCAGACTTGTTTCACAGAACAGAAAGAAAGTTGCTGTGGGAGGAAAAAGGGACAAACACTTTGTTATCGGGGTTCACATATCCTGTTAAAAGGGAAAATTATTTCATGTGAGAAGCCTGTCAGGAAATGCTGTTCCTAAAATTCCCATTGAGGGGGGAATGCTTTGATATTTACCTGTGAAAAGAATTTGGCATGTTAAGATTTGGAACTTGGAAAGCTCTTGACTTTTGATGGGCTAGTTGTTGCTTTGTTTTGTTTTGTTTTGTTTTGTTTTTTTAGCCTTTTGTCTTAAGTAGCCCCTGGAGCAAAGACAGATTAAGGGTGATTTCCCTCAATGGTTCCAAGCAAGTTTTCTTTTCTTTTCTTTCTTTTTTTTTTTTTGGAAGAAACCTCCTCTCCCCCCTTACAGTTCCCCCCTTCCTCTCTCTCTTTTCTTTAGCTGATCTAGCCTCTGTGCATGTGCAGAGTTCATGTCTCAGCAAACCTTTTATACTATTGAAAATGTTGCATCCTTTGGCTAACTTACCATATGAATAAGGGAAAGGAAGGGTAAGGAGTAGATTTTGAAAACAGGGTTTGATTTTAAACAAAAAAAGAGAAGCTCAGCAATTTAAGTATTCACCAAAGCTAGCAATTTCAGCTCAAGCAAAAGACTGCTTCCTTTATGTACAGGAAAGGGCTAATATCCTTCTGGCCATTCGCGGAACAATCAACCGCTCTCTTATTTATGAGTAAAAATGGCCAGAGTTAGAATTCATAGGATTTTTATTTTTATTTTTATTTTTTAACATTCTCAGCCATTTCAGCCTTACCATTTGCAAACACTGTAATCACTCAAATGCTTGATATTACCAGTTGGGCTTCACCTCTCACCTTTTAAAACTAAAGAGCAAAGCTAGGCTGAATTTCAACTCCATTACCACACCAGAATTTAAGAATTACCCTCCAATGCTTGCAGACACATGGTCTTCCACACAGCCACAAATTGGGAGAGTTGAAAGGTACCCTGGGGTCATCTAGTCCAACCCTCCAAAATATAGGGTTCACAGCAAGATTTCGCAGCAAGATTTGTACTACCAAAGAGGCATACACATTTAAGTACAGATTTACAGCTGGGAAAGGAAACATCTATACTCCTGAGAGGATCTCTTATAAAGCACAGTTAAAGCAGCCCTAGATTTGATTTTTTTTTTTAAAGGGAATACACAAGTGTTGCCCCCTCCCCCCTTTGCAGTTTCCTTTAAAGGAAGCTTACTCGGGAGTAAATTTACCTAGCACAGAAGTAAGAAGGGAGAAACCAACTGAAAGAGGCAGAGTGAAACAAGGGGGAGGGGGGGCATTTTCTAACAAAAGAGGCCATGAAGTCTTATAGAGACTGGTATCAGGAGCCTTACAATAACTCTTCTGTCCAACCAAATCAAAGTTAAAACTGGACTCAAATATTTTTTCTTAGAATGAACACCATACTTTTATAGGCATACGCTTAATGAAATACATACACTGCATTTTAGCTTGAGAGAGCAGTTGTGCTCAACTAGGCTTTTGCAGCAGAAACATTAGGTTAACTTCTCCTTCCAAAATAGACTGGAGCAAACTCAAAAGTTACAATAAAACATCATTTACCATTAGACTTAAAATCACCCTCCTCACTTAAAACTAGAAGAAAGAGGTGGGGTAATCCCCCTTTCAGAACACAAGTAGCACGTATACAGGATTTCACCACTTGGGAGGGAAACTCTCTTTTAGAGCCTCTCTCAAATAACAAACATTTGCACACTCCATTCTCCATTTTGTTTTGTTTAAGATCGATAAGGCGCAACATGGCTTCCTTAGATTTAAAATTTTGAAGCAAGCTTGCAATTTAAAACTATGTGCGTTTAAGAACAGTCTGTGGATGCCAAGGCCAATGTAAATACAAACCCTTGAAATATTTCTAAATCTCTGAATACATCTCTTATTCATTTTTTTTTTTTTGCCTCTGAGCACCATTAAGTTTACAGTTTCATGTTCTAGCTTTAGATTATAGTTTAACAACACAAATTTGATGTGTTCAGCTCTCCCTAAGAGTTCACACCCTGATTTTGTTGAAGGATCCCTGAGGTGGCCACTGTGCCCTGGGTTCTAGGTGGTGGGCCTAAACCACCCACTAAAGTTACAACGGTCTCGTACTTTGTACTTGGAAAGACCATTTTGCCCCTTTATTTTATTTCTATTTTTTTCTCTAATTGGAGATGACAAGCTGGAGGGGCATATTAGAGTCCTCTCTGGGGCAAAAGGCTTCATGGAAGCTTTGTTGCCAGGAGGAGTCCAGCTAGGGTGTTTAGTGAGCTCCCATTCTCTCATATGTTATTATTGGGGTTTTTTTTTTTTTCGTTAACGAAGTACGCTAAAGACAGAAAGAGTGGAAACACACACACAAGGGAGGAAAGGCAATGGGAAAGAAAGGGGGGACAGAAAAAAATATCCTTTCAGTACTCAAAGTACCCTTGACTAACACAATTCCTACATATCTACAAGCTTCAAACTCATTTCAAGAAATCCTATACATGAACTCAAACTCCAGCCACGGGACTCCTTGCCCGAGAAAACTTCAGTTACGGGACACCTTGGCCCGTCTGCCACGGGACACCTTGGCCCGAGAAAGTTTCAGTCACGGGACACCTTGGCCCGTCTGCCACGGGACACCTTGGCCCGAGAAAACTTCAGTTACGGGACACCTTGGCCCGTCTGCCACGGGACACCTTGGCCCGAGAAAGTTTCAGTCACGGGACACCTTGGCCCGTCTGCCACGGGACACCTTGGCCCGAGAAAGTTTCAGGATATATATATTTTCCACTACCTCAGCGCTGTTCACAAGACTAATCCTAGTGTGGGGCCCCAATTTGTGAACCGCCCCTTCTACCCTCCACAACAGCCTCCTGCCTAGCCTTTGAGACTAAGTTTGGGCTCCCTACTGGACGCCTGCGCTGTGCAGTGCCAGATTGGGGGTCCGAGAAAACAAAGTTTTGAAAGGGGAGCAAACGACCTTGCGTTCTCACATACCCGGGTCATCCCTAACAAAGGTCGCCAGGCAGGAGGGGCAGCTTCATTTGCAGAGTTAGGGTAGGTGGAGAGTAAGAGAATACTTGAAAGACTCCTCTGGACGACTCCGAGAGAGGGATGTCAGAGAAACAGTAAAAGAGCCACGCTTTCCCGGACTCAATTCCAAGACGGAAAACGGGGGAGAAAAGAGATAGAGAGATTAAGATGTTCCTGGACGACCCCGGGGGGGAACATCGGAAAACAGCAAAAGGTACCACAATTTCCCCGGCCACACACCGTGTAAGAAATTGAGGGGAGAGAAAGAGAAAGGTTTTGGCGTACCCAGACGACTCCGAGAGGTATGCGCCACACAGTAAAGTTCCGCGATCTCCCTGGCCACTTTCCGAAGGGGAGAATCGGGTTAGAAAAGGGTAAAGTTAGAGCGCACCCGGACGACTCCGAGGGGCTACGCCAGAAATGAGAGAAGGAAAGTCTGGCTGTCGTGGGGTCGTTACTTTTCCACCCCCCTCCCAATGTATTTACTTCAAACCATACTCACGTTCGAAGATGTCCCCCGCGAATCTCAGGATCCTTTTCTTTTTTAGCCGGCTTGACCTCGCCTTTGCTCCCCTGGTTGAGCTTTTGGTGACGATTGATTACCGCCCGCAAAGAGGAGGCAGGGAGAGGAAGAAGGATCCCTGGGCTAAGGTTGCCCAGTGGCGCCCGATCCCTTCTATCTCCCCTCTCACCTTTACAGGAGAACCAAGGGTCCCTGAGTCGCGGTCGCCAACTGTTAACGGAAAAATCTGAGGGCTCTCTTGGACAAAAAGTAAAGACACCAACCAGGATAACTTGGAGCAAAACAGCAGCCTGTAGGCTTGGCCTTTATTGATCTGTTGCAACAGGGTGTTTCCCTCACTAGCAAGAGAGAGGAAAGACCCAGAACAATGGGCTGCAAGACCTTATAAAAACTTTTGAAATTCCCCTCCTCTAGGTCAAGCCCACCCCCAGAAACATCATGCATACATTACAGAAAGGAGGGGTTGAGGGAGGAGTTGTGGTGGTAACCTGAGTGTCCTGTCACCTGGCTGGTTCCTCCTTTCCCCCTCCCCATGAGTACTTTCCAGGTGACAATGGGGAGTTTGCAGTTTCCTGCCCCCAGAGGGAAAATCTGATCGTTGTCCTTTGTTTCAGCCTGTGGTGAATCCACTGTTCTTTGTGATTTTTTGATTGTCTTCTGTCTGGGATTATCAGGGTTGACATAGCAACTGGGCAGGGCTCCTGTGGATGTGCTGGTATGCTGAAGAGATTATGGCTGACCAGAAACCAAGCCACCCTCCTTTGATATTAAAATAAAAATGGAACAGTGCAAATCCGATGTATGGTTGATTTTCTATGAATTCATAAGAGAAATGTGGCGTATGTAGTGTGTGAGTGTGAGTGTGTGTGAAGTTTGTACAAACAGAATGATTGGGGTGGGGGGGGTTCCTGCTACAGGTATATATATATATATATATATATATATATATATATATATATGAGTTCAAATCAGACCAATTTTCAATACAATAAGTAAACATAATTATAATGAGTGAGGAAGCATTAGACACACACCTCCTATGTAAAATAATAATAATAATAATAATAATAATAATAATAATAATAATAATGGAAGCATATCCTAGAAGATTGATATGTGGGTGTCTTCTCATTACCAAGGCCAGATTCAAAGGAAGGAAGGTCAGAGTTCAAGAAAAAGAAGAGAAAACAAGGGAGAGAAGATGATGGAGGTGGAGAGGATCTTTGATAACTGGCTCTTTGGTGTACAGAGCATTCATAGGGGTGGTCCACTTGGCTGAATTTAAGTGGAGATGAGTGGAGCCAAGTTGTTAGGGTTGGTGCTAAGAACCTAGACCATGGATAGGCAAACTAAGGCCTAGGAGCCAGATCCGGCCCAATCGCCTTCTAAATCCGGCCCACGGACGGTCCGGGAATCAGCGTGTTTTTACTTGTGTCCTTTTATTTCAAATCCATCTCTGGGTTATTTGTGGGGCCTGCCTGGTGTTTTGACATGAGTAGAATGTGTGCTTTTATTTAAAATGCATCTCTGGGATATCTGTGGGGCATAGGAATTCGTTCATTTCCTCCCCCCAAAAAATATAGTCCGGCCCCCCACAAGGTCTGAGGCCCCCTGCTGAAAAAGTTTGCTGGCCCCTGGCCTAGACACTGTTTGGTGACTCTATTGCAATGGACTAAAGTGAAGTCTTTTGTCAACAGAGCATCATAGGGCACTGGAGTCTTGTTAAGACACTGAGAGGCCCAGGGCAAAATGCTTATTTGAGGGGCCCTCCCTGAAATCCCACAGCACTTTGTGTCAGTTTCATTTCCCCCTCAGCTGGAAAAATGTATATAATACTTGGGGAAAAACCCAGCTATATTTGACATCAGAATATTAACATTTTATGACTAAAGTTAAAGAAAATATTTACACAAAATGACAGGCTGCATTCAGAATATTTAAAAAGTCATCTCATCTTCTCCCCGCCTCGTTTTCTTGTCAACAAATTCAGTGATGAGATTACCCAAAAATATTTCTCTCAGAAGATCCCAATCTATAGATAGAACAGATAATGATGACTGTCTTGACTGTAGCTTTGTGGAATGTAACTTATTTTTTTAAATAAAGACTAATTTGGAGAATGCCCTTTCTCCTTCAGCATTCAAAATTGGCAGAATTAGATAAAGGCAGAGAGCTATGATAGCATCTGGGGAAGCTTCAACCAGATCCTTACTGTAAATTATCTTCAAATGGCTATGTGCAGTAGTCTCTGATCCATCACACACCCCTGCAGTATCTAAGAAATGAATAAAACATTTTAGTTTAGAGGACGGAAAAATTTGCAGATCATTTGGGTAAACTCTCACAAAGGCTTCGGCATCCTTTTCCACTGTACCATCATTTTGGGACGAACTGTTCAGTTTTGCCAGGAATCCAAATATATTCACAGCTTCTATGTAAGCACGGGAGATTATCTAAGACACAGTAGTATGCTTCCACCCTAAATTTGTCTCTTCCTCTTTTGCAGTCACTTTTTTCCATCTGAGAAAACAGATTTGTGTCTCTGAAGATACAGATTCCACTTGATTACTCAGTTTCTTTGCCTCCTCTTCAAATTATTCAAAGTTGTTCTCAGTGGCGTAGCGTGGGTTGTCAGCACCCGGGGCAAGGCAAGTAATTTGTGCCCCCTAACCCGTGGATTTGCGCCCCCTAACCCTAACCCCCAGATGTTGCGCCCGGTGCGGCCGGCCCCCTGCACCCCCCACGCTACGCCACTGGTTGTTCTGTATACCAACTTGGACACTGAGGTCCAGCTCTGAGGACTTTCTGGCAGTTCCCTCACTGCAAGAAGTGAAGCTACAGGGAACCAGGCAGAGGACCTTCTTGGTAGTGGGGGAGGAAGACGAAGAAGAAGAGAAGGAGGAAGAATAAGAAGAAACAACGTGAGAAACAGCATCTCCCTCCCCTGACACAATATAAAGGAGCCTGGTTTTTGAACTTTTTGTGGACACAGTCAAATCTGTGAAGGACTTTATGCCAGAATACAGCATAAAATGTATTTCAAATGTTAAAAATTTATTTACCAAAGAAAATTTCTAACTTCTTAATTAACCCACCTTTCCTTCTGGAATCATTGGCAATCTTTATCAAGGCTTCCAAATTACAGTCATAATAGATGTTTGTGTAGCATCTTCTGTACAGGACTACCTTGTTTGAGACTGGTTTTTCAATGTGTTTTTGGGTATATTATTGTTATCTGTGGGTCATTGATAAGTATCACCTTGAAGTATTCTCCACCTGTGTTGGGCTATCACAGGCTTAGGGGCTAGTGTTAGCTTCCAAAACACTCATATTGCTTGTGGGGTCAGGCAAGTTCCCAGCACATGTGCAGGGTGGATGAAAGTTTCCAGCAGGTGGAAAATTGGTGCTTGGATTCCTACCAAACTCTGGTAAGGAAGCCTGTAACCAATACAAATTGTGGCCACTTCTAATCCACACCAGTCTCCGCATCGTTGTTGCTTCCAAACAACACACCTCGTTACATGTGGAGACACAATGAATACGCTTCATTATATGCACTTGTTTCTGTGTTTATAAGACGGCTGCAATGGCAAAAATTTAAAACTCTTGCCGCAACGTAATTTACCAGGGATTAAATATTTGGGGTTTCGAATAAACCATCCATTTTATTTGCCCTGATGGTGCCAAGCAAACCTTCCATGCTCTCTCCTTTGGAAAACAAATTGCGTTCAAAGCTATCAGATTAATGACGCTTATAAATAAATAAGAATCTTCCATTTACTGTTAATAGAAGACCAGCTGGCATCCCACTGTTCAGCCAGAGGGGCAGGAGGTGCCGACAGAGATTGGTGATAGGTTGCCGAGTCATTTTTCATTTGCTCGCTGCTGCAGAATGCTTGCAAACGCTGCGATGCATAGATCTCTTCCTGAATGTTAGTTATCACCCTTGCCTAACAGAGAAATAAGTAATTAAAGTTTAATATGCAGAATTTAGACTATCTACATCTCTCTGGAGGCCACTCAAAGGAAATTTGGAAAGAATGAAGCCAGGGTTTGTGTGTATGTGTGTTTAAATAAACCTATTTGATACCCAATTCTAATCTCGTCACGTTTGTATGGGAAATTGAATAGGAACCTCGAGGGGCAGGAGTCGTGTGGTTCCAGTACGTTTCTGCTTAATTAAACAGGACACATGGAAAATTGTATACTTGCTCAGTGGAAAATCTGTAGTTTTCATTGATTCAACATGGGAGATAACCAGGTTTGCACCGGTGGCTCTGACTACAAGATGTATTTATCTAGAGGAAGATATGCAACATTTTGGACCTTACTTGGAGCTACTTCAGTTAAGTAGATTTGGCTTCATTTCTGTGTTTTGCATCTGTTCAGTATTGAATTATTATGTACAACTGTACAACTTTCCCTCTACTGAGCCATCACAGACTACCAACTATGACAGGGGGCCCACCATTGGTTTAATAAACCTGCTGCCCTCCCCAAACCATTTTAGGACTGCAAAATCTAGGGTGGGGTCAAGAGTATGACCTATATGTTGTAGTTTGTTTGGTAGGTCATGCAGACCTGTGCTTCAAGTGAGTTTTCTATTTTTTTTATTTTTGAAATAATTTTTATTGGTTTTACAAAATAAATCACACAATTAACTTTTTTTTTTAATATTAAACCTAAAACAAGATTCTTCCAAATCTTAGGACTTCCCTCCTCAGGTCCTTTAAATATCTTAGTCAACTGCATATTATAGTTCATCCAAATGACAGTCCTCCAATATGTCCAAAGTCTTTGTAACGTTGCAAGAGTTATTCAAAGCCTGCCAGAGAGTTCAAGTGTTTACAGTGTTCTTTTAAATACAATTTATATTTGTCCCATTCTCTATTGAAGTTTTGATCCTCCTGATTTCTGATTTTCCCAGTCAGTCTAGCCATCTCTGCATAAGCAAGTAGTTTCATTTGCCAATCCGCCTTTGTCGGCATATTCTCCTTTTTCCATCACTGGGCAAGCAGCACCCTTGCAGCTGTAGTCACAGTCTTCTCAAATTCTTCGGTATATCTGCACCTAAAATTCCTAAGAGAAAGGCTTCTGGTCTTTTGACAAAAGTTATTTTAAACATTTAAAAAAATTCATTATATATCATTTCCCATACTTATATTTTTTACCATTCCACCACATATGATAAAAAGTGCCCTCTTTTCCCTGACATTTCCAGCAGTGAGTTTTCTAGGATAAAAAAAAAATAGAAAACGTTCTGAGAAAAATTGTAATTGTGTATGAATTTTCTTGCAGATCAGTGCAGATATCTGTTAGGACAAACTTATGAAGACATGCAAAATTGATATAGAAAGGAAATACGCTGGCCCATCCAACCCCAAGATGAACATGGTAACTTTGCCTATGTCATAGGAACATCAGTGGAAATGTTCATGAAATGTCTTATCAATACTGATACGGATGTATGTCATATAGAGTCTTCTGTTCTTATTTTAAGACAAAATACAGATGTTTCTCTGGTGTTCTCCAAGCAGTGACCACACCCGGATCTGCTTAGGTTCAGCAAAATGACCTTGTCCTGTACCTTTGGATCATTTTTCTGGAATTGCACACCTGCACTGTGCATCAAGAATGAATGGCATTTAGACATTGCTTCCACTTCATCTGTGGAACAATCGTGCAGAATTCATGAGGGCATGCGTGAAAACCATTATTGAGGTAACAGTTTTGGATGTTCCAGACCCAGAACGATGATCTCAGTAACCAGGGCCGTCTTAAGCATATGCGGTGCTGGGGTGCAAAGATCCGTCTGGCGCCCTCCCCCCCAGTTACCCAGAGTTGTTGACCCTGTTTTAGGGGGGGACCCCAAAGTTGTTGGCCACCTCAGCTACAACACAGGAGCCTGAGGCGGCAGCGGTGGCAGCAGAGCAGGGCCGAGCGCCTGGGGGTGGGGTGGGCAAGCAGAGCCCAGCGCAACAACAGTTGAGCCTAAGGCTCATGTGAGCAGCATGTGCTGGGCAGGCCTCTCGACGGCCTGCCAATCCCAGGTACACAGGAGGGCGGAGCTCGCCTACAGCAGAAGAGCTGCAGTACTCTGATGGGCTCTTCTCCACTAGGCAGCAGCTGTCGGCTATTCCCAGTGGCGTAGCGTGGGGGGTGCAGGGGGGGCCGGCCGCACCGGGCGCAACATCTGGGGGTTAGGGTTAGGGTGCGCAAATCCACAGGTTAGGGGGCGCAAATTACTTGCCTTGCCCCGGGTGCTGACAACCCACGCTACGCCACTGGCTATTCCCAATCCCTGGACTCCAAATCTTGACCCCGGACTCTCGACCTGGCGCCCCTGCGAGCCCGGTGCCCAGGTGCCCTGCACCCCTACCACCTATGGTTAAGACGGCCCTGTCAGTAACAACAACCCTGTAAGGCAGGTAAATGGGAGAGGGACAAAGTGAGAGGCTTTCCTATAACCACCAAACAAGTCCATTCCAGAGGAGAAACTTGAACGGGAGGTTTCCTTGCTCATTGCCCTTAGCTATAATATTACGCCGTCTTCCTACAGCAAGACAACACTGTATTGCAAGTCACACGCAGTGTAAGGGTGGTCCCTCGTCCTATTCATGATTAATAAAAATTTGCATAAAGAGTAGAAATGCTGATTGATTTCTAAGGTTGTAGTCAAGGGTGCGGAAATCGCACAGCCCAGCCACTTTGCTTTCCCGACCTTAAATAAATTCACCGGCACTATTCTTTCCTTTAGCGCCACCACAATGCTATTATACATGTGGCGCATTACATGATGAAGTGTTCTTCAGATAAAGGCACTGCAGGTGTTGGAGCTTAATGGGTTGTTCATGTACTAGAATTCAGTCATAAACCAGAAGAGAAAAAAAGGTGCTGTGCCGGGGAGGGGAGCTGTTGATGAAGCAAAATGCTGAGCTCAGTATTATAACACTGTGTTGAATTGATGATCTTTGTGCTTTGCTATTTAGAGTGCCAGTTTCCAGAGCTAACAGTGCAGCTGGCGGCTGACCTCTTATTCACCAGCATCCTCGACTAGATACAAACAGTGCTGCTGCCTTCTCCATGAAATAAATTCTGAAAATGACATTGTCTGTTCTTCTTTGGCGATCACTCGTAACCGAGTAAGATTGTCTTCCATAAACACGGTTTTAACAGTGAGTCTGTAAGTGACCATGGAGGCCAATTCTGGATCCACACATCCTTCCACAGTGGGGGCATAGGTTTCTAGGTAGGAGTTGATCATAGTGAGGGTTTGCCAAGCATGCCTTCCTCTTAGCACGTTTCTCCCTTTCATCCTGAGTTTGAGCGTCTTCAAAGCCTATGACACCTTTGGTAAAGGCTGCTCTCCAATTGGAGCACTCTCAGGCCAGTGTTTCCCAGTTGTTGGTGCTTATATTACTTTTTTTAAAAAAGATTTGCCTTGAGAGAGTCTTTAAACCTCTTTTGTTGACCACCAGCATTATGCTTTCCATTTTTAAGTTCGGAATAGAGTAGCTGCTTTGGAAGACGGTGATCAGGCATCCTTATAACATAACCAGTCCAACGATGCTGATGTTGAAGAATCATTGCTTTGACACTGGTGATCTTTGTTTCTTCCAATACACTGCCCTTAGTTCACCCGTCTTCTCAAGTGATGTGTAAAAATTTTCAGTGCTACCGTTGATGGAATCTTTCAAGGATAGCAATGTACTCACATGCATTAAGTTGCCAAATTGTAACCCCCCCCGCCAAAAAAAACCCCATCACTGGAGCAAGAGTAGCAGTTTGATGAGGTCTTCTTTCTTGGTTGTAAGGCAGACCCTAGTGACTTAATAATAATAATAATAATAATAATTTTATTACTTGTACTCTGCCTATCTGACTGGGCTGCCCCGGCCACTTGGGGAGGCTTTCAACCAATATAAAAGCATGCTAAAATGCCAAACATTAAAAACCTCCCTATAAAGGGCTGCCTTCAGATGTCTTCTAAAAGCTGTATAATTATATATCTCCTTGACATCTGATTTTTGGGCATTCCACAGGGCGAGTGCCACCAGCCTTAGCCAGTATGGCCAATGGTCAGGGTTGATGGGGGACAGGACTTGTCCATACGTCTGCTTTTCTCATGCCTTGAAATCATGGAGCTGAGTCGTTTTCTGCTTGTTTCGTGCTTTCCAAGAGATTTGCCTTTGTCCCACCACTTTCTCCTGGAAAATCTGCTCTATCGAAAATCAGAACAAATGGCATTTTGCGGAAAACCCAATTTCCATTTGCTCCAATTCGGCGCTAAATGATGAATTACCCCTAGGGAAATTGGCGGAGCAATTGGTGTGGATGAGCCCCTAGTCCAACAATATATGGAGGGGCATCTAGGTCCCTCATCCCTGCTCTTTCCACTATACCAGTGGTGTCCAACCGGTTGACCGTGATCGACAGGTAGATCGCCTGGGTGATCCTGGCCAATCGTGGGCTAGTATTGTTCCCACCTCCCTTCCCCAGTGCTTGTTCTCTCATTCAGCACCGTGGCAACAGTGAGAGTTGTGGAACATGAAAAGTGAAAGTAATATTGGATGTAGCGCTGTGTGCGATTACCAGTGCTGTACTTTATGGTGATCGTTTCTTGTTTATCTCCCCCAAGAAAAAGCTCAACCACTCTGTTTTCCCTACCCACCCAAAAAAGCTCAACAACTCTGGCCTCCCCCCCAAAAAAAGCTCAACAAATCTTGGCACCCCCCAAAAAAAACCAAACCCCACATGTGCCTCCTCCCTCTAATGACAATGTGTAGATCACTGCCAGTTATTTTATACTGGGAGTAGATCACAACCTCTTATGTGTTGGACTTGCCTGCACTATACAATTGGTAACCAACAAGGTGCCTTCTAGATGCTGTAATTCCATTCCCATCTTCCTCAACCAGCAAGGGCAAGGTTCAGGGATGATGGGAATTGTAGTCTACTAACAGCTGGAGTAGGGATGTGGGTGGCGCTGTGGTCTAAACCACTGAGCCTTGGGCTTGCCGATCGAAAGGTTGGTAGTTCAAATCCCCACGACAGGGTGAGCTCCCATTGCTCGGTCCCTGCTCCTGCCAACCTAGCAGTTGGAAAGCACCTCAAAGCGCAAGTACATAAATAGGTACCACTCTGGCGGGAAGGTAAACAGAGTGGTTTCCGTGTGTTGGTCTGGTGTCGGTGTTCTATTGCACCAGAAGCGGCTTAGTCATGCTGGCCACATGACCCGGAAAAACTGTCTGCGGAGTGGACAAACGCCGTCTCCCTCAGCCTGTAAAGTGAGATGAGCGCCGCAACCCCAGAGTCGTTCGTGACTGGACGTAACTGCCAGGGGTCCCTTTACCCTTTACCTAACATCTGGAGTTCCCCATGTTTGCTAACCTATGTACTATTTAAATGCAAGATAGATAATTAAATTGTTTTGCGGGTGTCAAGTCTGATAAAATCCACGAGTCTTTGTTACTCAACTAGCCTCTGGTCTGTTTTTGCAGAGATCCATTTTCACAAACGGCTCCCGTTCTCCCATTTAGCAATGCAACCTCAACATCTTGTCAGATTCATTTATTCCTATTGGCAAGCCGGTTAAAGGCTTGTAACAGGGTGAAGACCTTTTGCGGACCCCGTGGGCTAGTGAGGGCAGACCCCTGAAAAAGATAGAAAAAAGGAGGCGTCAGATTAATTGGGGGTAGATGCAACGAAACGGTGCCATCTTGGCCATCAGGGATTTGAAAAGGAGTTCAATAGAGAGAGAAGCTGAAGGAAACTTAATGAGCTGCATGGAGACCAAATGCTCCAAATCTCCTCAAAAGGGATCGAGGCTAGATGGAAGGGCAGAAAGATATCAGCTAATTCACTGACCAAGCTCTCTTGTAGTTTCTGGATAGCGTCTTCATAACTAGAATCCACTTTCAAAGTTTGGGGGACCATGCGTGCAGTGAAAACTGTCCACTCTATAGTTCATATCCTTAACTATGCTTCCATAGTATGTGGCCCTCCCCAAGCCATTACTATAAAGGTAAAGGGTAAAGGGACCCCTGACCATTAAATCCAGTCGCGGACGACTCTGGGGTTGCGGCGCTCATCTCGCTTTGTTGGCTGAGGGAGCCAGCGTACAGCTTCCGGGTCATGTGGCCAGCATGACTAAGCTGCTTCTGGCGAACCAGAGCAGCACACGGAAACACCGTTTACCTTCCCACCAGAGCGGTACCTATTTATCTACTTGTACTTGATGTGCTTTCAAACTGCTAGGTGGGCAGGAGAGGTAAAGGTAAAGGTAAAGGTACCCCTGACCATTAGGTCCAGTCACAGACGACTCTGGGGTTGCGCACTCATCTCGCTCTATAGGCCGAGGGAGCCGACGTTTGTCCGCAGACAGCTTCTGGGTCATGTGGCCAGCATGACTAAGCCACTTCTGGCAAACCAGAGCAGCACACGGAAACGCTGTTTACCTTCCCACCAGAGCGGTACCTATTTATCTACTTGTACTTGACACGCTTTTGAACTGCTAGGTTGGCAGGAGCTGGGACCAAGCAACAGGAGCTCACCCCGTCGCGTGGATTCGAACTGCCGACCTTCTGATCGGCAAGCCCTAGGCTCTGTGGCTTAGACCACAGCGCTACCCGCGTTTTTCTGGTGGTACTCAAGGGTATGCAGTGCCCACACCTTTCCCCATCCCCCAAAGAAGAATAGCATTGTCTATACCTGTTACTTAGACTGCGATAACTTAGATGAAATTGCTATAAGCTGATGGACCCAAGTCTACAAGCATGTCAGCAAAGGGATTTTACCATCAAATTACATTTTACTCATACTAGAAAACAAGACATGGGTTATGTCAGAGGATCTGATCCACATTCTTAAACCCAGGGCTTTTTCTTTTCCCCTCAGCCAGAACTCGGCAGAACTCAGTTCTGGCACCTCTCTGGTGGGCGCCATTGTCATTATAAGAGAACAAGGAAGGTGTTCATGGTGAGATATGGCACCTCTTTTTCTAGAAAAATAGCACTGCTTAAACCTAAATTCTAATTTAGGGTTTAGAATTCTAAATTAAGATTTAGAAGTTTAAAAAGCCTTTCTCACTGCTGTGGCAATCCGTAGCAGTGTATGTCTTTTTTAAAAAAATAAGATATTTATTAAGATTTTTTCATACATTACAATAAAAATGGGAAAATAAAGAGAAAAATGCAAAATAAAAACAGTTAAAAACACATTAATTTTCCGTTTCTTATTTTCCTTAAGCTTATTTCCCCGGACCTCCTCATACCTCCCTTTTTCGTATTCCACTTAAATTTATTAGTTCAGCAAATCCTTACCATTAAGCTTTTACCCATTTATAGACCTTTGTTTCATATTCTCTTAAAGCATTACAGCTAGAAACCACTTAATTTCTATCCAACATCATTCTAACATTCATTAATTTTACACTATTTCTGTAAGTAATCTTTAAATTTCTTCCAATCTTCTTCCACCGACTCTTCTCCCTGGTCCCGGATTCTGCCAGTCATTTCTGCCAATTCCATATAGTCTATCACCCTCATCTGCCATTCCCGTAGCAGTGCATGTCAATGCCCGGCCTCCTCACCCAGAATTATTCTCTGAGAATAAGCATCCCCTTGGCCCTGTCTCAGAGCCCACAGGAAATAGGAAGCTGGAAGGTGGAGGTGAATGGCTAGCCAGCAGCTGCCGATGGGAACTGGACTCTGCAATCAATGGTGAAGCTGCATGCTCTGGCACCAGGGGCAGAGAGCAGGCAGGAGCGTGGCTGGCGCGCGTCCCGGGTGGCATGGCGTCCTGGGTGGCGTGCGCCCTGGGGGTGTGGCACATTGCCTGTGGGGGCATGACGTGTGCCCGGGGGCATGGTATGCTGTCTGCTGGGGTGTGGTGTGCCGTCTGTGGGGGCTGTGGGGTCATGGCATGTGTCACACAGCGGGGGGGGGGGTGCACAGTGCATGTCCGGGGGGCCCCACTACGGTACCCCCCTCCTTGATGGTGCTGGGGGTGGTGCGCTCCCCGCTCCCCCCTCCCCTCATTCCTCCGCCAGTGCCTGCGATGAGTGAGTGGGTAGCAGGTTGGGCCTGGGAGGGGTCACGGTGAGTTTTGGGGCCCGTGGTGTCAGGTCTGCCAGGATCCACTGCCAATGATGATCTCTTCCGGGGTGTTTGTTCGGGGTTCCCCATAAACACAGCTGTGGCCAACATCTTAGTTTTTCCAAAATGCAATGCCCTTGGTGTTTTGTCAATCCATTACATTGCGTGGACAGGCGGAGTCCCCAGATCCTGCACGGTCCCCCCGTCATGTGGAATAACGACTCAAGACAACGTGCTATGGGATTAAATCAGCCACAACTTTATTAAATTTCAAATGTGGGTAGACCTTGGCTCAGGCATTGGGCGTTCTCCCTCCCCAGTCCCCAGCCGGGGACCTAGGGAGCTTCAGGGTTATCCAGTGTGTGTGGGGGGATGGGCCGGCTCTGGAGAACATATGTTCAGGCAAAGATAGCCGCAATGACGACCTTTCGGTGTACGGCCAAAGCCTCCCTTCAGAAAACCCCTTTAACAGGGAACCCTGGTATCGCCGCCGCAAGAGGAAGATGGACAAAAGGATTCCACCCAAGGCCTGATACCGCCAAAGTTGTGACGTTTTGCTACGGGAAAGGCGAAACCTGCCAATGCAGGGAAATTCCTTTCCGGCCCTTTAACAGCGACCTTAACGTAGCAGCGCCCGCATACCTGTGAAGAAAAGTTAACCTGCAAAACCTGTGAAGAAAAGTTAACCTGCAAAATAAGACATTAACTGAGGGTGGGTAGGGTGGGTAGGGTGGGTAGGGTGGGAGAAGCTCTAGAGCCAAGTGAGGATTCCTAGGTAATCCTCCCTCTATTGTGTGGGCAGGTAATCCCTCCCCCTACCTGGCCTGGTCTCCTTGGCAACGCTTCCCCCAGGTGGGATTGGACAACTGACTGAGGTACGCAGGGACCTCCAGGTATCCCACCTGAGGGAAGGCAAACCAAGCCTATGCTGTTGGAGCCACTCCAGATCTAGGGGCTGCACGCGTCCACGCAAAGGGCGCCCCCCATTTTAAGCGGGGAGCGGTCATTGTGGGTAAACAAAACAAAACAAAACCTGGTGCTGACTTCAAAACATGACAGCTATCATGCTTTGTCATGTGTGTTGTTTTTACTCACAACGCCATGCGACAATTGAACTTCTGGAACACCATATTTTGGGGAAAACACAATGCTGACCACAGTCATGGCTGCTTGGGATTCATCAGATCACACACTGCCAATGAACCCCACCATCCTGGAGTCGGTCTGGAATGTACCCATACAGAATACCTGCCAAGGGCTACATAGCATTCCAAATTAGTAAAATAGCATTTAAATAAGTAGCATTTAATAGAGATGGATTTTATTTGTCTTTCGGCACAATTACAGTATAGGCTCCCATGGTGCGGAACACTCTTTTCTGTTGAAAACGGCAAAGTTAAACAGCTTTTCCAAGCCTCCTGGTTGGTGTCCACCATTTTTCGGAAATGCCAACATTTGAGCAATTGGCATTATGGGAGCCTGGCATACAGTTTGGCAAGGAAATACCATGCTGTGGGTGTCAGAGAGGATGTCATACATCAGCAAACCAATATTCACCAGCTGGCATCTCGTAAGTGACATTTTTAATTAAAAACATATTTTTTAAAAAGAGTTCACAGTTTATACATCGTGATATGTTCCCTTTTGGGATCACTATTGAGCCTGATTGTTAGCAAGTGTGTGTGTGTGTGGGGGTATTTATTTATTTTCTTTCACTGAATCAAATCAGCATGTTGATTTTCCAACAAGACTCTGCTCCGTCTCAAGAACAGGTTGTGTGCACATTTGCTACCACTCTGTGAGTGCAAATTTGCTATGGAATGACTTCTGCTATTACACAAGACTGAAATTTCTCAGTGCTAAACTATACATGAAGCAGTTATGCTTCATCTATGTGTGTAACTTCTATACAGACCATAGCTCAAAGGTAAAGTATCTATGTTGCATGTTGTCTACGCGTAGGACTAGAAAATACTCCTAGTTTCTCTGTTTCTATGTTCCTGTGTCAGTCTTCTCAATCTTTGTTATGTTTTGTGCCATAGAAAACAGCCATACTAGATCCTATTTTGAGCCACATGCTCCTAATGAATGTGGATTAATGTCAGACTCGGGGAATCAGATCCCTCCCCCGGTGGCAATAAAAGATGCAGATAAAAGAAAAGGAGAGTTCTTACCAATTAAAAAGTAAAAGGACCCCTGACCATTAGGTCCAGTCGTGGCCGACTCTGGGGTTGCGGCGCTCATCTCGCTTCATTGGCCAAGGGAGCCGGCGTACAGCTTCCGGGTCATGTGGCCAGCATGACTAAGCCGCTTCTGGCGAACCAGAGCAACACACGGAAACGCCATTTACCTTCCTGCCAGAGCGGTACCTATTTATCTACTTGTACTTTGACGTGCTTTCAAACTGCTAGGTGGGCATGAGCTGGGACCGAGTAACGTGAGCTCACCCCGTCATCGGGATTCGAAATGCCAACCTTCTGGGCAGCAAATCCTCGGCTCTGTGGTTTAACCCACAGCACCACCCGCGGCCCTTACCACCAATTAGTTTATTCAATAATCACAAAGGAATGCACCTCTCTCTAGAAATTGTATTGCTTCAAGCAAAGCCCCAGCCCCTCCGTCTCTAATAATCCATGTCACCCCTATGTCAGCTAATCTGAGCTTTCTGTCACTCAGCTTTCTGTTCTACCACCCTCAATGCCCGCCTAGTTTTGGGAAGCGGGGTCAGGAATGCTTTCCAAAGACACTGAGTCTGTCAGCTGTCTCTCTCCCGGTGCTTCTTCTTCCTGCTGTTCCTCTTCCAATATTTCCAAGGTTCTCCCCTCTGCAGCTTCTGAACTATGCCCTTCTGCAAACCACTGTTCTAAATCTATACTGTCCTCCTGTCCTCGGGAAGATTCAGGAGAAGGGGGGGATGGCCCCCACCATTCCTCCTCAGTCCAGTCCCTGAAAATTTCAGAGGTGGAGTTCCAGGTGTACTGGAGCTGGGATTTAACAGAATCTGTGAGTAGTCCTGACAGCTCCCCAAATGTCTGTCTGCTACATTAAGCTTTGACTAACATGTGCAGAGGGCTTCAGGGCATTGGACAGGTTGCTAATGTTAGTAGTGGATGCTTTCATACATGTACAGTGGTACCTTGTTCTCAAACGTAATCCATTCCAGAAGTCCATTCCAAAACCAAGGCACGCTTTCCCATAGAAAGTAATGCAAAATGAATTAATCCGTTCCAGACTTTTAAAAACAACCCCTAGAACAGCAATTTAACATGAATTTTATTCTCTGACGAGACCATTGATCCATAAAATGAAAGCAATAATCAATGTACTGTACTATAAAATAAATAAGACAGTATTGTAGATGACGATGATTTCCCCAGCCACTCTGAGCGGCTCCCAACAGAACATTAAAAACACCATAAAACATCAACCATTAAAAACTTCCCTAAACAGGGCTGCCTTCAGATGTTTTCTAAAAGTCAGGTAGTTGTTTATTTCCTTGACATCTGATGGGAGGGCGTTCCACAGGGAGGGGGCCACTACCGAGAAGGCCCTCTGCCTGGTTCCCTGTAACCTCACTTCTCGCAGTGAGGGAACCGCCAAAAGGCCCTCGGAGCTGGACCTCAGTGTCTGGGCTGAATGACGGAGGTGGAGACGCTCCTTCAGGTATACTGAGCCGAGGCGGTTTAGGGCTTTAAAGGTCTTCATCATCATTTTATTGCACTTTGATTTAGGTGCTTCACAGATATTGCTCCTTACAAGGAAGCAGCTTCAGATGCAAGTAGCCCAGCCACTTCTAGGGGAAGGAAGTCCTCCCACCAACACTGCCCCTCTTCTTTCCATGAGAATGGACCTGGCCAGTGGTGTAATATGGTTTGCTGGCACCTGGGGCATGTAGCTGTGTGTGCCCAGGGGCAGGGTGTAGAGGATGAGTAGAGCCTGTCGCGCCATCTCAGTCGTTGCTGCCAACACCACCAATGGGCAGGGATGAAGGTAAATGAAGGTCCAGTAATATCTGGAGGGCCACAGCTCCCCTCAGCCCTTCCACAGATGTTGCTACTTTGCCTGCACGATTCACGAGAAAATGTTGGTGTTGCTACTTTTAATTCAGATAATTTTACATGTCTCAATTCCAGCTTAACTCTATACGAGACCCCTCACTCTGCTCCAAGATTGTTATCTTGTGGCTATTTTGTGCCACATGCAGTTCAGTTTTTCAATAGCTGTAATTTATTTTTTCTTGCCTTGTCTCCTTATTGCCATAATTGTGGCTGAATGTGGATAATAGAAGAAGGGCAATCTGAAGGCTTGGTATTAATCACCCTTTCATTTTTGAATGTTGTGGAAAATTAAGCGGTATCCAAGAGTAATTTGCTACGTGACAACTTTTTATTATTATCTTGAATGGTGGGATTATTTTTTTTCCTAGTGTTTAATGCGAACATTTCAACTTATATTACTCTCTCAATTGAAAAAGGTTTTCTTCTTGCAGGGAAGGAAGTGAATGTATTTTTACCAGAGCAACACAACGTAGACATAATGAATAGTCTTCTGTAGGTTGAAGTATGGATAGGTGGTTTTGTCAATATCAGTTTCTTTCCATTTGTGGAAGAGCCTACGGCTTGCCAATCAGAAGGTCATCGGTTCAAATCCCCGCGACGGGGTGAGCTCCCGTTGCTCTGTCCCAGCTCCTGCCAACCTAGCAGTTCGAAAGCACGTCAAAGTGCAAGTAGATAAATAGGTACCGCTGCGGCGGGAAGGTAAACGTCATTTCCGTGTGCTGCTCTGGTTTGCCAGAAGTGGCTTAGTCATGCTGGCCACACGACCCGGAAGCTGTACGCCGGCTCCCTCGGCCAATAAAGCGAGATGAGCGCCGCAACCCCAGAGTCGGTCACGACTGGACCTAATGGTCAGGGGTCCCTTTACCCTTTACCTTTACCTACTGAGGGAGTCTCACCTGGCACCTTCATTATATATCTTTAGGCACCAGGCAAAAACATTTCTCCATAACCAAGCCTTTGGCTGATTAACATTCTATGGCCTTTAGGCTCCAACAAATGTTGGCAGTGCAAGGAAAAAGAAGGCACGTTTTTTTCATATGTGGTGGAATTGTAAAATAATTTAAAACTATTGGGAAATGATATATAATGAAATGAAAAGAATGTTTAAGATAACTTTTGTGAAAAGATCAGAAGCTTTTTTTATTAGGCATTCAGGTCAAGATTTGCCAAAAGAAAAGAAAAAACTTTTTATGTATGCTACAGTGGTGGCTAGGATATTACTATCCCAAAGATGGAAAAGTGATGAAATACCAACTAAAGAAGAATGGCAAGAAAAACTGATGGAATATGCTGAAATGGCAAAGTTAACTGCAAGACTTTGAGAACAAGATAATAGAGATTTTAAGAAGGACTGGGAACCATTTATGTTATACTTACAGAAACAATGTAAAGACATGGACTCACTAGCAGGTTTTGACTAAACACTTAGAACTAACAAAATAAATACAGGAATCATAATGTGAAAATGAGAAGAGAATAATAATAATTAACTTAACAATATTTCTGTAAATAGTCTTTAAACTTTTTCCAATCTTCTTCCACTGACTCTTCTCCCTGGTCTCGGATTCTGCCAGTCATTTCCGCCAATTCCATGTAGTCCATCACCTTCATCTGCCATTCTTCCAGGGTGGGTAAATCTTGTGTCTTCCAGTACTTTGCAATAAGTATTCTTGCTGCTGTTGTGGCGTACATAAAGAAAGTTCTATCCTTCTTTGACACCAATTGGCCGACTATGCCCAGGAGAAAGGCCTCTGGTTTCTTCAGGAAGGTATATTTAAATACCCTTTTCATTTCATTATATATCATCTCCCAGAAAGCCTTAATCCAACAAGCGGACCTTCTCGTCTGACCTTAACACCCAAGAAGGTCAATAGGGTTTTCCACATTTCCACATCAAGTTGAAAAGTTATTTTTTTAAAGAAGTCCTCATGAAAATTAATCAGCATTTTAATGCACATTTATCCTAAAATACATATTTTTGTATGTAATTTTGCTGAGCATATACCTTTTTTCTTTTTTGCAAAGTATGCTTCCTCAATATTTACATTTTACCTAATAAAATGCATTTTTATGCACACTTTCCCTTAACATACACATTACATGGTCGGAGAATTCCATTGAATAATTCATCTGAAGGATACCGATGTTTCAGTTCATATATTCTTTAGGAAACATTATGTAGACTCACTTTTAAATGCAAATTCAATGCAATTTCCAGGTGCAAACAATGTTGCCTTTCAAAGGTACAACAGGTGAGGAAGCTTTAGTTACTGGCTAGTCCTTATTCCATCGTAATTTTATTCCAAGCCAGGTATTTGCTTTTCTTATATTATTGGGTGAATTGATTTTTCTCTTAAATTATACTGAACTAATCAGTGCTCCTTATCTGAAAATTACACTGGAAGTGTTACAGTTATTAGGTAAAGGGACCCCTGACCATTAGGTCCAGTCGTGGCTGACACTGGGGTTGCGTCGCTCATCTCACCTTATTGGCCAAGTGAGCCGGCGGCGTACAGCTTCCAGGTCATGTGGCCAGCATGGTTAAGCCGCTTCTGGAGAACCAGAGCTGCGCACGGAAATACCGTTTACCTTCCCGCTGGAGTGGTACCTATTTATCTACTTGCACTTTGACGTGCTTTTGAACTGCTAGGTTGGCAGGAGCTGGGACCGAACAATGGGAGCTCACCCCGTCATGGGGATTCGAACTGCTGACCTTCTGATCAGCAAGTCCTAGGCTCAGTGGTTTAACCATTATTGGTATTTAAAAATTCTGCTTAAGAGATAGTGATACAGCTAGCTCCAGGTGAACTCAGATTCTGCCTTATCCCCCTTTGTGCCTTATCATATGCTGAGCCACATAATAATATCATAAAAAAGCAAAATTCTATGAATGTTCAATCAAAAGTAAGACCGCAGATGTTTATGGCACTGACTCCCCATACTTTATATAGAATCACAGCCTAATTTATCAAGGATTGACAGAGCCATTTTTCATTTCAGTAATTAAAATAATACACCATTATCTTCCACATTAGCTAACCTGGACCCCATCAGTTTAGGCAGCAGTACTGCACTGTTTTTGTTTAACATAATTTTTATTTGATTTTACAAGTATAAAATTATAAAAATAACATAACACATATCCACAATTAAAAGATTTCTCTGAATTTCTGGGCTTCCCACCATCCCCTCCATGGGTTCTGTTATTCAATCTTTTCTACTGCATCTTTTTCTATACTCCATATTCTTTTTTAACAAAAAACTTCATTATCTCCATAATACCCATTGCATTACAAGTGTTACTGCAATCCTGCTAATGTTTTCATTTGTTTACAGTGGTCTCTAAGGTAAATTATTTATTTTCCCCCCATTCCTTGTTAAAGTTTTGGTCTTCTTGGTTCCTGAGCTTTGCAGTCAATTTTGCAATTTTGCCATAGTCCATCGTTTTGATTTGCCATTCTTCTCTGGTAGGGACTTTACTGTATCTTCTTTCCATCTTTGGGCTAATAGCATCCGTGCTGCCATTGTTGCATACATAAAAAGTCTTTTCCGCTCCCTAGGAATATCAGCACCTAGAATTCCAGCTGTAATGCACTGTTTGTGGGGCCTCTTTTGAAGGCTGTTCGGAAACCTAAGCTAGTGCAGAATGCAGCTACAAAGCTGTTGACCGGAAAGCCACTTCTGAGCTAGGGAGGAGGCAGGGTTGCGGGCTTAATGCCCCTCCCCACACTCGCAGGGGCTGGCTTCAGCCCCTGCAATACCAGGGAATCCTCGGCCGCGTCATTCCCTTGGCCAGCCAATAGGCTGGCCCGGGGGGCATGGCCGAGGGTCTCCCTCTTTCCCACACCGCAGCCGATCAGGTTTTCCCTCTCCTCCCACCCGTTAGGATAGGTTCTCTGACGTTGCTATGGACTTCGGTTGGCCGCCGTCATGGGGCCTGGTAGGCGTTTTCCCAACTGGCAGATTGGCACCAGCCACTTGGTTTTCGCCTACCTCGTTGCAAACCGTCACAACTCCCCGGTATTGGCGGTTAGGCATTGGCGGAGTTATTGTTATGCAAATGAAGGGGGAAGGAGCGCCAACACCTTCCCCCAAAACAAAGGGTAGTCTGGTAAAGGATTTCGGGGGGCGTGGCCATGTCCTAAGCCTATGGAGGTGTGGGCCCACAGCACGCCCCCGAGTGGTGACCCTGGGGGAGCTCCTAGTTGATGTGCATGAGCAGGACTCCCCCTACTGGTGGTTAACCCTTACCGGTCTTCAAGGAAGCAGGCTAAAGCCAGTTAGTTGTTAGGACCAATGCCTAGGCCAATACCGCTCAATTCCTGTAATCAATAAAGTTGTGGCCTAATTTGACCCATTAACTTGAATTCTTGTGTCTTGTGTCTTGATTTCTGAGGGGGGAGGTGGGAACTCGCCATGCAACTTATTGAACATTGCAAATGAACTTAGAAAAAGCTTCACTGACTGCCAGTTCGTTTCCGGTCATAATGCAAAATGCTGACTTTAACCTTTAAGTGGCTGAGAACCAACGTACCTGATGAAACATCCAGGAATAGCTTGTCTCGTGGGGCCTGGCCCTAAAAATAGCCTCTCATTAGCAGTGTTGCTGCAGCGGACTGGGTGAAGGAGGGGTGAGACGCATGTGCGAGCGTCTGCGCATGCACGAGCGATGAAACCCAGAAGTAACACACTCCATTACTTCCGGGTCGCCACGGAGCGCAACCTGGAATTATTTAAGCTGAAGCGTATTCATCCCGAGGTATGACTGTATTTATTAAGCAATACATACAGAAAGAAATCATGGCGTCCTCTTGCTTCTTTTTCAAGAGACAGAGAAAGTACAGCAGTACAATGGAGCGGAAGAGATAAGAGCGGCTTCCGTCCTCACACTTTCCAAGCCTGGAAAGTAAACACAGACATGTGATATAACCATCACACATCCAGCAATGGAGGAGTGAAATGGTGACAGTTTCAAGAGGGAGACAGGATTGCATTACAACAGAACTCAGAGCTGCCAAGTTATGAGGTTTTGGGAGAAGGAGGGGGAGTAGAAGTGCCAGCAGAGACGTCCTTGGAGAGCATAGAAGCACCACCATCCCCTTGTACTTGCCGCTGACTTAGAATTCAAGAGCAAAGGACTCAATGCCAAAGAGCCACGGGCTGTTGCTGGGGAAAGAAGGGGAGGAGCTCACAGTGAGCAACGTCACAATGGAGTTAAGGACTGGATTCTTTGTCTTGCACCACGATGACTGAATAAAAGTATAAATACGAACTTTCTTGTTTCTTCCTTGATCCTTGATGCTACCGGGGGAAGAGAGAATCTCCCAAGCCTGACACTGAAGGAAAGATGCTCAATACCAATGAAGCTCAATGCTAGCAAAGAACATTGGTAGAGTTCCGACTTAGGTACCCTTCTGAGGTACTTCTCAGGTGAGATGGGTGTCTACCAGGTCTTGTGAACTCAGCGGTGACACCTCAGCTGTGAAATTTCCACTCTTGGCATCAAACTTTGTAAACATCAGGTGCCTGGTGAAAATAATCTTATTTTCCTATTCTTTTAATGGCGTTCAAGGTGCTGCAGCTGCTGAAAACTACTGATACTTTATTTATCTGTTATTTACTTATTTATGCATGCATGCATGCCATTATAAATGTTTGTTGCAAGCTGACTTGGAAATATTTTATTGAAAAGTTGCCAGAGAAACGTTTTAAATCAATCATTCTCTCTCTCTCTCTCTCTCTCTCTCTCACACACACACACACACAGAGAGAGAGAGAGAGAGAGAGAGAGAGAGATTTCTGGACACTTTCTCCAACATAGATTTAACCTCCAAGCACTTGTAAGGTAAAAAGGTAAAATCCAGTCAAAGGCGACTATGGGGTTGCAGTATTCATCTCACTTGTAGGCCGATGGAGCCAGTGTTTGTCCACAGACAGCTTTTCGGGTCATGTGGCCAGCATGAGCAAACTGCTTCTGGCGCAACAGAACACTGTGATGGAAACCAGAGCGCACAGAAACACCGTTTACTGTCCTGCCACTGTGGTACCTATTTATCTACTTGCACTGGCATGCCTTTGAAATGTTAGGTTGGCAGGAGCTGCAACAGAGCAATGGGAGCTCACCCCATCATGGGGATTCGAACCATTGACCTTCTGATCGGCAAGCCCAAGAGGCTCAGTGGTTTAGACCACAGCGCCACCCACATCCCTACCTGTAAGAAATGAGGTTAATTCTAAATGTGCAAGTTCAGGATTTCTTTCTCTCAATTACATTAAGATATTGGAGACAGGGGTCTCTGGAATTCTGGTACCCCAGGTGAAACCACCTTGCATGTCTCTATGGTGGGGTGTTGTTCTGGATCAGAATCAGGAACTGAGCCATGATGGCACACACAGAGTCAAATTAGCTGCAGGAATGCTGAGGTTTCACATCTGCCTAAACCTATGTAGGATGAATGAATGGGACAGAGACATAGAAGATGATGCGCTGTCAGAAATCTCTTGGAGAGCTTGCTTCATTTAATTCCCATATAACATACTGACAGGAATGATGTATCACTTAGTACTTTAAAAGATTCTTCAAACAGGCAGAAAAGTGATGAACAGTTCTTTTGACCCTGGCACCCGGCATAATTATGATTATCTGCACTATTTAACCTCCAAAGAATTGGACATCGTTCATGGTCTGTTACTTTAGCTATGATGGTTGATAATCTATATATGCAAGTCATTGAAGGTCACTCAACCTTAGAGCACTTCCACTGCAGTTAGTTAGCCTTTTCTCCCAAGAATACCGCCAGTCCCACAGCTCTGTTGCCACTGCCCTTTTTGCAAGGCTTGGCCGAGAGATGAAAATCAATTTCGCTTCATATCTCGGGTGTAGAAAGATATGAATAAATCAATTGCTTGGCTTGAACTATTAGTCTGGAGGCTGTCAGCCACTGGGCCACTCCAAGAAGAAATGGAAATAAACTAAGAGTGCAGTCCTTAAAACAACAACAACAACAACAACCCATCTAATACTTACCTAGAATTAAAATCAACTGAAATCAGTGGGTTTTCTGAATAAATATGCATAGGATTGGGTTGCAAGGAGTGCAGATCCAATGGGTAATTAATTATGGGGGAAATGTTTGGCTAAATACATACAGTCGTTGGATGAAAATTGCCTATTATTTTTTCAAACGAAGTAGTCCATTCATACATCCCCCTTTCCAAGATTAGAGCAAAAATCTATCATCATCATCATGTTTTAAATTTGTATACCACCCTTCATCCATAGATCTCACTGGGTTCACAACATACAAATACAAAACAAAAACACAAAATACACAATAAAAGGAAGAACAACAAAAACACACACCAATAACCCACAAACCAAGAAACTCTGATCATCATCCAGAGGGCATGGTGCACTGAAGATACGAAGATGGTTTATGAGAGGAAGCTGAGAAGGGTGAGAGGAAAGAGGTAGGCTAGGACATCAGATTATTGTACTCCTCTCTTCTTTTTCTCTCCTTTTGGCCACTCTGGCTATAGCATACACTTTCCCTGACCGTATACAGGGTTTCTAGATGAGTAGTGTAATTATTTGGTGGAAGTCGAACTGTGGTAGAATGGAAACAGTGCTGCATGTGATCAACAGTAGATCTCTCTCTGGACTACAGATGGGAAAAGGGATGTTTTCCCATTCCACCCTGTGTTCATCACACGCAGCACTGCTTCCATTCTACCACAGTTTGACTTCCACCAAATAACTACACTCTGCTCATCTAGTAGTCTGATGAGACAGAATTGTGTAATTTATGTAATGAATTAAGTTACACCGTCAGGATGTTATTCTACCCCATCTGATTTAATGCAGAAGGGAAACAGGGCAAATGGGGATCAAAACATAATTCCCATTATGTATCATTTGTAGACTGAAAGCAACAAGAGCGAATATGGATAGCATTCTCTGGATCGTGCTCATTCTCGGACAAGGGAAGAAGAAGGAAGCATCACCCATTTTTTCCTCTTTTGTTGTCCTTGTTGGACTTTGCCAATGTCCCTTGTCGGTACAGTACCACTTCACGCTGTGGGTGAATACTTCTGTACCTCTTCCCAGGAATGTTTCTCTATTCCCCAGAAAATGCTGTCACACTCGGATGGTAAGTGATGGTGGTGCATATAAGAATCTTCCTTCATACCTACTGCTTCTGGAAAACTAACACTAAGACGTGATTTGGTTTCATGTCAATAAGCTCTTCTGCATTTCCCCTCAAAATGTGAGTACTGTGAATAATTCTATCCTAGCTTAAGCCCCTAACACACTACTTTTCTGCTTGCTAGAATGTGATTCTGTGAGATAGTGTTCCATCACCTAAGCCCCGCACCTGCAGACTGATGTAGTACAATTGAGAAAGAAAGAGTTATCAGTCCCCCCAGTCTCCACAATCTCCCCTGCAAGAAGAGTTTGTTTGGGATCAGCAGTTGGTGTAGTTACACACCACCCCTGCCCCAATGCATGCATTTCCCAAAAAGTGGGCACAGATTTGCATAACATTTCCACATTGAACTATAAAGCCTTAGAATCATAGAATCATGGAATCATAGAGTTGGAATAGACCACAAGGGCCATCGAGTCCAACCCCCTGCCAAGCAGGAAACACCATCAGAGCACTCCTGACATATGGTTGTCAAGCCTCTGCTTAAAGACCTCCAAAGTAGGAGACTCCACCACACTCCTTGGCAGCAAATTCCACTGTTGAACAGCTCTTACTGTCAGGAAGTTCTTCCTAATGTTTAGGTGGAATCTTCTTTCTTGTAGTTTGGATCCATTGCTCCGTGTCCGCTTCTCTGGAGCAAATGTTCCACCTTTGCTTTTATGGAAAGCACATTGAAGAGGTCTTTGGACCGTATACGGGAGCACACGGCAATTGCAATCTGCTGCTTTCTCTATTGTCATAATGTGGAGGAATTAAGCTAAACTTTGGAACTGATATTTGGCTATCCTGAAAATCTCAGTTTAATACGATACATGCAGATAACTATGTTCCCATCGGATGGCCTTTCTTGTACTATTTCATCCTACCACTGGATATAATTTATTGGAGCTAAACCAGAGAACAAGCAATCTCGTTACTTGGTTATAAAAATGAAATATGTGACTTTGATCTGTTACCATGATATTGGGATTTTAGATTAGATTAGAATTTTTGATGTGCTTTATTTTATCTTGCCATACGAACACCAATTATGTCACTATGCCTGTTGCATAAGTAAAATTAATTCAAGATTAACCGAGGAATCCAAAGAAGGCCCAGACAAACACAGATGCATAAAAATAATTGTTTATTGATTCCAGGCTTTGATTTAAATATGTAAAGCAGCTGCCTTAAATCATTAACAGTATCATGAGATTACTGGTTTATTTTCAAGGTCTGCATTACTGCAAGCTATCTAATATGTCTAGTAAATCTCAGGGAGAAAAAATTCTTAAAGGAAGCAATATTAAGAGAGAGCAGGGGCCTATAATTTGACCATCAACAGTGAGGACCACAACTAATGCTGTTTTTCTAGGAAAAACTGGTGCCAGAACTCACCATAAACACCTCCCTCATTCTCTTAGAATGGCAATGGTGCCTACCTGAGAGGTGGTGGAACTGAGTTCCTGTGAGTTAATTCTGGGGGGAAAGCCCTGAATTGAGTTCCTGTGAGTTCCCCCTGGGAAAAAAGCCCTGAACAAGTCAGTCTTTGCAGCCATGGTGGGCGATATTTCATTTCTATTCAAACTAATTATTTCTTAATTTTCTTAATTATTAATTATTTCTCAATTTCTTAATTTTCACTGTACATAAATGAGATATTATTATAATAATAATTTATTGAATTTATATAACACCCTATACACAGGGGTCTCAGGGTGGTTCACAGAATAAAATTAAGATATAAAACCACAAAATACATAATAAAAATAAAAACAACAACCCAATACCCTTCCCCCCCCAAAAAAACACATTTTAAAAGGGCATAGGATGTAAATCAGATCAACCAAAGGCTTGGTTAAAAAGTAACATTTTTTGCCTGGTGCTAAAAGGTCTGTAATGAAAGCACCAGGTGAACTTCCCTGGGGAGAGCATTCCACAGATGGGGAGCCACTGCAGAGAAGGCCCGTTCTCGTGTTGCCACCCCTGGACTTCTCAAAGAGGCACACAAAGGGCCTTAGAAGATTATCTCAGGATCTGGGTAGGTTCATATGGAAAGAGGTGGTCCTTGAGGTATTGCGGTCCTGAGCCGTTGAAGTCAGACTAACCTGATCTCATTTTTTGACAGAATTACAAGCCTGGTAGATGAAGGGAACACAGTGAATGTAGCCTACCTTGATTTCAGCAAGGCATTTGACAAGGTGCCCCATGATATTCTTGTAAAGAAGCTGGTAAAATGCGGTCTTGACTATGCTACCACTCAGTGGATTTGTAACTGGCTGACTGACCGTACCCAAAGGGTGCTCATCAATGGTTCCTCTTCATCCTGGAGAAGAGTGACTAGTGGGGTGCCACAGGGTTCTGTCTTGGGCCCGGTCTTATTCAACATCTTTATCAACGACTTGGATGATGGACTCAAGGGCATCCTGATCAAATTTGCAGATGACACCAAACTGGGAGGGGTGGCTAACACCCCAGAGGACCGGATCACACTTCAAAACGACCTTGACAGATTAGAGAACTGGGCAAAAACAAACAAGATGAACTTTAACAGGGAGAAATGTAAAGCATTACACTTGGGCAAAAAAAAAATGAGAGGCACAAATACAAGATGGGGGACACCTGGCTTGAGATCAGTACATGTGAAAAGGATCTAGGAGTCTTGGTTGACCACAAACTTGACATGAGCCAACAGTGTGACGCGGCAGCTAAAAAAGTCAATGCAATTCTGGGCTGCATCAATAGGAGTATAGCATCTAGATCAAGGGAAGTAATAGTGCCAATGTATTCTGCTCTGGTCAGACCTCACCTGGAGTACTGTGTCCAGTTCTGGGTACCACAGTTCAAGAAGGACACTGACAAACTGGAACGTGTCCAGAGGAGGGCAACCAAAATGGTCAAAGGCCTGGAAACGATGCCTTATGAGGAACGGCTAAGGGAGCTGGGCATGTTTAGCCTGGAGAAGAGGAGGTTAAGGGGTGATATGATAGCCATGTTCAAATATATAAAAGGATGTCATATAGAGGAGGGAGAAAGGTTGTTTTCTGCTGCTCCAGAGAAGCGGACACGGAGCAATGGATCCAAACTACAAGAAAGAAGATTCCACCTAAACATTAGGAAGAACTTCCTGACAGTAAGAGCTGTTCAACAGTGGAATTTGCTGCCAAGGAGTGTGGTGGAGTCTCCTTCTTTGGATGTCTTTAAGCAGAGGCTTGACAACCATATGTCAGGAGTGCTCTGATGGTGTTTCCTGCTTGGCAGGGGGTTGGACTCGATGGCCCTTGTGGTCTATTCCAACTCTATGATTCCATGATTCTATGATTCTATGAACATGCATGACACAGTTAGCTCAACACCTGATTTATTTATTCTTTAGAATGATTCTATCCCATCTTCCAGCCCTGATAGGCTTTTAAAAAAGCTTGCAAAAAGATTCTCACAATAAAAATGTGCAGCCTCTAAGTTGCAGAATTCCTTTCCTACAGAGGTGTACCTGATACCGTCATTATACAGCTGATACCTTCCTCTACATAGCTTTCATCATACATACCCTACAATATTTCTCTGTTGAAAATAGGGATGTCCTATTCCATAATAACAATAATTTAATCATTTATGCCCCACTCGTTTGCCTGGGTTGCCCCAGCCACTCTGGGCAAGTTTCCAACATATATAAAAACATAATAAAACATTAAACTTTAAAGAAACCTTCCCTATTGTTGTAAGCAAAATCTGCCCTTATTTCCTTATGGGGTACACAAGAGCCCTTATAGAGTCCTTTGTAGGTTCTCCATCGGTAGAAGAAAATAACAGAGGCCATCCAGAGAATATTGAGAAGCAAAGCAGCTAGGAAGCCTGATCTTTATTAAACTGTTGCAACAGGGTGCTCCCCCCACATGCAGGTGAGAGGAGGAGGACCACAAACCATGTGCACTTGCCCTTATATAGCCATTTTGAAATTCCCTGCCCTAGAGCTCAAGACCACCCCTCCATACATCATACATGCATCACAGAAGGGGTGTAACCCAACACCACCCGCCACAAACATCATACCTACTTCACAGAAAAGGTGGTCTACAACAGAAATTTGAATGTTGTTGTTTTTCCTGTCTGCCAGGTTATCTGATAATGCCTTATCTGATTGCCTTTCCTGGTAGTCTGGCCATTCCTTTGAAGTGGTGATTACCCAATTCCTGAGACAATGGGAAGGTTCCCTCACCCTCTCCCTGGCAGAGCCAGTGTGGTGTAGTGGTTAAGAGCGGTAGACTCGTAATCTGGGGAACCGGGTTCACGTCTCCGCTCCTCCACCTGCAGCTGCTGGGTGACCTTGGGCTAGTCACACTTCTCTGAAGTCTCTCAGCCCCACTCACCTCACAGAGTGTTTGTTGTGGGGGAGGAAGGGAAAGGAGAATGTTAACCACTTTGAGACTCCTTTGGGTAGTGATAAAGTGGGATATTAAATCCAAACTCTTCTCTTCTTCTTCTTCTTGCAGAGAAACATTTGGTCAGTTTGGGAGTCAAAATGGTTTCAGGTCTATCTTCCTGTGCTGCTTCAGACATGTGGTTTATATATTTATGTGGAGTGGCACATCTGCGCATGCGCGGGTTGCGATTCGGTACTTCTGTGCATGTGCAAAGTGTGATTTAGCGCTTCTGCGCATGTGTGACTGCCGGAACCCAGAAGTAACCCGTTCCGGTACTTCCGAGTTTTGGCTGTCTGTAACCCAAAAAAACACAACCTGAAGTGTCTGTAACCTAAGGTATGACTGTACGTGTTTGCTTGGTACATTTATGAACATTCGTTATATATATAAGACCTTAAAAATTTTATTACACTATGCAGTGCTGCCTTCAGATGTCTTCCAAAGGTTGTATAGTTACTTATCTCCTTGGCTTGGGAGGTGTGTGTGTCTCATAGCTCCATACTCTCTAACATTTTTGTCTCAGTGATCTGGACTTCAATATCATTTCACCCTGTTGAGCTCCTTCACAGGAAATGGAAAGCATGTGGTTCTTTCAAAGGAGACCACCTCCTGGATAGCAAGATTAATGATCCATTTTGAAGATTACACTGTAACACTGAAGCGGAAACCATATAAATCAGTTCCTGGCAAACCCCCCCCCCCCAACTTCAAATGGAATTAAAATATCTCTAAACTATGGCACTGCTATTGCTCACTATCACGATGGAAGAAACCCAACGGGCAGAACACAAATAAATCATCATATCTGGTTTGAATACTGTATTATTATTTGGATATAACCAGTGCTATTTTTCTAGAAAAATGTGCTCACCATGAACTTCTCACTTGTTCTCTTAGACTGGAAGTGGCGCTCACCTGAGAAGTGTTGGAGCTGAGCTCTGGTGAGCTCCGGCTGAAGAAAGCCCTGGTTATAACCCTCCCTGAGTCCTTATGGGGAAGAAATCCTGTAAATAAAATCTAAAAATAAATAAAACCAGTAATCATGATTTCTGCACTACACTGCCTTGTGGGATCATTCAGTTTTTAACAAACTTGGAAAATGGTGTTAGGATATCTATCTGTCTATTCCTTCCAAAAAGCAGGACGTCAAGAATAAGTTTGGCTGAAAGTCAGCCATTCTAGAGCCTGTTTTTGAACATGTGGTTCAGAGCTCTGTTGTAAATGGCTACCAGTGATGCACACTGGGGCAACAAGATCCATAAATAAGTGTTTGGCAAGCAGTACATCCTCCCTTCCACCACCACCTTTCAACAGCCAGGTGGAAGATCAAATTACTCAACACAGAAAGGCCAACTTTCACTAGCAGTGACTAATATGATTTTGAGTTGTTATTGTTATTTTGCAGTTGCGTGTCGAGATCCCCAAGCCACAACCCAATAACTCATACATCACACATCAATTTTGGTTTGGGTTTTTGGCACGATTTTGGCCACAACTTTATTTAAATACATCCAAGTGAGTGGTTGCTTAGGCATTGGTTCCGATGATCTGTCCTTTCCCAGGGGACAGAACTGACTTCCGGATTCCAGCAAAAGCCAGTGCGGGAAACAATTTTTGGGGAGAAAATGAAGCTGGGCCTCAGTCCCTCACTTCTCACCCTCATGCTCCTGCTGGCTTGCACGGCCCAAGTCCGATGCCAGGGACAAGGACGAAAAGAATGGCAAGCTCCTGGATTCCTTTAACAGAATTCCCTTTCCACACCACCATTGGAGGGATAGGCACTTACCCCTCCACCAACCAATTTGAACCGATGCCTAACCGCCAACCTTACAAATTGTGACGATTTGCTACGCAGTAGGCAAAACCAAATAGCACCAGCCATTCAGCCAAATGGACAAATTCCTACCAGGCCCCTGCCTCAAAAGCAGACGACCCCATGACAGGCATAGCAAGGTCAAGCGAACAAACCCCCCCCCCCAGTACAGGGAGGGTGGGCGGGTGATCCGGTCCAAGCAGCCAAGAGGACGCCCAAAGTTGGGTGACCAGTATTTAAAACCTCTGACCCTTCAAAATTGGCAACAAACAGTTCTCCCCAGCGACCCAATTAACCAATGCACTGCCTGGGTCTCTCCACAAATCCGTCCAGCGACAATGGGGTGGCTTGTACCCCCCCCAACACGTGCTCTCTGCTAGGGAGAACACGTTATTCAGAACACCATGCGGTATGACATGGCAGCTTTGGGGACACCCACCCACCCCTGGTCTCTTTAACTACTTAAAGCAAATTCAGCCCAAAATTATAGCATTTCCTGGCACCTCTAAGGGAAGTGAAAGGACCAGCCATGTCTGTGTTGCTAACAATCACCAGATGACTGTGTTGCTGACAGCATTTTGGTGCTCTGATTTCAGGTACTCCCAAATGAGTCTGAGCACAATTCTTGAGTGGTAGTGACAGCTGGCTTCCTAGTTTGGAACGACAACAGCTCTTCCTTCCAGTTCCATACAACAGCTCTTTTTCAGTTTGAATGAGATTAGTTGCAACAGTGATGGCAGATATGGAGAGGTAGGAACGACGAGGCGGCCATTTTAATAGATATCAGATGATCAAGGGAAGGGTTTCAATTCCACCCTTTTTGTTCAGATCCTTGAACAAAAGATCCTTGTTCTTTTAAGATGTTTCCATTTGAAGATTTAGGCTAATTCATGACTCATCTCAGACACCCTAGCAGAGATCTCTGCCAGCATGAGATGACATCTGAGAATTCAGCATTTTAGTCGATTGTTGGAGTCAACAGCAGTAGCAGTTCATCAGTGATGATGAACAAGTGAAATGATTGCATAGGATTTCTCTGAGACCAAATAAAGAGAAGTTTATTGAACTGTAAAAGTAAATGACCCCTGACCATTAGGTCCAGTTGTGGCTGACTCTGGGGTTGCAGCACTCATCTCGCTTTAGTGGCCGAGGGAGCCGCGTACAGCTTCCAGGTCATGTGGCCAGCATAACTAAGCCGCTTCTGGTGAACCAGAGCAGCGCACGGAAGCGCCGTTCACCTTCCAACAGGAGCGGTACCTATTTATCTACTTGCACTTTGACGTGCTTTCGAACTGCTAGGTTAGCAGGAGCAGGGACTGAGCAACGGGAGCTCACCGCATCACGGGGATTCGAACCGCTGACCTTATGATCGGCAAGTCCTAGGCTCTGTGGTTTAACCCACAGCGCCACCCGCGTCCCTGTTGAACTGTATTAAGGACCAAAAAGAAGCTGGGACGACACTGCTTGCTGTTTAAGAGCAATGCACTATTTTGCAACATTTATTTGTAACTTATTTTAAGACTGTTCTGCAGTAACTCATTCATTTCTACTCTGCACAAGGTCCAGAGCAGGGATTCCATTTGCAATGACTCTAACACATAGAACAGAATCCTGAAATGTACTTAACTGTGACTGGATAGTGCCCACCAAGTAACAAGCGAAATGTTTTCTTTTAAGCAAGTTTTATATTTTTCCCATTCAAAAAACTTTTCAATTGGTTTATTATTATTATTATTATTATTATTATTATTATTATTATTATTATTATTATTATTATTATTATTCCTCTTGGAATATAACAAAAGTTTTCATCCTCCCTTTGTTGCTTCTGTACAGTAGATGCTATTGATTACTAAGCAGCTGTTCATTTGTTCTCTGTGAACAGAACTTCCTTGTATTCGTCACTCATGGTGCTCTTTGTTCTCCTTTGTCTGTTACTGGTTCACTTACAAGTTTTCATTAGTTTGTATCGACTCCATCCCCCATTTCCCCTGTAGTCTCCATTAATTGTCTATTCTCAGGTTCTCAATAGAGGCACCATGCAAAATGTTTTAGACGATTACTTCGTGACATTTCAGTTTTTAAAAAGAAAGAGGGGGAAAGGACGGGACTGAGAGAGAAACTGCTCATAGATAAACAAACAAACAAAAAAATATAAGGAGACCTCAGGCCAGTGGCGGAGCTTCATGCAGAGCAGGCAGGGGAGAGCAGGCAGGGGAGGGGCTGGCACACGTCCTAGGGGCGTGGCACACCATCTGTGGGGGCGTGGTGCCTGACGTGGGCGGGGAAACAGCCACAATGGCACCCCACTGGGATCGTGCGGCCGGGGGGGGGGGTGCGCTCCCCCTGCACTCCTCTTCCTCCGCCAGGGCCTCAGGGCCGGAAATTTAAATGTTGTTGTTACCCACCTTTCACCATAAGGTCCCTGAGCAGGTCACAACAATGTAAAATGCAACATTAAAAATATTTTGAAAGACATTCCTATCACAACTGGGATGGGCCCATTCATGTGTGTGTGTGTTTGTATGTATGTAATCTCAAGTGTCAAAGGTCGGGAGTTAGAGGTGTGTCTTCGGTGTATAATACAGACCCCCCCCCAAGTTTTCCAGGGACAGTGCCGGATTTACAGAAGCCATCCTGGTTTCTTATTTGATCCTGGAATGCCCTGCTTTTCCTTAGGATGTCCCTATTTTCATCAGAGATATGTTGGAGAGTATGCAGTTATGTGACCCCACCACCACAAGCCAAGGAGATACGTAACTATACAACCTTTGGAAGTCATCTGAAGGCAGCCCTGTGTAGGGAAGGTTTTTTAAAAAATGTTTAATGTTATATTATGTTTTTATATATGTTGGAAGCCATCCAGAGTGGCTGGGGCAACCCAGTCAAATGGGCGGGGTGTAAATGATAACAATTATTGCTATTATGGAACAGGACATCCCTATATTCAGCAGAGAAATATTGTAGGGTGTATATGATGAAAGCTATGTAGAGGAAGGTATCAGCTGTATAATGACGGTATCAGGTCCACCTCTGTAGGAAAGGAATTCTGCAGCTTAGAGGCTGCACATTTTTATTGTGAGAATCTTTTTGCAAGCTTTTTTAAAAGCCTATCAGGGCCAGAACATGGGATAGAAGCAGAGTGACTGAGGCAACCGAGACAGATGGATGAGATGTTGTTGTTGTTGAATAAAGGACCCCTGACCATTAGGTCCAGCCATGACCAACTCTGGGCTTGCGGTGCTCATCTCGCTTTATTGGCTGAGGGAGCCGGCGTACAGCTTCCGGGTCATGTGGCCAGCATGACTAAGCCGCTTCTGGCGAATCAGAGCAGCACACGGAAACGCTGTTTACCTTCCCGCCGGAGCGGTACCTATTTATCTACTTGCACTTTGATGTGCTTTAGAACTGCTAGGTTGGCATGGAGCAGGGACCGAACAACGGGAGCTCCCCCCGTCGCGGGGATTTGAACTGCTGACCTTCTGATCGGCAAGTCCTAGGCTCAGTGGTTTAACCCACAGCGCCACCCTCGTACCCTTGTTGAATAGGACATCCCTGTTTTCACCTGAGAAATGTTGGAGGGTATGGCAGGAGTCTAAACTCTTGGAATTGTGCGCATTATAGCATATTTTGAAATCTGGGCAAGCTCAACAACTTCTTGTTTCTTTTTCTTCATGAAAGTAATCTATCAGAGTTCAAGTCCCGCCTCGATGTATTAAAGGCACAATTGTCATATAGGGTAGCAGGGAATGTGTCATATATGCTACTCCCTGTGCATTAAAGCTTGCTTGATTTGGTTTTTTTACCTCCAAGCTGGTAACAGAAGGTCTTTTTGTTCTTCCATATTGCTGCAACAGAAATAACAAGGCTGTAAAGAATGGGCAACAGCTTCAGAATTCTGCATTGCTGGCTTAATACAGCAATACCTAATTGTTTTGCGGCTCTAAATGGCTCTCCTCCGTGAGGAGTCGTACAAAATGTGTCACTGCCAGTCAGCGAAGACCAGCAAATGGGATCACCAGTATGTAGCAAGGTACTGTGGGGAGGGGCGAGGAAGAGGGGAGCCTCCTCTGTTTTGCGGCACCTCTCAGTTTCATTTCATCAAAGGTGTTTATGTCACACTTAATAAGATAAGGGACAGCAGAGGCCTCGGCAGTAGGGCTCCAACAGCACAGCAAATAACTAGATAACCAGAGCAGCCTGGGAATGAGCACTGACTTACATTTAACATTTTGAGATGTCTGGAGAGACATTGTGCAGAGCCAAAATAAAAATAAACACCCACCCACGTTAAAGCATGCTGGGTTTGGAATTATTTCTTCCGATTTTACATTGGCTGATGGTATTGCAGTCGCATTGCATCATCATTTCAACCATACTGTAGTTTTGCTGTTGTAACTAACGTTAATCTTGTTGGGGGACCATTGGTCAAAAAGCAGGATAAAATAGACGGAAATAGTGAATACAAATATTCACCCTGATCCAACTAGGGTCCAGATGCTCACGGAAACAAAATAATAGCCTGATGGGTAACTGCATTCACAGAATTGGTGCTACATATGCAATTCCATATCCTGATCCAAAAGCCAGGGCTGCAGACTTAATAGTGCTTTTTTTTAAAAATGGCAAAATTCTGACAATCACCCATTCAGGAGCAGGAGCAAGGGAGCTGGGTTATGTCCTCTGCCTTCTCTTCTCAATAAAACAGCTGATTGGGATTTTAGCAATGTGGATTTAGCTCCAGATCCCCTGCACACAGTTTGCTTTTCAGAGCCACTTATATCTTGATATTTGGCAAAGCACTCCTATGGGAGCTAGAGGGTAGTCTACTTTTTAAACCCATTTCTTTTCTTCTCAGTGGCTTTTCTGGCATGGGTCCCCCCCCCTCCGTTCTGGGAGCACTTGTCCAAGCAGTCTTCTTCTTTGGCGATCGCTCATGGCCAAGTAAGATTGTCTTCCATAAACACGGTTTTAACAATGAGTCCGTAAGTGACTGTGGAGGCCAATTCTGGATCCACATGTCCTTCCACAGTGGGGACATAGGTTTCTGGGCAGGAGTTGATCACGGTGTGGATTTGCCAAGTGTGCCTTCCTCTTAGCACGTTTCTCCCTTGTGTCCCGAGTTCGAGTGTCTTCAAAGTCCATGACAAGGAGACAGTTTGTCAGAGCAAGAAGAGGTGGGAGCTAATCCAATCAGTCCAAGGAGTCAACAAATGGGAGGGCTTCTAGATAGGAAGCAAAACAAAAGACGTAAGGGGCGCAAGTCCAATATCTTCTGTCGACATAGGAAGGAGTCTTCAGAAGGGTCATCTTGAGTAATGATTCTGGAGGCTTTGTCAGAGCTGTCCGGAGCTACCTGTTTGCTTTTGCAATAAATCCTCCTTTTTAATTACCTACTCCTGTGTTATCAAGCTGGGAACCTGGACTCCTGACACGTGCTAAGAGGAAGGCACGCTTGGCAAATCCTCACCATGATCAGCTCTCTCCCAGAAACCTATGTCCCCACTGTGGAAGGACGTGTGGATTCAGAATTGGCCTCCACAGTCACTTATAGACTCACTGTTAAACTGTGTTCATGGAAGACAATCTTATTTGGCTATGAGTGGTCGCCAAAGAAGATGGAAAGTCTACATGGACTGGCAACAGTTCTCCAGAATTTCAGAGAAGAATCTCTCCCTTCCCCCCCTTGGACATGCTTGGGTTAGAAGCAGGTATGCTTTGCATACAAAGCAGATATTTCTTCTACTGAGCTACAGCCCTTCCATATTTTACTTGTCTTGATTTTGGAATTCATTGCCAACCTTCCATACTTCCTGAGCGAAGTAAAATATTGGTTTTGCTTGGCTGATGTCAAGTCTAAAAGAAAAACTTTTGACGAGGTTTATATTTTTGTCCACTCATTAAAGCAGACAATCCATTGAGAAGGTTCCTATTCTTAAATGATAAATTTAAATAATAAGTGTGTTGGGACATATTATGGCCTTTTCAAGTGGGGTTAGCCAGTCATTAATTCAGAACGCAACTTATTATCATAATCTTTTGCACATCTATTGTGAAGCATACATTTAGCCTCATTTGCATATGCAAAACGAGACGCCATTATTTCATTAATTTTAATGCTGTACTTTAATCCAAATGAGATTAACACGTTTCCTTAGAAGGTATTGACAACATATGTTTGTTAACTACCCATTAGTGTGTTAGCCTAATATTAGAAAGGATGAATTATGATGAATAGAAATTATTCATTTGAATGTGACAGATATAAATGAGGCACACATTCATCCATAATTCATATTTTCACACATTTTTAGACAGACTGTGGCATTCCTACTATGAAGCGAGCTGGATAAAATTTACTTGAAAGGTGCTATTCTTTAATATTAAAGCTCATAACTCAAACAAATATGCCCCCCTCCAATTCTCCTCCGCAAATTTTTTTTTCAAGCAAATATCCTCCAAATATCTTGCAATGTGTGAACAATGAATATTTGATGTTCAGCATTAGTGTTTGGCATCCAATTATTTTTCACAAGCATTCAACATTTGAAAGAGCTTTTGACAGCTAATATACAATAGAAGCCAGCCTTTTAACAGCAGCTGACAGCTGATAAGCAATAGGATTATTTCATTTTGTAGTAACTTCATTAGTTCATTTAACTAATCTGGAACTCTCTCCTTGAATGAGGAAAGGGAATCACCAGTAAGTTTTCAAATTTCATTGTCAATTGGCCCAAATCCAAACTTGACTCTGCGCCCCACCCCTCCTAAAGAACCCATTTTAATTCTTCTACTTGAGAGTGATTATACTCTTATTCAATATTGCAGGGGGGGGGGCTCTTGAAGACTCTACAGTGAATGCAAGTGATTACGTATAGACAAGTAGGCTCTGCAACAAAATGTTGCAGTGCCTTTTCCCAGGATTTTTAATTCCACTTTCCCTCTCACCAACTGTGCCCATGAATCATGCCCAGTCCTCATTGTTTCCTCCTGAGTGCAGATGGTCTCAGTTTGGCTACACAAGGTCTGCCACTCAGAGAACTGACTTCGCTGTCAATAGATAAGTGAGAAATGGGGAGCTGTAACAAAACGTTGCACTGCATTCTCACTTTCTAACAGCCAGCCAGCCATGGTCCTTTACAGCATGCTACAACTTACAGTGGTACCTCAGGTTACAGACGCTTCAGGTTACATACGCTTCAGGTTACAGACTCCGCTAACCCAGAAATAGTTCTTCAGGTTAAGAACTTTGCTTCAGGATGAGAACAGAAATCGTGCTCCGGCAGCGCGGCAGCAGGAGGAGGCCCCATTAGCTAAAGTGGTGCTTCAGGTTAATAACAGTTTCAGGTTAAGAACGGACCTCCGGAACGAATTAAGTACTTAACCCAAGGTACCACTGTATAAGCAACACAAGCAAGTCAACTCACTTTCTACACCCTTGGTTATTTTTCCCCATTTCCATTTTTTACGATTGATGCTCAGCCACCTCATACCCTCCAACATTTCTCAGATGAAAATAGGGGCATCCTATTCCACACCCTCCAACATTTCTCCAATGAAAACAGAGATGTCCCTTCCAACATTTTCCCAATGAAAATAGGGATGTCCTATACCATGCCCTCCAACATTTATCTGATGAAAATAGAGACACCCTCAGGAAAACTGGGATCAAATCAGAAACCAGTATGGCTTCTGTAAATGGAGGGTCTGCTAACTGAAGCTTCAGGAAGCCAGTGAACTTGGTCAGGACTCATTGGGCTCTTTATTTGGGTGTGAGTGGCCCCTCTGTTTGCTTGTTTTTTTAATGTTTTGTACTTTTGCATACCTTGGAATTCACTCAAACATCCTTCTCCCTCCCTTTTGATTCTCAGCGATCTCATTTTGGCTTCTATTGGCACTCAACCACCCTGAGTTTGCTGTTAGAGGGAATGACAGTATGACAGGCAGTGACAGGAAACAGGTATAGCAATGTAGAAGTTTGACTTTCTATCTTTTCAAAATATTATACAGTAGTACCTCGGGTTAAGTACTTAATTCGTTCCGGACTTTGCCTATGTGTCACCTGAGAAACTTTTTCTGTATGGAAGTGCCCTCATCACAGCCACCCTTCACTTTCATAGAGAAAAAGTTTCTGTGCTTCACTATAGTCTTAAGAAATGCACAGCCTGATCTAGTGTTTACTCAGAGGTGACAATAATATTGATTCCCATGGGTCTCACTTCTAAGTAAATAGGAGAATGGTCTGTTTGCTGATGTCCACAGAAGGCTCTTTCTCTGAGGAATAAAGAATAACACAAATAAAGAATAGGAGAAAGGGCAGACAGAAAGTGTCACTGCATAAACTTCTGAAATCTTAAAAAAACAAACCCAAGTTTCTTTCTCTTTTTTTAAAACTACACAGAATTTTTCAGAAGCCCCAGATCTCCTTGTTCTTGAGGGAATATGTTGCTGTTTTTAAATCATTTGAGCCAGTTGCACACTCGTAGGTGGTCATTGTGAAATATATCACCTGCACTTAAAATATCTCTCCTCCCATCAGTTCCCTCAGAAGTGTTGTGTTTGGATGACTCAGCTTGCTTTGCTGAAACAAGTTCTGCTTCAGGCCTGCATTTCCCTGGAATTGAAATCGCTCTCTGGAAACTCTGATGATAACATGGCAAGGTTTCAGAAGTGTGGAATGACCGCTGACTGCTCTCTCCACCTTGATAGGAAAGCAAAGTGAAGCTGTAAATCGTTGGTCTTAAAAACTTAAAAACTCCTAACAGCACACTTACTAAGGAAAAGTCCCATTGAACTCAGTAGGGCTTATTTCTGAATAAACAGACAGGTGTATTACACATCATGTGGCAATTTAACTACAGGGTTACTCCTTCCTTCCTTCCTTCCTTCCTTCCTTCCTTCCTTCCTTCCTTCCTTCCTTCCTTCCTTCTGTCTCTGCCTCTTTCTTCTTGTTCCAGAATTGAAGCCAGTTTAAGTTTGGGATCAATAACAGTCACTGTATCTTCATTTCTCCTTTATTACACAAATGTGATTCATCTCTGGCTCTTGCAAAGTGTGTTAGCAGCCACCTCCTTCCCTGGCAGATGCTCCTCTGCCTTTTACAGCCCCATACTTGTGAGAAATTCAACAAGTTCAGCTTTTCTTATCATGAAGATGTAAATATGAGGGAAGGTGAGCAATAATGGAAAGGACTGCTGGACTCACCCCCTCCAAACCGAGAGCTGACACTGGGGGTTGACTAAGTTCAGGTGGGAAAAATGAGAGAGAAAAGGGAGGTTGTAAGTCATTCCACTACATGCTGTTCTTCCTCATGTGCTGTAGCAAACAGTACTTTATTGCCCCCTTCCTTTTTATTGAGATGATGGATATTGAAGATGGACAAACCCTACAGGTTAAAAATGATGGTGGCCTCTTTCAATAACATATCTAGAAAGGGTTCTTTCAATAACATATCTAGAAAGCAAACTATGTTGTGACTAATATAAATATATTTTCATTTTGCACGCATTTCTTTCTTTAAAAAAAAAATCACCCTGGAGTAAATGAGGGGATGAGAGTGAGCAGAAGTTCTGGGGAAATAATTACAGGGATTCTTTCAAGGCATTTTCACACTCTGTCACAAGAGACTAGGGCCTTGTGGGACTTGACATCTTTCTGCAGGGCCTGCAAGACAGAGCTGTTCCATCAGGCTTTTGGTCAGGGCACAGCCTGACTCCCTCCTTTGGCAATCTTCACAGAACTGTAGCCTAATGGTTGTCATCATTTTGAGTTGAATTAATTTTATAATGAAATGTTTTTAGAATGTTGTACTATTTTATTGTTGTTAGCCGCCCTGAGCCCGGCTTCGGCTGGGGAGGGCAGGATATAAATACAAATTATTATTATTATTATTATTATTATTATTATTATTATTATTATTATTATTTCCTGCTGAATGGCTAGCGTTACAGGTAAAGCTGGGCTCACCTTACCCCACCCAGGAGGCCAGATCTCATGATTTTTGAACTAATCCTTGGAGTGGATCAGCAGAATCTCTGCTTTTGTTGTCTGAAGAGGCAAGCACCTTCAGAGGATGGTGCCCATGAAATGAATAGGTTGTTTATTTCCTAAGGAGTTAGAACTGCCAGGAGAGAAGTAAAAAAAGACCAAAGCTTACTACTGCAGAGGAATCCAGAAATGTGAAAGTACAGTGGTGCCTCTGGTTAAGAACTTAATTCATTCCGGATGTCCATTCTTAACCTGAAACCATTCTTAACCTGAGGTACCACTTTAGCTAATGGGGCCTCCTGCTCCCGCTGCTGCTGGCGCCCGATTTCTGTTCTCATCCTGAGGTAAAGTTCTTAACCCGAGGTACTACTTCCGGGTTTGTGGAGTCTGTTACCTGAGGTGCTTGTACCCCGAGGTACCACTGTAAAGACATGTTATGGTGGATGGTAGTAACCCACACACACCCTTATTCTCAGGATGTACAACTAGATATTATGTAAATGTAATGGAGGTCTATCTGCCTCTGATTCAGTAGACCCTGGGGTTTTGGGGTGACAGTACTCATTGGTATAGATTATCATCACCTCTTATTTTTTGCATCCCATGGTAGCCATTTTGTTTTGGCAACCACATCACTGTTAATAAGAGTACCTGACACATCATTTTCACCAGAAAAAAACATTGATTAGACAGCATACGTTTTCCTAAAAGGGCAGTACTTGCTGCATGTACAGATGAACATATTTCACCTCAAAGAGTTTAAGGTACCTCAATTCCGTAAAGATTTATAGCTTACCCTCACCCCTAAGGGTGAGGTCAAGTAACATTTCCTTAACCTGTTTATTCAACCAACAGTTTTGCGAGGAAGGACAATCTTACTCATAGTTTCGGTATGCTGAAAGGTTCAGTGATGTCTAGCAAGGTGGAGAAGCTGTGGGGAGTATCTATCAGTGCCTATGGCCCTCATGCCTTTTAGGGGCCCCCATGACTATTGATCAAAATAATAATGATTTGATCTTGAAAGAAAATTACCATCAGCCTTTCATAATGTTATCCCACTAGAGCACATGCGTGAGTTTTCGACTGCCTAGGGGGCTCTGCTCCAAGGGGTTTAATCTGGCACTGGTACCTATATGGGGCACTCCATGTGGTTAACAGCATCTATGGAATGTCCTCTGTGTGTGTGACAAAGCTCCCCAACTTTGCTTATCTCACATGGGAAATATTCACTTTTTTGATGTGGGCATTTGCTTTCTGGGTATAATTGCTACATGATGCAACAGGAGAACTGGGATGGCTTCATCAGTTTGTCTATCACAAGTAAGATAGATGACATATTATTATTATTATTATTATTATTATTATTATTATTATTATTATTATTATTATTTCTCCAGAATTTCAGACATGTGACATTACCAGTTGTTCCTGGAGATTCTGGGAACAGAACCCAAGATCTTCCCCATCCATTGAGCTATAGCCTTTCTCCTAATCTTGATTCAGAAGAATCTTTGTTTTCCTACATGCCCTGTTCTTGTCGCAATGGCAAGCATTTCGGTAGTGCTAAATAATAGTTATAGCAGGGTTGGCAGCTGCCTCAGTTGGCTAATTCATGTGTGGACTTCTACTTTGCTTTTTCTGCAATGCTCTGCTGTGCTGTGGCTCACACTGTCACACGACATGCTCGCTGGAGTATGGCAGATAAATGAATAATTATAATTACAGCTATGAGATGCACTGATTACAGTAGTTTAGGGACTGCATTAATCACTTATTGACACTTTAGGCTGCTGAGATCTTTATTTTTTATTTTTTTAAGGAGCCTTAAAGGAGAAGGTTGCTGCCAACTTTAGTTATTTCTTTGAGCAACAACTCTATTATTCACCAAGCTTTGAAAAGTGTTGGGTTTAGAGATAATAAGAAATCTATACTGTATTTCAGATTCTTCAGGCTGGGCTCTTTACATCGGAGGTTACCGCTTTCAAATGTGATTTAGAAAGATGTAAAATGTTTAATATTACAGTGACAAATGATCAAATATTGTGAACTACAAATATATATTTTTTTTGCAAACTTCTTTTTGGTTCAAATGGATTTCCCTCCTCATTTCTAAGGAATGTCAGTACATGCACACACAGAGAGGATGTATAAAATATGTATTAGCCTTCCAGCTTCAAAAGGAGATATAAATTCCCTATATTTTATAAGGGTTTCTTTTTGTAACTGTGCCATTAATAGCAGAATAAAAACATCAGAATTGCAACCTGTGATGTTTCCACATGAGCAGCAGAACATTACCAGTAACTTCTAGGAGGCCTTTTCTGCACTATGCATGAATTTTGTCTATATAGTCGTACCTTGGTTTTCGAACAGCCTAGTTCTCAAATGTTTTGGCTCCCAAACCCTGAAGTGACTGTTCCGGTTTGCAAACTCTTTTTGGAAGCCAAACGTCCAATGGGGCTGCAGCGGCTTCCGATTGGCTGCAGGGGCTTCCTGCAGCCAATCGGCAGCCGTGCTTTGGTTTTCGAATGTTTTGGAAGCCGAACGGACTTCTGGAACAGATTCTGTTCAACTTCCGAGGTACGACTGTACTGGAATGATGAAGCATTTGCTTTCCATGAAGAAGGTACCTTGGTTCAGCTGCCAGTATCTCCAGGAAGGACTGGGAGAAAAATAAACAACTGTGGGCATTACGCTTTGTTCGTGTGTGGAAGTTTTCTTAGTCTTCTGAAGTATATTTTACATGTTAAGATTTAATCATCAAGCCATGCATAAATTCTGTGAGATAAAATAAATGATCACAGAACTGTAGAGTTGGAAGGGACCAAGAGGATGCTCTACTAGTCCAAGCCAATGCAAGGATCTCTTTGGCCAGTGTGGGATTCAAACCCACGACCCTGAAATTAAGAGTCTCATGGTCTACCAGCTGAGCTATCCAAGGTGCTTTCTTTCTTTCTTTCTTTCTTTCTTTCTTTCTTTCTTTCTTTCTTTCTCATAATTTTTTTAATTAAATTTTCTCTTTTACAATTTAGAATATTCATTTAAACAACCTTAACATACCGATGACTTCCCTTCTTCTCTTTCCATGGTTCATTCTGCGTAACAGAAATCCCTGCATATTTTACATAAACCAAAACCATTCAGTATTCTATTATTACACTCATCAGAACTTATTTGCACTGTTGGATTTATCTTAATGCTGGCCAACATTTTCAAGTGTACACAATTTCCCCCCTTATATTCAATAAACATTTCCCGATCTTCTTTAAACGTATGTTCTTCTTGTTCTCTTGTTTAGGGAAGCTTTTAATGTTTGGTGCATTACTGTATTTTAATATTTTGTTGCAAGCCACCCAGAGTGGCTGGGGTACAAATAAACAAATGATGATGATGATGATGTTAGGTCCGCAAGCTGCGCATATTCCATCAGTTTAAGTTGCCATTGTTCTTTGGTTGGGACCTCGCTCGTTTTCCAAGCTTTCTTTCTTTCTTTCTTTCTTTCTTTCTTTCTTTCTTTCTTTCTTTCTTTCTTTCTTTCTTTCTGCATCATACAAATAAAAAATGGATAAAAATGCAACGATAAGGCCATGCAGCAATAAAACCACAATAAATTTAAAAGCAGCCCACATATAACCACAAATACAAAACCAGCATTGTGAAATATTACATGCATAAAGAATTATTAAAAACTCATTGAATACATGTATTAAAAACACATATTCAAAGGCCTGTGAGAAAAGAAATATGTTAATTTGCTGTCAAAAAGACAGCAGTGTGAGTACCAGGTGAACTTCGATAGGGGGAGCATCCCATAGCCAGGGGTGGGGGGAATCACTGAAAAGACCTTCCTTCTCATGGCTGCCCTCTAAGCTTCAGATTGGGGGGGGGGGCACACAGAGAAGTACCTTGTGAATGAGTCAGCCACATTCAGTAGCAGCCAGTGAATCTGCCCTGATCTACTAAAGTCAGTTTTCTCTCTCTATGTCATTGCACGAAACAGCACAAAATTCAAAAGAACAGATCCAAAGTTACCTGAAATGTAGAGGCAGAGGTCGGAATTACTTCTCATCTTGTAGAGGAGCAATTCCAACACTCTGCTGGAAATGGACCCTAGATTTATTCCTAATTGGCTTGCTCATGGCTCCTTACTTTCCAATTCAAAAGGCAGAATTTTATTAAGCAACTATTAATTTATTTCTCTGTATCTCTTATTTATAGCTCCTGTATTAGCATGTGTTAATTAAATTCAAGTCTGTAAATACAGTCATAATTTTGCATTACAACACGTTGCGGAAGCAAGGGAATGAGAATATTCTGTTCTGTAAAAAAAAAAAGAGAGAGATGTGTATATCCTGAAGGTCACATCTCCAACAATAGTTGTCATGAATCACTTTAGGAAATGAGATTACATTATTTCAGCATTACCAACGTTTGTTCTCTGTAAATAGAGGAAGCTTAACTCAGCTCTGAACGTGATTTTAATGATGTCAATGTTTTTAAAGAAGCCTGAATGGACGTCCTACAGTTGAATTAAAATAAGAGGAGTGGACCTCCTTTTCTGGCTCAAATTTGGGGGATATTTGGTTTCAATTTTTGTTATTGGCTCTATGACCCTCCACTGGAGGTTTGAGGCAAAGCCCAGAGCTGATTTAGGGGGTGCACAGGGGGAGGGGGGAAATCCCATTATGCAAATATAAATCCCTGCCCTGATGGGACTGTAACTTAGTACAGTGGTACCTCGGGTTAAGAGCTTAATTCATTCCGGAGGTCCTGAAACTGTTCTTAACCTAAAGCACCACTTTAACTAATGGGGCCTCCCACTGCTGCCGTGCCACCGGAGCATGATTTCTGTTCTCATCCTGAAGCAAAGTTCTTAACTTGAGGTACTAATTCTGGGTTAGCAGAGTCTGTAAACATTACAAACAGTGAACCCATAGCACCCTGACAGAGCTGCCAACTTGTGCCAAACTTTATTAGTGGTGTGGTGTAGTGGTTAAGAGCAGTGGACTTGTAATCTGGTGAACTAGGTTTGCTTCCCTGCTCCTCCACATGCAGCTGCTGGGTGACCTTGGGCCAGTCACACTTCTTGGAAGTCTCTCAGCCCCACTCACCTCACAGAGTGTTTGATGTGGGGGAGGAAGGGAAGGAGAATGTTAGCCGCTTTGAGACTCCTTCGGGTAGTGATAAGGCGGGATATCAAATCCAAACTCTTCTTCTTCTTCCTCTTCTTCTTCATGTGTGATGTCATGTGCAGGGCATCACATTGTGGCGTGGAGTAGCATCAGTGGCTGGCAGCTCCTTCTCTCTAATGCTCAGCCTCCTTCCATCAAAGGAGGAGGAGCTGGCCACTGAAACCGTACCACAGTCAGCTCTGCACTCCGACTCCTCTGCCCTCTCAACATTGGGGTGGTCGCCCCCCAAAAAAGATATTGGGTTCCCCAAAACATCTTAGCCCTCCATGAATTGGCACCCCAGGATGTGAATCATCTGTGCATCCCCAGAGTGCAAGAGTTTTCTTGCAAAAAATAGCCAACATTAGGGGTTCAATGCACACCAGCACCCCTGAGTTGGGACTAGAGAGGCTTTTAGCCCTTTGCCTCCTGCTGTGGCCTTGATCTCGATTGCCCTCTCAAACCTGCAATTTCCACGAGTGGGAAAAAAAAGACTTCTATTCCCTTTAATGCTCAGTGATACAGCACATGCATCATGAGTTTAGTCCTCATCATCTCCAGTAAAATGGGTCTTGAATTATCAGGGCAGGGAATGATCCCTGCTTGAGTACCTTGAAAGCTACTATTAGTAGTAGCAGTACTTCTGCTAGTAGTAATAATGAATTAAAAATAGAGATTATAGGGTTAGACAGACCAATCATCTGACTCAATTTAAGGAAGGTTCATGAATTCCTAAGAGCTTATACACGCATTGAAAACACTGATTCCCCCCCCCCCTAAATATTTCCCTTGAAAACAAATTTTATCCCTTTTCATTGAAGGAATTTATATTATTCTTAAAAAGTACATACATGCATGTCCCAGAATCACTATCTATCTATCATCTATCTATCTATCTATGCATGCAGCTTGGGCTTTAAAAGGTGACAATTTGCCCCTGAAAAAGTAATTTAACACCCATATTAAGTGGCTCAATACAGAGAAGCACTTAGTTTCAAATCCATTTTAATGGGAGGCTAACCACAAGCTTAAAAATCAATTAATGAGCACTATAGATAAGCAGAAAAACTCCAGATCTTTTTTCCTATCTAAAACCTTTTCCTTCTCAAATTACTAAAATATTGAAATATACAGTTACTATTGCACTATGATTTGGTGTTTCTCCAGCTGATAAAAAGTCTAGAAGTTAAAGTGTGCATGTAAAGGAATAGATATATTACAATATGATGACTAGATTTGCAGAGGTGAACAAATATAGATTTCCCACCCCAAATGATAAATTTAAAATTTAAAATTACTTTCGAGTTCTAGGCTAGAATCAATATGATGGAATTCAATAAAGGAAGACATGTAAAAGTGTTACTCATGTAGGGGGGAGGAGAAACTGATATAAAATAGTGCAAAGCAATTTGGGGAGGGTTCACTTTGAGCTGTAATGTAATTGTTTGGATAAACAGAGCATTCATTTCATCACGTGGGATGTAATAAATTGGAAGTGGAAAAGGAAAAGGGCTTCCTGCAGCTTTATCATGCAGGACTATATGATGAACAAATAACTGAAGACTTGGTATTAGTTAATTCATAAAATAAGAGCATTGCCATAAGGTTTTCAAAATAATATACAGTGGTGCCCCGCAAGACGAATGCCTCGCAAGACGGAAAACCTGCTAAACGAAAGGGTTTTCCGTTTTTGAGCTGCTTCGCAAGCCGATTTTCCCTATGGGCTTGCTTTGCAAGACAAAAACGTCTTGCAAGTGTTCCGATTTTTTTTCGCTCCCCCCCCCTTTTTCTAAGCCGCTAAGCCGCTAATAGCCTTTTAGCCGCTAATCCGCTAATCCTTTAATAGCCGCTAATCCTTTAATAGCCGCTAAACCGCTAATAGCGCTAATCCGCTAAGCCGCTAATAGGGTTGCTTCGCAAGACAAAAAAACCGCTAGACGAAGAGACTCGAGGAACGGATTAATTTCGTCTTGCGAGGCACCACTGTAAAGAGGTTTGGAAGCAAAATTCCGCTGTCACTTCTGTTGCTAGCAAGACAAGAACTGAAGAATTTAAAGCTGCTGCTTTTTCTTTGGTGATGACTCGTAGCCGAGTAAGATTTTATTCCATAAACATGGTTTTAACAATGTGTCCTTTAGTGACTGTGGAGGCCAATTCTGGATCCACACGTCCTTCCACAGTGGGGACATTGGTTTCCGGGCAGGAGCTGATCACGGTGTGGATTTGCCAAGCGTGCCTTCCTCCTAGCACGTTTCTCCCTTGTGTTCTGAGTTCGAGTGTCTTCAAAGCCCATGACACCTTTGGTAAAGGCTGTTCTCCAACTGGAGCACTCGCAGGCCAGTGTTTCCCAGTTGTCAGTGTTTATACTACATTTTTTTAAGATTTACCTTGAGACAGTTTTTGAACCCCTTTTGTTGACCACCAGCATTGCGCTTTCCATTTTTAAGTTTGGAATAGAGTAGTTGCTTGGAAGTGTGGAATAGAGAAGACAATCATCAGGCATCCGCACAACATGACTGGTCCAACAAAGTTGATGTTGAAGAATCATTGCTTTGACACTTGTGATCTTTGCTTCTTCCAGTATACTGATATTAGTTCACCTGTTTCCAAGTGATGTGTAAATTTTTCCGGAGACACCAGTGATGGAATCTTTCGAGGAGTTTAAAGCATAGACAGGCAAGACAAGGAATAAGGGGTACCTCTGTAGGGATAGTGTACAAGTTACCAGTGGGTCTCAAACTGGGGCACAGTTTCAGAATAAAAAAATGCTGGTGTTACACCATTTCTTTAATTGATAAAGATACAATGGAAATCAAAAAGACTGACAGAGGCAATTAGGGGCAAGTCCCAGCAAAAATTTCAAAAAGAATGGGGGGAAATATAGGGAATACCTTAAAAAGCAGTGCCCTCAAATTAATACTTGGACTTGTTTTGATTAACTTCAGACTTTTAGAGACATTTGAAGGCAGCCCTGTTTAGGGAAGCTTTTAATGTTTAACAGACTATTGTATTTTAATATTTTGTTGCAAGCCACCCAGAATGGCTGGGGAAACCCAGCCAGATGCATGGGGTATAACAAATATGGACCTGTTACAGCTTTCAGTTTGATAACGGTGGTGCTACTTGAAAATTGCTCAAAAAAACTTTGGTTACAGTGTTGATTTGTAATTGAATAAACATAAAGGGAAGATAGCACCTGTATTTAGAGTGCAAAAGTATTCATGCTAAGCCCTGACGAATCTGAGACTTAAAGGTAAAAGTAAAGAAACCCCTGACAGTTAAGTCCAGTCGCAGACGACTCTGGGGTTGTGGTGCTCATCTTGCTTTACTGGCCGAGGGAGCTGGCATTTGTTCACAGACAGCTTTCTGGGTCATATGACCAGCACGACCAAACCACTTCTGGTGCAATGAAATACCATGACTGAAACCAGAGCACACAGAAATTCCGTTTACCTTCCTGGTGGAGCATGACTGAATTGCTTGTGGCTCAATGGAACATCGTGACGAGTGCCAGAGTACACGGAAATGCCATTTGTCTTCCTGCCACAGCGGTACCTATTTATCCACTTGCACTGGCATGCTTTCAAACAGCTAGGTTGGCAGGAGCTGGGACAGAGCAACGGGAGCTCACCCCATTGCAAGGATTTGAACCACCGACCTTCTGATCAGCAAGCCCAAGAGGCTCAGTGGTTTAGACCATAGCGCCTCCTGAGCCCCCCTGAGACTTACCTCTGAGCAATTATACTTAAGACCTCTCCTAATCTTTTAGTAAAAAGTTCATTAGGTAGACTCAGTAATCAAGGACACATTAGCAAAGCACAATGAGCAAGGACACATCAGATAAGGCCGCTACAAGCAGAGTCACTTAAAGCAAGGTCAGGTTCAGGAAACTGGTAGGGTGCATTCATTTTCAGGAAAATCATTTCAGGACCCTGGAGAGCTCCCAGTGAACTTGTACTGACTGACACTCTTCCGCTATTATAGGAGTTTTGCCTCAGCAGAGAACTGAAAGCACTTGAAGACTTGTGAGACATGGCAAGGCCTGTTCTGTATTAAGTCTTACCTCTCTGGGGAAGCTGGCTGTGTTCTTCAAAGAGCCATCACCTGGTTCTGTATCTGCCAGCTTCTCCAACGATGCGGAGAGAAAGATTCTGCTCGGGACTAGTTCTCTGAGTAGAGCACTCTTTACCTAGTCACTAGCTGAATCGTCATTCACAAGTACACAATTTTTTTTTTTTAAATTTAGCCAGAAAAGTTCATCACACTGTCAGCTCTCCATTTTAAATGGACAAAGAAGTCAAAGTTTCACATATATGTAAAATTTATGCATAATTTTATAGCGCACAAACATTTGCTGTTGTTGTTGACATCCGTCTGTCTCAAGAGACATTGAAGGGTGCCACAGGGGGCAAAGCCAAACCACTGTGCTGGCAGCACCAAAGTGACCTTCCCAGGGGTGCAAGCCTGGGCAGTGTGTGTGGAGGACCTTTGGAGCCAAAATCACAAAACCTCCCCTGCCCCCACGCTCAGCCTTGCTGATGTGGTTCAAAAGAATTCAGAGTAATTCTTTGGCACCAGCTCAGAGACATCACCTTGCTGACAAAGGTCTGTATAGTTAAAGCTATGGTTTTCCCAGTAGTGATGTATGGAAGTGAGAGCTGGACCATAAAGAAGGCTGATCGCTGAAGAATTGATGCTTTTGAATTATGATGTTGGAGAAGACTCTTGAAAGTCCCATGGACTGCAAGAAGATCAAACCTATCCATTCTTAAGGAAATCAGCCCTGAGCGCTCACTTGAAGGACAGATCGTGAAGCTGAGGCTCCAATACTTTGGCCACCTCACAAGAAGAGAAGACTCCCTGGAAAAGACCCTGATGTTGGGAAAGATGGAGGGCACAAGGAGAAGGGGACGACAGAGGACGAGATGGTTGGACAGTGTTCTCGAAGCTACCAGCATGAGTCTGACCAAACTGCGGGAGGCAGTGGAAGACAGGAGTGCCTGGCGTGCTCAGGTCATTGGGGTCACGAAGAGCCGGACACGACTAAACAACAACAACAGCTGCAGGAGTTGCTGAAGGAGGTGTACAGGATGCCATCCAACTGTCTTAAAGATCCCACTCTGGATTTGCGTAGGGTTTGCTCTTTAGTCTTTTCTTCTCCCGAAGATATCCCTCAAGGCAGTGGAGTTTTAGGACCAGAGTTTTCCTTCTCCTAGATGGGCCACCTTCCCAGGATGATGAGCCCCATCTGTCCCTGTGGTGTAGTGGTTAAGAGCGGTAGTCTCATAATCTGGGGAACCGGGTTCGCGTCTCTGCTCCTCCACATGCAGCTGCTGGGTGACCTTGGGCCAGTCACACTTCTTTGAAGTCTCTCAGCCCCACTCACCTCACAGAGTGTTTGTTGTGGGGGAGGAAGGGAAAGGAGAATGTGAGCCGCTTTGAGACTCCTGAAGGGGAGTGAAAGGCGGGATATCAAATCCAAACTCTTCTTCTTCTTCTTCTTCTTCTTCCCTCCCTTCCCACTACAGCACATGCAGAAAACACCTTCTACTGGTCTTGTCTGCTCAATCTGTCTTTGCATGCAGAGAAAGTCCTTAGCTCACTGAGGGCTTGACACCCTCACCTGGTTTAGCCAGCCAGTCAAAGCTGTACCTGGTGTGTGGCTGCCGTTGCATGCTGACAAGTTCTAGAAGCCACAAGTGAGAGATGAGTACAGGGTGGGGATCAAAGGTGGACAAACTCCCCTAGAAGGAGCATGATGTGTCTCCCACCAGAGATACCTCCCACTCTTAACATCCTATACACCCTATAGGATGCACAAACTATAACCTCACCCAGTCTCCAAATGAATCCAAACTTCAATATTTAAAATCCCTGGTAGAGGACAAGGATCTTGAGATCACGTTAAGGATAGCCAAATTCTGTGCGATTGCCATAAAACTTAGGGAACAAGCTGTGCTATCATAATGATTAAGGCCTTAAATGATAATTTTAGGTTATATGTCAGTGACTAAGTTTATATTTATATATATTTTTAACTGTTGCTATAACTGTATTGTCCCTGTTATACCCAATTGCAAATTCAAATGTATCCCTATCATGTTTTATGACTTCCTTGATATTGTGTGTGGGCTGGAACTGGTCTGTGACCGAAATAATAAAATTCATTGACTGGATGTACATTTCCAAAATATAAGATAACCTCACCTCCACCTCCCCCCCCTCCCCCGGTAATGTCAGAAAAGCAATCCTAGGATTCTAAGCTGCAGAAGTGGTGAAATGAAGGTACCATCTGTCGGTGTTAATTGAGATCATGATGTCATGAAAGCAACAGAGCCAGATCAATAGCCAGTGGCTAGACTTGGTGTCAAAATGCCCTAATGTCATTCCAGCATAATAAATTCTGGTTAAATGAAAGACCCTTGATTTGCTGATCTGAATCATGCATGGTCGTGTTGCACCATCTGAAACTTAGCCAGCTTGGAAGCTTGTCTCTGGCATGCTTAGAGAGCAAGCCACAGCTGTGTTTCCCTTTGACGGGCAGCTGAATGCATAGAGGAGACATCTGTGAGCACCCACAGCATCTAGGAGGTTGCACTGGGAAAATGGAATGTGACACAAGGAACAGAGATGGTGTTGATAAGGTCTGTGCACTGCCGCGCACATCAGCCATGAGATGGCTCGGGGTGGAAAGCCAGCAGATTCAAATCAGCAGGGGGGGGGGGAACTCACTGTTTGTTAAAAGAGAGAGCAAGGAGCAGAATCAGCTCCACCAAGCCAGAAGTGCCAGAGGCCACAAGCTAAAGGCTTGAGTCCAAGCAATGGAGGATGTTCATTTTGTTATCTAATGGAAATTGCCTTGAGGAAGACAGTGTGATGCCCTCGCTTTCGAAGCAGACGTAGCGCTTTAGAAATAAGCTATTAAGGCTTGTCCTCTGCAGGGTTTGATGTTGGTTTTGGTCGTTTAAGGGAACAATGTCAAATCTGCCACTGATTTCGATAAAGCTGAATTGCAGTCCAATCCTATACATGTTTACTCTGAAGTAGTCCTCATTGTGTTCACACTGGGAGTAGAATTGTCATCTGACAGACCCAACAGGACCATATTTATTTGGAGGCAAGATCTCTCAAGCAGACTTCAACACCAGTCTTCAGATTTAGTTTACACCTTGGAATTTCCATCATTGTTCTTGGTCTCCAAGATTCAGCTTGCAGTTGTTATCAACTCACTGCCATTGTGAGGGCACTTCCCACCACATTTGACCGTGATCACAATGTGTATTGCAAACTGTCTGTGCACTCTGTCTTCTCTGTCTACTTTGTTTTAAAATGCAGATTTAATGCAGATTCTCTCCACTGCTGGTGTGACTGTCAGCCATCAGCAATATGCACAGGCAAAAGCAGAAAATAGGGGAAATAACTGAATATACTTTGTTTTTAGGCAATGAGGGTGTTTTTTTTATTAAAAAATGTTTTTTCAGTGTAGCAACATTAAATCAACGTAAAAATGTATTTCTGCTCCAAATTTATTTTTATATATATACATATGTTTGGTTTGCTTGTTTTTTACTAAGATATGACTTTTATTTTTTTGTAAAATAAAACACCTGGAGAAAACTTGCCATCCAGCTCTTCTTCCTCTTCTTCTTTATAAAACTTGCAGTTCAGTAACTATATAATCATGAATTATAATCTGCATAATTTGTGGGATTCTATTTCCATCATTGCAAAATCATCATCATCACCATCCCACAGACTAGCTTTCCCCCATTCCACACACCACTGTTGTTGTATATAAGTGAAGACACTTTATTTGTTATTCCCAGGAATGAGTGCTGTGCAGCTTTGGCACTGTGACCAGAGTTCAGTTCTGGCTCAAATTCATCCCTGGTTATAGGATTAACTAACCACATACTATCGTGATCATCCGGGAATCAACATAGTGCCATCTTACCTCAGAAATACCTGAGTTGGTATCTATTTGTAGGCTGCATTGAGCTCATTCCTGGTAATTAGTTTAAATCACACAGGTTGAATGCCAAAAAGTCACCTCTTGATATAACAAGCAGCTGTGTGAACCAACAGCTATAGTGGTAGTAAAAGGGTTGCTGGTGGTGCTGTGGTCTAAACCACTGAGCCTCTTGGGCTTGCCCATCGGAAGGCCGGTGGTTTGAATCCCTGTGACAGAGTGAGTTCCCGTTGCTCTGTCCCAGCTCCTGCCAACCTAGCAGTTCGAAAGCACACCAGTGCAAGTAGATAAGTAGGTACCACTGCAGCGGGAAGATAAATGGCGTTTCCGTGCACTCTGGCAGTTGTCACAGTGTTCCATTGAGCCACAAGCAATTCAGTCATGCTGACTACATGACCCGGAAAGCTTGTGGACAAACGCCGGCTCCCTCGGCATGAAAAGCGAGATGAGCGCCACAGCCCCATAGTCACTTTTGACTGGACTTAACTGTCCAGGGGTCCTTTACCTTTACCTTTTTCCTAGTGGTACTAAAGGACTTTCCTAATTGTCATATGGAAGGATGGTTGAAAGAAGAGGCTTTCACTGGAAAGAGCTAAAGATGAGAAAGTGGGCTTGAGAGGATGATGAAAAGGTGAGGTCTGAATTGCCCGATTGTAAAACTTGTAAAGTCAGGAAATAAAAGAGGGAGAATGGCACTAGAGACTGTCATAAAACATGGTATGTAGCCAGCAGTGCAGATGGATGTGCTGTTGCCAGGGATGAAGGCTGTGGTTCTTATGAGATAGCCACCATGATTTCTATGGGAACTCACTGTGTACTCAATCTGAAGTTGGCAAGCTTTTGACTGACAAAATATTCACTCTCACTGCACAGTACAAAAGGGATGGATAAAAGTTATCAGGCACAACGGCTTTGTGAGATGCCCCACAACCACCTGGAGAGAATACATGACCTCTTCTACAAACATGGAACATGCAAATAGGGCTACAGGTATTTCGGTTCTTAGAAGATAGGCAAATATTTGAGGAGTCATATTATCCTGCACTTAATATGAGACAGCAGATGTGAAATACTGTGTGTGTTTGTGTCTATGTCAGGAGCTAGGGGCACTACAAGGTCAATAATCTCTCTAGTTTTTAACACCAGAAATTATCCAAGAGTTCTAGTTGGAGTTTATAAAATATCCACTTTATATATGACACATCTATTACAAATAGGCAACTAAAGAAGCACAAACGGCTCCTAAGTGCAATTGTTCCATATGTGTACATGCTGTTGACTTTTATCTATGAATAAACCATTGCAGATCATACGCTATCCACTTCCTGCTGTATACATTTCTCTGCTTCATTACTTAACCCAGAACTGGTCAAAGGTGTTGTTCAGATTTCACGTACGATTTTCGAAAGGCATTCCTCCGATCTTCTGTGTCATCTGCTGATACACAAGAGGCAGCCGGTGCAGAGTGCACCTGGCTCCATCATTTTGCAGTGTTTCATCAAACATGGAAAAGATCGTTTTTTATTGTGCGTGGCTAGGAACTAACTATGAGAACAAATTAGGTTGAAAATCCAAGCATCATTCTTCCTGCACCCAGGAGTAATGGCAGAGCAAGGCAGGTGTGTGCTACATGAACAGATGAAATCAAATGTGATTATGGGGGGCTGAAAAATATATTTATTCTCTGGGTAATTCAGGCATAAAGCATCTTTCTCTCTCTCTCTCAGGAGTATGAAACACAATCCAAATTTAAACAGTTTATTGCCAGGAACTACACCCCCCCACCCAATCCTGAGAGAAGTTTAGGACCTAACAGAGAGCCCCTATTTTCCAGGGACAGTTCCAGATTTACAGAAGCCATCCCAGTTTCTGACTTGATCCCGGAATGTCCTGCTTTTCCTTAGGATGTCACTATTTTCATTGGAGAAATGGGGGGGGGGGTTATGGATCAGGAGTGCCAACTTGAATTTAAAAATGGGGGGGGGGAGAGGTAAGCCCTGAACTGCATAATCGATCTCAAGACATTGGAAAAATGTTGGAGGGTATGATAGGATGTCCCTGTTTTCATCAGAGATAAGCTGGACGACATGGAGTAATGAGACCCCTGAGCCAACAATATAAGTAACTACAGTGCTTGTTTCTCAGTGGCGTAGCGTGGGTTGTCAGAACCCGGGGCAAGGCAAGTGATTTGCGCCCCCTAACCTGTGGATTTGCGCCCCCTAACCCATGGATTTGCGCCCCCTAACCCGTGGATTTGTGCCCCTTAACCCTAACCCCCAGATGGTGCGGCCGGCCCCCCCTGCACCCCCAACGCTATGCCACTGTTGTTTCTAAAAAAAAACCCCGCATAGGGGTACTCTCATTTTCCTACTCATATTGAAATACTGTCCCTCTATGAGGTCAAACTTTGATTCACAAAATGTTTAGGGGTAGGCGTACCTCTGTGTCCCCCCAGAAAAAAAGCATTAAAGCAACTTTTAGAAGGCTTCTGAAGGGAGCCCTGTATAGGGACATTGTCTAATGTTTAACTTTTTATCATGTTTCTATATATGTTGGAAGCCCAGAGTAGCTGGGGCAACCCAGTCAGATGGGTGGGGTATTATTATTATTATTATTATTATTATTATTATTATTTTTTTTTTTTTTTAGGGCATCCCTATTTTCATCGGAGAAATGTTGGAGGGTATGGAGAAAGGAAGAGGATGGGGCTACTGGCACTTCCTGTTTTCACACTTCTGATACATCTGAAATGAGGGATGTGTGGTGTAGTGGTTAAGAGCAGTAGACTCGTAATCTGGGGAACCGGGTTCGCGTTTCCACTCCTCCACATGCAGCTGCTGGGTGACCTTGGGCCAGTCACACTTCTCTGAAGTCTCTCAGCCTCACTCACCTCACAGAGTGTTTGCTGTGGGGGTGGAAGGGAAAGGAGAATGTTAGCCACTTTGAGACTCCTTCAGGTAGTGATAAAGTGGGATATCAAATCCAAACTCCTCCTCCTCTTCTTCTTCTTCTTCTTCTTCTTCTTCTTCTTCTTCTTCTTCTTCTTCTTCTTCTTCTTCTTCTTCTTCTTCTTCTTCTGTCACTCAGTACCTCAGTACTCTTCAGTTATTGGATGATGCCCATTTGACAGAAAGCAAGGCCAACAATAGGTGGCACCAGAGGCAATGACAGGCAGAGTCACTTCTGGATTTAACTGGCCCTCTTCCCTGTTGAGTTCTACAAGGACAACCCAGAAACTGAGGAGGAGGAAGCAGACAGCCAGGGCCACCCTCTGGAAATGCTCAGCAAAAGTCGAGTTTAATCTGAATCCCCGTTGGAGGAGCACACTTTACCCTGGATATAAATACAGTGGTGCCTCGCAAGACGAAAAGAATCCGTTCCGTGATTCTCTTCGTCTAGTGGTTTTTTCGTCTTGCGAAGCAAGACCATTGACGGATTAGAGGATTAGCGCTATTAGCGCTATTAGTGGCTTTTAGCGGCTTATCAGCTTATCAGATCAGCTGATAAGCGGCTTAGCGGCTTAGAAAAAGGGGGGAAGGAAAAAAAACCCTGCAGGAACTCGCAAGACATTTTCGTCTTGCGAAGCAAGCCCATAGGAAATTCGTTTTGCGAAGCACCTCCAAAACGGAAAACTCTTTCGTCTAGCGAGTTTTCCGTCTTGCGAGGCATTCGTCTTGCGGGGCACCACTGTACACCAAGACTCTGGCTTGAAGAGAACAAGAGAGCTATGTTTATTGCAGGAAATACGCTGAAATGAAAGATTCCTAGTTCGGCTAACTAAAGTGTGGATACAAGAAGCCATGAACTCTCCACAACACAAAATACAAACTTGCCTCTTTTAAAACTATGTGTTTGCATGATGTGGAGCCTCTGTGCTGAGCTCTCTACAGCACATCTGCATACTCTCCAACATTTCTCTGATGAAAATAAGGATGTCCTATTCAATAATAATAATAATAATAATAATAATAATAATAATAATAATAATAATAATTTTACTATTTATACTCTGTCCATCTGACTGGGTTGCCCCAGCCACTTCAGGCAGCTTCGAACATATATAAAAACATAATAAAGCAATAAACTGTTTTTTAAAAAACAACTTCCCTATACAGGGCTTCCTTTGGATGGCTTGGGGGTTGGATAACTCCATACCCTCCAACATTCCTCTGATGAAAATAAGAACATTCTAAAGCGGGACATTCCAGAATCAAATCAGAAACCAGGAGGTCTTCTGTACATTCGGGACTATTCCTGGAAAATGGGGATACTTGGAGGGTCATAGAATCATAGAATCATAGAGCTGGAAGAGACCACAAGGGCCATCGAGTCCAACCCCCTGCCAAGCAGGAAACACCATCAGAGCACTCCTGACATATGGTTGTCAAGCCTCTGCTTAAAGACCTCCAAAGAAGGAGACTCCACCACACTCCTTGGCAGCAAATTCCACTGTCGAACAGCTCTTACTGTCAGGAAGTTCTTCCTAATGTTTAGGTGGAATCTTCTTTCTTGTAGTTTGGATCCATTGCTCCGTGTCCGCTTCTCTGGAGCAGCAGAAAACAACCTTTCTCCCTCCTCTATATGACATCCTTTTATATATTTGAACATGGCTATCATATCACCCCTTAACCTCCTCTTCTCCAGGCTAAACATGCCCAGCTCCCTTAGCCGTTCCTCATAAGGCATCGTTTCCAGGCCTTTGACCATTTTGGTTGCCCTCCTCTGGACACGTTCCAGTTTGTCAGTGTCCTTCTTGAACTGTGGTGCCCAGAACTGGACACAGTACTCCAGGTGAGGTCTGACAAGTCTGTGTCTGACAAGTGAATATGCAGTTAAAAATGGTAAATGCATATGGTACATGGTATGCCACACAGGTACACAAGGCAGACCTGCTAATTGTGCAATGGCTGTTGTTGTTGTTTAGTCGTTTAGTCGTGTCCGACTCTTTGTGACCCCATGGACCAGAGCACGCCAGGCACTTCTGTCTTCCACTGCCTCCTGCAGTTTGGTCAAACTCATGCTGGTAGCTTCGAGAACACTGTCCCACCATCTCGTCCTCTGTTGTTCCCTTCTCCTTGTGCCCTCCATCTTTCCCAACACCAGGGTCTTTTCCAGGGAGTCTTCTCTTCTCATGAGGTGGCCAAAGTATTGGAGTCTCAGCTTCAGGATCTGTCCTTCCAGTGAGCACTCAGGGCTGATTTCCTTCAGAATGGATAGGTTTGACCTTCTTGCAGTCCATGGGACTCTCAAGTGTCTCCTCCAGCACCATAATTCAAAAGCATCAGTTCTTCGGTGATCAGCCTTCTTTATGGTCCAGCTCTGCAATGGCTAGTATAGCCCTAAGAAGATACAAGGCAAACTCACAAAGAGCAGAGATTGTGCCTGGGTCTGCCTCAGGAATTTATTTCTCTCTCTTCTAATATAGTTGTAATCTTAAAAGATCTACATTGAATACTATGGCAATGCCATCTCTGAAAGCTCAACTCGTCTGTTGATCGTTTTTCTGCAAAGCCTAAGAGTGTATCTTCTTTCAAGCTGTCATGAGTATAGACAGGAAGCCTATGTCATACGTCAAAGGAGCAGGAAAAAAAACCTGGGATCTGCACTCTTATCACATCTGAGGAGAAAAGATAAAACAAACACTTTGGTTTAAGGAAGATGCTTGAGATATTCACTGCTTTTGACTCTATAGGAGTAGTGTATCACCCAGGGCCACAAGCAGCGGAAAGGATTGTCTTTGTAGCATCTGAATTTGTGTTGAAGTTAAAACTGAGCTGAAACAGTTTCCTTTACATGTCATATCTCTGCTTGTGGGTTGCGAAAGACACCTCCTATTTCCACAAGCATTTTCGGACCCTCCAAGTGTCCCTATTTTCTAGGGACAGTTCCAGATTTACAGAAGATTTGATCCCAGAATGTACTGCTTAAAAAAGTGAAATACCTGGGGGTTAATCTCTCTTCCAAGAACCTGAACCTATTTAAAGATAATTACGAGAAATGCTGGTTAGAAGTTAAAAAAGATTTAGAAATTTGGTCAAGACTGAAGTTATCCTTGTTAGGCCGAATTGCAGCTATAAAAATGAACGTTTTGCCAAAGATGTTGTTTTTGTTTCAGGCCTTACAGATTGTGGACAGAGTGGAATGTTTTGGAAAGTGGCAGAAGGATATCTCTAAATTTGTCTGGCAGGGCAAAAAGCCCCGAATAAAGTTTAAAATACTAACTGATGCAAAGGAGAGAGGGGGATTTGCCCTGCCGGACTTAAGGATATATTACGAAGCTGCAGCCTTCTGCTGGCTGAGAGATTGGATTTTGTTGGAAAACACTGATGTCCTGGATCTGGAAGGCTTTAATAACTCATTAGGTTGGCATGCGTATTTGTGGTATGACAAGGCAAAAACACATGGAATGTTTAAAAACCATATTGTCAGGAGAGCAATATTTATGGTCTGGAAAAAATACAAAGACTTATTAGAAAGCAAAACTCCGAGGTGGGTATCACCAATAGAGGCCAAGGCTCGGAAAAAACCCAATATGGAGGCCGGATGGCCGAAATATTGGGAAATAATAGAGAACATTGGAGACAATTGGAGGTTGCAGAGCTTTGAAAGGTTAAAGGGTAAGGTGCAAGATTGGTTTCACTATGCCCAAATTAATGAGGTTTTTAAGCTAGATAAAAAAACAGGATTCCAGGTGGAAAAATCGAAACTTGAGACAGAATTGTTAGAACCAAAGACCAAGCTATTATCGAGAATGTATAACTTGCTGCTTAAATGGAACACTCAGGACGAGACAGTTAAATCAGCCATGATAAAATGGGCTCAGGACATTGGTTATAACATCATGTCTGAGGACTGGGAAAGGTTATGGACCACCGGTATGAAGTTTACGGCATGTAATGCCTTGAAAGAAAACATCATGAAAATGGTATACAGGTGGTACATGACCCCAGTCAAGCTTGCTAAGATTTACCATTTGTCCGATAATAAATGCTGGAAATGTAAGGAGGCTGAAGGGACATTCTTTCACCTCTGGTGGACCTGCCCAAGAGTGAAGGCCTTCTGGGAAATGATATATAACGAGTTAAAAAAGGTGTTTAAATACACTTTCCCTAAGAAACCGGAGGCATTCCTCCTGGGCATTGTCGGCCAGAAGGTGTCAAAGAAGGATAGAACTCTTTTCATGTACGCTACTACTGCAGCAAGGATTCTTATCGCTAAGCATTGGAAGACTCAAGATTTGCCCACACTGGAGGACTGGCAGACGCAACTGATGAACTACATGGAACTAGCCGAGATGACTGCAAGGATCCGAGATCTGGGAGAAGAAGCTATGGAGGAGGACTGGAAAAAATTTAAGGACTATTTGCAAAAGTATTATAAGTTATATGAATCTTAAGACGCCGTATGATTTGGAATGTTAGCCCCAGCAACAAAAGTGGTTTATATAAGAAATTGGATAATTTTTATGAAAGAATTAAGGTTTAAATGGGTAAAAATGACAATATGCTATATTTTAAGAGTAAATGGAAAACAAGAGATTTAAACTTAAACTGCAATTGAAAGTAAAAAAGAAACACATGAAACAAGGTTATAATTTGCTGATAAATTTTATTGTTAAGAATGCATTATGCGGGAGATGTGGGGAAGTCCGATAGAATTCTGAAATAAGTTGATGAAATGGTTGAGATTCTCTGTCTTTTTTCTTTCTTTTTACTGTTTATGTTCTTTCTTTTCTATCTGTAATTTGGAAAAAACGCAATAAAAATTATTATAAAAAAAAGGACATTCCTATTTTCATCAGAGAAATGTTGGGGGGTATGGAGTTTTGTGATTCCCTAAATCAAGGAAATAAGTAACTATACAGTCTTCAGAAGCCATCTGATGGCAGCCCTGTATAGGGAAGGGATTTTTTAAATGTTTAATGTTTCGTTATGTTTTTATCTACAGTGGAACTTTGGTTCCCGATCTTAATCCGTTTCAGGAGTCTGTTCAATTCCTGGAACAGTTCGGGAACCAAGGCACAGCTTCTGATTGGCTGCAGGAGCTTCCTGCAGCCAATCAGAAGCTGCAGAAGCCATGCTGGGTGTTCATCTTCCAAAGAACATTCTAAAACCAGAACAATTACTTCCGGTTTTTGTTTGTTCGGGAGCTTGAAAGTTTGGCTCCCAAGGCGTTCGGGAGCTGAGGTTCCACTGCATGTTGGGAGCCAGCCAGACTGGCTGGGGCAACCGAGTCAGATGGACAGAGTATTATTATTATTATTATTATTATTATTATTATTATTATTATTATTAAATGGGACATCCTTATTTTCAAGAGAGAAATGTCGGAGGGTATGCCTTTTCAGTGATTATTGGGGAGGACCCTGGGAATAGGAGGAAATCGTTGACCTAACCTGGGGAGAAAACAACAAAGACCTGATGAAGAGAGCACAGCAGAGGTTATATTTTTTGAGGATCCTCAGAAAAACAATCTCTCAAAGGACCTGTTGATGGCATTTTACCATTGTACTATGGAGAGTGTATTAACTTATGGGCTGTGTGTGTGGTTTGGGAGCTGCATGGCCAGGGAAAAAACAATGCTGTCCAGGGTTGTAAAGACTGCAGAGAGAATAATTGGGTGCACTCTTCACACCTTGGATCAAATCTACACTGCCAGATGCCATAAGAAAGCTGCAGAGATAGCGCAGGATAGGACGCACCCCGGAAATGATGTCTTTCAGCTTCTGACTTCCGGAAGAAGGTATAGGGTTATAAAGACCAGGACTAGCCACCTGAGAAACATTTTCTACGTAAATGCAATTCTGGTTCTAAACACAGCATAAGTGGTCTCTATAGTATATTGTATTTTAAAATGGGGTTTCAGAGTTTTTAGGGGTTTTTGAATGTTTTATGTAGATTTTCAGTTTCATTGTTCTGTATGGGACAATGACAAAGACTCTCCTCCCTGCAAGAGAAGGGAGTGGTTGTGGCCGGGAGCCGGACTCCGCCTCAAGCAGGGGGCGTTTGCCCCCTGCCTCTGGTCCTCCTTCCTGAAGAGAATTGTGTGGCACGGTATGCAGAACTGTATGGCCATTGAAAAATCCAGGAAACTCTTAAATCGTGCAATAGCCCGTTGGGTGCACTTTTTGTATGACCGAGTCATCTCTCATGACCGTATCCGGATTGGCGACCAAGCCTTGTACCGGAATGATAGGGTCCATCTTTCAGACCAAGGGAATGACACTTGGTTAACTAGCATCATCATCAGCATCAGGGATTGGTTACAGCTGTGAGGGTATTGGCGGCGAGCCCCTTTTGGGCTCGGGTGGCAGTTAGGCATTGGAATAATGTGTTGTGGTGTCGAAGGGCTAGGTGTGGCCATCGCCTGCGCCTTCAATTTTTGGGTATTCCGTTAAAGGAATCCGGCGGTCGTGTATTCTGTCCAATGCCTGCTTGGCGGGAGGCCATGGCACGACCCTCGGTGACATCAGGGGAGAGCCAATAGTTGGATTAGCATCAACAGGCTCCACCTACTGGTGAATAAACCCCCTTTGTTTGTTTGTTTGTTTTTTAGACTCACTCCTCTCCGAGCGGGTGGAGTCAGCTGACGTAATCCAATGCCTAAGCCAATACCTTTTCACTTGCTGTAATCAATAAAGTTGTGGCCTTTTCTTGCCCATTAACCTTATATCACGTGTCCTTGTGTTTCATTCCACTGCGCGGGGTTCGGGTCCTTGAACCACAATAAAGATATTGTATATCATGTATATATATTGTATACTCATGTTACTGGTGATAGTGTTGTTGTTGTTTAGTCGTTTAGTCGTGTCCGACTCTTCGTGACCCCATGGACCAGAGCACGCCAGGCACTCCTCTCTTCCACTGCCTCCCGCAGTTTGGTGAAACTCATGCTGGTAGTCTCGAGAACACTGTCCAACCATCTCATCCTCTGTTTGTCCCCTTCTCCTTGTGCCCTCCATCTTTCCCAACATCAGAGTCTTTTCCAGGGAGTCTTCTCTTCTCATGAGGTGGCCAAAGTATTGGAGCCTCAGCTTCACGATCTGTCCTTCTAGTGAGCACTCAGGGCTGATTTCCTTAAGAATGGATAGGTTTGATCTTCTTGCAGTCCATGGGACTCTCAAGAGTCTCCTCCAGCACCATAATTCAAAAGCATCAATTCTTTGGCGATCAGCCTTCTTTATGGTCCAGCTCTCACTTCCATACATCACTACTGGGAAAACCATAGCTTTAATTATATGGACCTTTGTTGGCAAGGTGATGTCTCTGCTTTTTAAGAAGCTGTCTAGGTTTGTCATTGCTTTTCTCCCAAAAAGCAGGCGTCTTTTAATTTCGTGGCTGCTTTCACCATCTGCAGTGATCATGGAGCCCAAGAAAGTAAAATCTCTCACTGCCTCCATTTCTTCCTTCTATTTGCCAGGAGGTGATGGGACCAGTGGCCATGATCTTCGTTTTTTTTGATGTTGAGCTTCAGACCATATTTTGCACTCTCCTCTTTCACCCTCAATAAAAGGTTCTTTAATTCCTCACTGGTGATAGTGGTACTGCCTAAATTGCAGCGTCTGTGGTCCCTGCCACTATCTGGCACTGTTCTTACTTCTTTGGCCACTGCATGATGCCAGAGCAACAGCATGAAGCATCACTAATCACTGCTCAGCAGTGTCATGAAACCAATTCAGAGTGCGGGCGATATTTTCTTCAACATGTCCAGGAATCATGCAACATTGGAAGAAAATTCACCTAGCAGCACCAGGCAGCAGGTCATGGAAACAACATAGCCATGAGGACATAGAGAAAAAGGAATGAAATAGGTGACCAAAGGGCCTGGTGAAACCTGGTCTCGCCAAGATTGTTTTCATTCACCAGCTGCTTTCCTAGCAAGGTCAATTTGCCACAGTACGCAAAAAGTTAAGTGAGTCAGCAGTTTAACAAATGCAACCAATTCATCGTTTGGCGATCATCTTCTATACTTTTCCATGCACTCGCCACAATGTGTTGCTCACCAGCTTAAAATGAGATTCTGAAAGCATTTTTTAATGTCCTTCAGATGAATAGAGGCTTCCTAAAGCTGGGAAGTCTCCACTTCTGGAATCTTTTATTTGGGGATTTTGAGAGTGATGTTTGAGATGAAGTCAAGCAAGCCTCCTTGACTTGAAGCATAGTGGTATTTGACCTCAATCCAGATACAATGGTACCTTGGGTTACATACGCTTCAGGTTACATACGCTTCAGGTTACAGACTCCGCTAACCCAGAAATAGTGCTTCAGGTTAAGAACTTTGCTTCAGGATGAGAACAGAAATCGTGCTCCGGCGGCATGGCGGCAGCAGGAGGCCCCATTAGCTAAAGTGGTTCTTCAGGTTAAGAACAGTTTCAGGTTATGTCTACAGAGGTGTTTATATTAAAGGAGACAATAGAATCATCTATTGAAGAATGGAAGGGACTGGACGCAAGTTTTTGTTCCTGAACTAACAACAACCTCTGTAGAGGAACCAAGTTTTTGAATTAGAATGTTTTTGCAGCGGAACAGGAAAAGAAACCTGAGAAAGTGAGAAAAAAGAACAAAGGACTGATGACGACTTGGAAAGAACAAGGGAGGAGTCATATTATTATGAAAGACCAAGGAAAACTAAAGGCCTGTCAGGGGCCTCTTTGAGACTGGGTGTCTGAAGTTAAACATTATTAGAAAAAAAAAACCTGGCAAGGTGGAACTGGAAAAAAACAACAACCGGCTATGGACGTGAGATCTCCAGGCTGACAGTAGATAGATTGATGGACATGGGGAATCGAAACCAGGGAAGGGTGGGGGGAGATTTGGAATCCAAAGGGTGTACAACTATTTTTTGAATCTTTTTATATTTTTTACCTTGTTTGGACGTGTTTATCAAAAAAAGGGAATTCGTGGAAGGAAATTGGGGTGACCTTGGGGGGAAAAACTTTCTTTTAATGATGAGGGATGGTGGAATGTAAAGGGAAAGTGGTTATATTACTAAATTGAATAGTGGGTTAAACAAAATAAGTTTTAAATTGGGAGTAAGAACTTGTGGAACCAAATTAATGAAAGGGGAATACAATAGGGAGGGGGATGGGGGAGTCCTGGAAAGATGTTAATGAAAGTAAGGTCTCAATTGTAAAGGTTTATTTTTTCTTTTTCTTTTCTTTTTTTCTTTTTTTTGAGTTTTGGAAACTTCAATAAGTATGATTAAAAAAAAAAAAGAGAACAGTTTCAGGTTAAGTACGGACCTCCGGAACGAATTAAGTACTTAACCCGAGGTACCACTGTAAAGGGATCTGTATACATAAGCAGGCTTGTGTGTGTGTGTCACCTGTTATATCAGGAACTGCAGGTGTAAATTGAATGGACATTCCAATAAGCAGAATGCACGTTTGATTGTGAGTTGTGTGCCTACAACTGACAGTCATGTTTTAAAGACAAATTTTGAACAATTTTTACATTTTTATGTATTATTCAATTGTGGAATTGGAGGCCTCCGGTTTGAATTTTGTGAATCCATTTCAATTCTGGCTCAAAACCTCCATTTCTCTGTAGACTTTCCCCCATAACCTTTAATTCTAAACATTGCCACCAAGAACTATGCTAGTTTGGATCTTTTTTCTTTTTCTTTAGTTTTTTGATAAGTGATCCAATATCATTGATTTATTTTGTATTACTGAAAGCATTTCCTTCCCACTCTTACCCTCCACCCCCAAGGCTTCCAGAACAGCTGGCAAATCTCTACCCTCCGGCTTGCAATCTAAAAGACATGGCACAGAATGAAAGAGGATTAGGAAGTATGGGGGGGGGGGAGAGAAATCAAACTCCGATACCATTTCTCAGTTACTGAGTTCTTGTAATGACCAGCTAGGCTCTTTGAGTCTTCTAGTTTCTAGACCCCACAAATTCAGCCCTGCAAATTTTGGTAAGGAAGTTCTTTAAAGACATTTCAAATGCATGCCATTTCCTTATTCTCAGTATGGATGGAGGCTAGAAAATGTGATTCCATGCCTGCTGGATTCTATTCGTTCGCTGACTTCCATGGTAGCCGAAAACAATAGTTAAACCAACCCAAATGACACCACCCGCAAGTATACGATTTCCATGGACAATATGTGAATTTCAAGGCAACTTTCTTTCCAAAACAGTATTAAAGAAGTTTGCTTCTGTGTCCTAAGTGTTGCAAACTCTCCGACTATGAACAGAAGAAATCTATGGCTAGGAGCCAATCGGCAGCCCGATGTGCAAGATGCATCCCATTTATTATTAATGTGACAACATTCCATGCAACGGCTACAGCGAAGACAAGTGAGTGGTTACCATGGAGATACGTTACTCAAGATGCAGCTAAAAATATTCCCCTCCTCTCTTACCATGATAAATATTGCATTATATGAAGGCTAACAATGATGCTATCAAATGCCATTTCTCAGCAAGTATCCAGCTGTGAGCATTATGGCTATCTAATGGATTGCCCGATGGTCACATTGAATTTGCCATTTGTAAAATGTGTAACTCTCCCTCCCGCCTCGTCTAAATGGATTCATCATCCCATGGTGAAATGTTAGAAGACAGCTGTTGATACGATTAGGCAAAAGTGTCGCTCTCCATATCTGGGCAAATTTCAGGTCCCTCTGTGGCATTTGAGCTCGTTTCAGTGGAGCAAATGGGAACAGAATTGAATCTACGTATTAATGTCGGAAGAAGGGATTTCCTTGACTCTACTTTGCACCATCCCCTCTATTAATTGCATACCAGGTGCCAATGATTTGCAGTCTCATAGAATCATAGAACTGTGGTGGAAGGGGACCACAAAGGTTATCTAGTCCATGGGTAGGCAAAATAAGGCCCGGGGGCTGGATCCGGCCCAATCGCCTTCTAAATCCGGCCCATGGACTGTCCGGGATTCAGTGTGTTTTTACATGAGTAGAATGTGTGCTTTTATCTAAAATGCACCTCTGGGTTATTTGTGGGGCCTGCCTGGTGTTTTGACATGAGTAGAATGTGTGCTTTTATTGTGGGGCATAGGAAATCGTTCATCTTCTTTCTTTCTTTTCAAAATATAGTCCGCCCCCCCACAAGGTCTGGGGGACAGTGGACCGGCCCCCTGCTGATAAAGTTTGCTGACCCCTGATCTAGTCCAACCCCCTGCAAGGCAGGAAACATTTTGTGCAATGTGGGGCTTGAACCCACAAACCTGAGATCCACGACCTCCTGCTCCGGAGGATAGGACGTGAACCAATGGCTTTCAAGTTACGAGAAAAGTGGTTCCAACTAAACATCAGGAAGGACTTTCTGACAGTAAGAGCTGTTCAACAGTAGAACAGACTTCCTCCAATGTTTGTGGACTATTGGAGGTTTTCATGCAGAGATTGGATGGCCATCTGTCATGGATGCTTTAGCTGAGATTCCTGCATAGAGTTGGGGTCCCTTCCAACTCTACAGTTCTATGATTCTATTATTCTACTTCACTCTAGACCAGTCTAGTATGCAAGCAAAGCATCAGAGTGCATTTCCTGCTCACAGTTATCCATGGTTTGTTGCTATGATTTTCCTAGAACCAAATAGCTCTGCCCTCCCTTTTCAAGCACAGGAAACTAGTTTGGAGCAGCCGATTGTTAGATATAGCAACCAAAGATATAGCAACATAAAGTTAGACGAGTAACAGATGCTTCTAACGTTAGCCAACTTCCCTTAGTATCATTCCTAATTATTTGAAGGCACACACATTCTGCACCAGGGATCAGCAAACATTTTCAGCAGGAGGCTGGACCACTGTCCCTTAGACCTTGTGGGGGGCTGGACTATATTTTGGGGAGGAAATTGATGCAAGTGTGGCGTTCGCACAGGGCCCCATGTCGTTCCACAGACTATTGACCCTGCACCACCACGGCTTATCTCTTCCACTGCCACCAACCAGGTTTCCCCGGAAATATATTCAGACTCAGTCAGGTTGTAACATATTAACAAAGATTCCAGATTATTGTGAACACAAACAAGTTTTAAATACTTTGAAACACGGTAATCAGATTCACTCTCTCTGTCTCCCCTTTGTCTCTAACTCACTCTGACTCCTCTGACTCCCACCCACAAGGAACCAACCAAACTAACTGCCAAGACTCCTGTGTTGAGCCTTAAACACAGTTAGGCTCCACCCCTGGGCTTTCTTATTGGTCAGCCTATTAACCCTTTCTTTCTCTCCCCCAGTACGACATCTCCATAATGAGTGGGCAAACGCCACAGCAGGAGCACCGTGAGCCCCGGTGGCTGCTTACCTGTGTCTTGTGAGTGGCAGGGGCTGGCGGTGGCAGAGGGATGAGTGGTGTGCGAAAGGGCTCCGGAAAGGGGCTGCTTAAAATGGCGGCCGCTTGAGCGTTGCTGCTGCTGCTGACACCAACAAAGCCCAGCTCCCTTCCTCCTCTAGGCAGGGCGGGAAGAAGCCAGGAGGAGGGAGGGAGGTGCCGCTGCTGCTGTGTGAGGGAGAGGGAGGGAGAGGGATCCACATGGCGATCCCCGGATCCGTGGGCCAGATCCAGAAGGCAATTGGGCCTGATCCAGCCCTCAGACCTTAGTTTGTCTAACCTAAACGGCCTCGGTCCAGTATACCTGAAGGAGCGTCTCCACCTCCATCGTTCTGCCCAGACACTGAGGTCCAGCAACGAGGGCCTTCTGGCGGTTCCCTCGCTGCGAGAAGCCAAGTTACAGGGAACCAGGCAGAGGGCCTTCTCATTAGTGGCACCCGCCGTGTGGAATGCCCTTCCACCAGATGTCAAAGAGAAAAAGAACTACCAAACTTTTAGAAGACATCTAAAGGCAGCCCTGTTTAGGGAAGCTTTTAATGTTTAATAGGTTATTGTATTTTAGTGTTTTGTTGGAAGCCGCCCAGAGTGGCTGGGGAAACCCAGCCAGATGGGCGGGGTATAAATAATAAATTATTATTATTATTATTATTATTATTATTATTATTATTATTATTATTATTCCCATGTTCTACACCCATAAGATATTTCTTCTTAAGTATGAAGTTATGTTGCTTCCAGCAGATATTCCTGCAAGCTCTCTAGCCCCAATACAAATGCATGGCTTTTAAGTAAGGTTTGTCTTTAAGTGGCAATGCCTGTACATCTTGCTAGGTAAATGGAACAGTGGTGACCTCAAAGGAGGTTGTAGCTCTGGGGGTTTGCATTCTTTTTTTGCAGAACTTCCAGCATGATGATATTTGACGTGGTGCACAAACCTGTTTGGATTTCTTACCTAGGGAAAAGCAACATCCTCTCACATGCCTTTCACTGGCAAAGCAAATCGGATCACACCTTGATTTCATTTAACAGGTTGAAATAATGGGTGCTCTTGCTGGCTGTTTAATCTGTTTTTTTTTCTACTGTACATGGAAATCCACACTTCACTATTATTTGCTATTTAATGATCTGGCAGGGAAAGTTAATTTAAAATAAACATGTTTAGCTTTAGTTGTGTCTTGAGCAAAATTAACCCTCGCTTTTTCAAGAAATAATCAATCTTAATTAGAACACATTGTAAACAGTCCATTAAGAAGATTGGCTTTCTTCTTGCTGCTGTTTTTATACAAGAAAAAGGAGAGAGAGAAAAAAATACAATATATGAAATACCACATACCACAAGGAGTTTCCATGATGGTAAAATGTCTAACAAGGCTCAAAGGGGTGTGATGTAGAATATTACTTAGGAATTAAAGATATATAAAGACATCACATAACAATAGAAGGAATGAGCTCTCTGAATATCATCCTTCAAGATCAAAGGCTTATGCATACTTTCATAAAGTTATGTGAGTCAATGATATGATTAAATATTTATTAGGTCTGTAAGTACACAAAGTGTAGAAAAATTGAGCGCTGTTTTAAGAAGAAAAGTAATGAGTTATTGGGTTGTTCTTGTTTTTATAATGTATTTTGTGTTCTTTTCTTGTGATTTTATGTTGTAACCAGCCTGAGGACTGTGAGTATAGGATGGTATACAAATTTAATAATAAATAATTAAAGCACACACAAGTGGGAAAGAGAAAGCATATCTACTGTACATCAATATAAGTTTTCTTTAAATCTTTCTTATCCCAATGACTCACAAAGCACCTTTTCCAATGTCTATGAGCTGTAACACAGGAACCATTTTTCTTGTGCCATGCCATTGGTCCACCTAATTCAGAACTGTCTCCACTAAGTGCTCTAAACCACTTAGCCTATTGGGCTTGCTGATAAGAAGGTCAGCAGTTCGAATCCCCGCATCGGGGTGAGCTCCTGTTGCTCTGTCCCTGCTCCTCCCCACCTAGCAGTTTGAAAGCACACCAGTGCAAGTAGATAAATAGGTACTGCTGCAGCAGGAAGGTAAACAGTGTTTCCATGTGCTCTGGTTTCCGTCATGGTTTTCCATTGTGCCAGAAGCTGTTTAGTCATGCTGGCCACATGACCCGGAAAGCTGTCTGTGGACAAACGCCGGCTCCCTCAGCCTGAAAGCGAGATGAGCACTGCAACCCCATAGTAGGCTATCTCTGCAGTCAACTAAGGAAACCAACCATGTTGTTCCTTCACACACACACCCTCACTGCTGGGTGTGGGGGAATGAATAAAAAGAGAACCTATCCAAGAGACACTGATACAAAACCCACACACATACACTAAGTAGAAGAATGTAAACTTTACCATGCACATACTTCTGTAATCCAAGAAAATCTTTAATAAAAATCACACACACAAACACACACTTTTCCATGTATAACATGCCCCTGTGTATAATTTGCCCCCTATTTGGGGGATTCCAATTTAAGAAAATGGCCCAGAGTTGTGGAGCTTTCGGGGGGAAGATTGCCCTGAGTTGTGGGGTTTTTTTGGGGGGGGCTAAAGGTAAAGGGACCCCTGACTGTTAGGTCCAGTCGTGGACGACTCTGGAGTTGCGGTGCTCATCTCGCTTTACTGGCTGAGGGAGCCGGCGTACAGCTTGCAGGTCATGTGGCCAGCATGACTAAGCCGCTTCTGGCAAACCAGAGCAGCGCATGGAAATGCCGTTTACCTTCCTGCCAGAGCGGTACCTATTTATCTCCTTGTTCTTTGACGTGCTTTCAAATTGCTAGGTTGGCAGGAGCAGGGACCGAGCAATGGGAGCTCACCCCGCCGCAAGAATTCAAACCGCTGACCTACTGATCGGCAAGCCCTAGGCTCCGTGGAATGCAGTAAATCACTAACCCGGCGGTTGCAATCGCTAGCGCCGCTCACTGAAAAACGCTTGTGTCAGCAACAAGCATCTGCCCAACAGCGGCAGGAAATCATATGCCCAATTCCCTCAGTGGCAGCCCTTGACACAGCAACAGCAGCCCTTGACACAGCAACCAATCACACATCCGTTTACCCCAGCATCAGACAAAACAAAGCAGACCTTCCCAGAGCCACCAATTACACACCAAATCGCCAATGACAATCTGCAGCTCATGGCTACAACCAATCACCCATCGCCCCACCCACTATCCGAGTATAAGACACCCCCAGATTTTAAACACTGTTGTTGTTGTTTAGTCATTTAATTGTGTCTGACTCTTCATGACCCCATGGACCAGAGCACGCCAGGCACTCCTGTCTTCCACTGTCTCCCGCAGTGTCCAACCATCTCGTCCTCTGTCATCCCCTTCTCCTAGTGTCCTCAACCTTTCCCAACATCAGGGTCTTTTCCAGGGAGTCTTCTCTTCTCATGGGGTGGCCAAAGTATTGGAGCCTCAGCTTCAGGGCCTATCCTTCAAGTGAGCACTCAGGGATGATTTCCATAAGAATGGATAGGTTTGATCTTCTTGCAGTCCATGGGACTCTCAAGAGTCTCCTCCAGCACCATAATTCATTTTTTTAAATATAATATTTATTACTTTTCCAACAATTTAAACACAACAACAACAAAAAAGACAATACAATACAAAGACACTACATAACACTAACACATTAAACTAACAAAACAAAACACATCAAACAATTTCAATATCTTATCTTTCATTCACTTATTTCAACGACCTCCTCACACCTCCCTTTTTGTATTCCACTTCTGTTAATTGTTTCAGCAATTCCTTTCCATCTTCCTCTGTTTTCTATCCTATAATTATCTTGACACATTCTAACCTTATTTTTTCCTTTAATACTCTATTAATCTATTTATACTTAGTTCCTTATAACATTTCTACTAAAGCCATATAACTTCATTCCAACATTTTTCTAACATTCATTAATTTTACAGCATTTCTGTAAATAGTCTTTAAACTTTTTCCAGTCTTCTTCCACCGACTCTTCTCCCTGGTCTCGGATTCTGCCAGTCATTTCCGCCAGTTCCATATAGTCCATCAACTTCATCTGCCATTCTTCCCGGGTGGGTAAATCTTGTGTCTTCCAATACTTCGCAATAAGTATTCTTGCTGCTGTTGTTGCATACATAAAAAAAGTTCTATCCTTCTTTGGCACCATTTGGCCGACCATGCCCAGGAGAAAGGCCTCTGGTTTCTTCAGGAAGGTATATTTGAATATTTTCTTCATTTCGTTATAAATCATCTCCCAAAATGTCTTAATCCTTGGGCATATCCACCAAAGGTGAAAGAATGTACCTTCAGTCTCATTACATTTCCAACATTTATTGTCAGGCAAATGGTAATTTTTTTCAAGCTTGACTAGTGTCATGTACCACCTCTAAATCATTTTCATTAAATTTTCTCTTAGGGCATTACATGCCATGAATTTCATACCTGTGGTCCATAACTGTTCCCAGTCAGCCATCATTATGTTATGTCCAACATCTTGTGCCCATTTAATCATAGCTGATTTCACCATTTCATCCTGAGTGTTCCATTTCAACAGCAAGTTATACATTCTTGACAAATTCTTGATTTTTGGGTCTAACAATTCTGTTTCCAATTTTGATTTTTCCACCTGGAAACCAACTTTTTTGTCCAAATTGTATGCCTCCATTATTTGGTAATAATGGAGCCAATCTCACACTTCATTTTTCAATTTTTCAAAGCTCTGCAATTTAATTCTGTCTCCATCTTGTTCCAGAATTTCCCAATATTTCGGCCATTTGGCCTCCATATTGAGTTTTTTCTGTGCCTTCGCTTCCATCTCCAGCACCATAATTCAAAAGCATCCATTCTTCAGCGATCAGCTTTCTTTATGGTCCAGCTCTCACTTCCATACATCACTACTGGGGAAACCATAGTTTTAACAATACGGACCTTTGTCGGCAAGGTGATGCCTCTGCTTTTTAAGATGCTGTCTAGGTTTGTCATTGCTTTTCTCCCAAGAAGCAGGCGTCTTTTAATTTCGTGGCTGCTGTCACCATCTGCAGTGATCATGGAGCCCAAGAAAGTAAAATTTCTCACTGCCTCCATCTCTTCCCCTTACAGTAAAAAAAACAAAACCAGCCTCGTCTTATACATGGAAAAGTACGGTATCATGCTCTACTCTATGGATGCTTTAGCTGAGTTTCCTGCATTGCAAGGGGTTATAGCCTTGGGGGGTCCCTTCCAACTCTACAGTTCTATGATTCTACTCATGAGCTATGGTTCCTCCCCTAAAACTAAAAGAAGTTGCCTGATACGAAATCAGAGCAATGGTCCATCCATTACCTGATCTGACTAGGAGCAGCTAACCAGGGTTCCAGGTGGGCTCTTTCACCTCACCTGCCAGCTGGGCCTCTTTTCAAAGAAAACCAGGAGTTTGGGGAAAGTGAACGAACTGGAGAGCAGTTTTTTGACAGGGTAGGCTGGTGCTAAGGAAAACTATTGCACATGGGAATTTTCTTAGGACAAAAGTAGGGGCTGCAGCCATAACTTTTTCCAGCAGAATCATCAAAAAAAGGCTTGCTGCCTTTGTTGTCTTTTAAACAAATGCTGCCTATATCTTAGGAAAATGTGGACGATTGGAAAATACATAACATCCTTCAGCGGGAACAGGACTGAATAACTTCTCCCTCCATCCTACTTTTTACTCTCCTCCCCAAAAAATGAGGTATAACTCGCTAGCAATCCCAGCAATAATTACCCATATTACACTTTGTTAATTGGTTGGTGGGATATTTCTTTTAAAAACCAGAGTGTTAATTGGGAGCAGCTCATGAAAGCGAGTGACTAATTGAGTTGGCAGGAGCCTGATATGCAAGTTTCACCACTAAAAAGACAACATTTACAATGTAACACTAATTTAAAATGTCAGCTAAAAAGAAAAAAGAAAAAAGGGGGAGGGGGACTTGCGATATATTTTATAGTTTGCTCCTGCCAGTTCAATTAGGCACTCACTTTCCTGAGCAGCCCCCAATTAACATACACTTTCACTTAAAGGTATATTTCACTATTCAGTTATAGCAGTAAGTTACAGCTAATGATGTTTTTGATAATCAACTTCCTGTTACTCTAAGCAGCTGGATTGCTTTGATTATTTCTCTTACCAAATTGTGTTTCCCCCCATAAAAGCTGCTAAGCTTTTGATCCACAACTCAATTTCTTTGGAGTGGTTCCCTTTTTGTTTTTGTTTGATAATGATTGTAGATTAAGTGTCTAGGAACTGAAGTCATAATGGTCCATCACCAGCCTCCTGAGATGGTGATTCAGATCTCTGTTCTAGATATCTGGAGGTGCTTTGCTAAAATTAACACTGCTAAGGTTGCCTCAGGGACACGGGTGGCGCTGTGGTCTAAACCACAGAGCCTAGGGCTTGCCGATCAGAAGGTTGGCGGTTCGAATCCCCACGACAGGGTGAGCTCCCATTGTTCGGTCCCAGCTCCTGCCCATCTAGCAGTTCAAAAGCATGCCAGTGCAAGTAGATATATAGGTGTTTCCGTGCGCTGCTCTGGTTCGCCAGTCACGCTGGTCACATGACCCGGAAGCTGCCTGCAGACAAATGCCGGCTCCCTCGGCCTATAGAGTGAGATGAGCACACAACCCCAGAGTTGTCCGCAACTGGACCTAATGGTCAGGGGTACCTTTACCTTTTTAAGGTTGCCCCTGGCTGCTACAGGCCTGGGGAACAAGAAGCTCACATTCCTGACCTTGCTAACAAAGGACACCACCATGAGATTGTGTGCTCGTGTTTGTTTTGTGTGTGTATATGTGTGCATATATTGCCACCTACACAGAGGAATTCTTGTTCTCATACAATATTTAGCAAGTATTAACCATCCGATTACAATATTTGACTAGTCATTTGAGCATTGTGCCAACCCAAATGCTTTTTGACCAACATGACAATCAAATCTTTGCTTACCAAGAGCTTGGGCGTCAGTGCTGGCTCTGATGTAGCTCAGCACACAAGGCGTTCAGCAGTGTATTTTAATTCTTTATTCAGGGAAACAGCTTACAGCTTGGCAATACTGCCCAGCTGAACTTGCTCCCAACAAGTAGTTGCCAGGACTGAAGTTCTCCACCCTCTACTTCCCACTAAGTCTCCTCCTCCTCCCCAGCTGGCTGCTTCTCCAGACTCTGTCCGCTCCTCCTCTGTTTCATCTGCGGAGTCTGCACTGCTTTCTGCACCTGACTCTTCTTGCTCACTAAAGCCTGTTGCTTCTTCAGCCTCTAACCCTTCCTCCCCCCTTCACCCTCTGACCTGTCCTTAGTGTTCCGCGACCACTCCCTGGGCTCTGAGCTTTCCTCTTCTGAGGCTTCCCTAGTGGGTTCCCCACCTGGTGCCATCCACCACTCACCGTCATCCCTGCAGTCCCTGAAGGCCCCATTTAGTCTCCAAGCCCGAAGTTCCCCACCCCTAGTTTCAGGCATATTTGCCTTGCTTGTTTTGGTCGATGACCATAAATGAGCTAATCCCATGTCAAAAGCGAGCTATCCCCAAGTCAACCCACATAGCAGATGGCTGATATTACCATTTCATACTTTTCTACCACCTGGCAGAATTGTGTTGTCCACCAGGGTACCATGGTGGACTTCCAGATTCAGCAATCTCTCTTGCTAGCTTACAAGAAATTGCCCTCCTTCCTGAATGCCTTCCTTGAATTGCCATTGTGTACTCTGATGATGCTATTCAAACAGTGCCTACTGGGTTCGCCCACACAGGAAGATGATTGAAGGAAAACTCACCACCCCTGAAAGGAAGGATGGTGTAGCAGCAGCAGCAGCAGCGTCCCTGCAGTCCACTACTAGTAATCCTGGCAGCGGCAGCATGAGTCATTCATTTCATGCTTGGACTAAACTTCTGTTATTACTACTTGTCAAAAGTAGTTATCAGTGGGATCCCCTGTGGAGACCTTCACACTGATCTAAAATGTCATTACCGAGTGTGACATAGAAAAAGAACATACAAAGCTATTTGCCTTAGGATATTACATGCTTGCCATTGTCACAGCTCTAGCTAATGGCATTACCTAAAATTGTGTACAGGTGTACTTGTCACTAACGTTTTCTATTAAAGAAGCAATGACTCAGAACTTAAATAAAATTCAAGCACATGTAACATTTTTTGGGGGTGGGGAGAACCCACCAGGCTTAAATTGCTTCTGGAAATATATATATATATATATATGGGGTGAAAATCAGACAAAGACAAGAAGGTGGATTTGGAGACAGGAGAGGGCAGAGAACACGCTGACATCCTGTATTTGCAGGCGGCTTAGCCACCTTTTGACTGTTATAAATAATGCTGATGAACAGCAGTGACTGCAATTAAGAAAATTAATTGCTGGAGCAAAGGGGTTGTTATGGGCAACCATAAAACACTTTACAAAGACAAGAGACCCCATCTAAAGAAGTTTGCAGGCAACAGTGGGCTGTTTCTTCTTTGTGGCATAGCAGGGTTCCCCTCTGTCCCTTTTTCTTAATTAGGCGTTTTGCACATTGCCCACTTTGGCAGCACTGAGTCGTCGTCATCCCCCCCCCCAAAAAAAAAATAAATATTGTGGAGAAGTGGGATGGGATATTTTAACTCAGGGCCTGCAAATGGGGACAGAGAAGGCATTGCCAGAGCTGAAAACACCATTGCCACCATCACCATTATGACAAACTGCCTTGATAATTTCTGCAGAATGGAAGTACAGATGATTGTTGGTTACTCAAAGATATGCAGACATATGCACATCGTTGACTGTGTTCAAGCAGTACCAAAGCAGCATGCATGCTCCTTAAGTGCCTCTGTGCATGTCTACCTTCCCCACTGGATCAGAGCAAAAGAGTCCTACAGGCAGGGCATGTGGGAAAATCTGCAGTCAAAATGACAATTATGTTTGCTAAATAAGCATATGAGAAAATAGGTCTGTGTGATATCCTACCCCCTACTTCCTGTGGGGGGAAACAGGACAAGGGACCTTAATTTTTTCCTCCTTCCTCCTTGCCTCAGTCTCTCTCTCCCTTTCAAGCCAGCGATGTGAGCAGATACACATGTCTGGGATCTGCTTATTTTGGAAACCTATTTTGCAAATAAGATGTATTTTTATCTACATACTACTTTTATATATTTGCTGCCTGCATTGAAACGTAAGGAAAAATCCCCCCCTAACATGTGTGATTCAATGTTAGCAACAGGGATAGAGAGGGAGAAGGTCAGCAGACCACAAATAAATAGGAATAAGGGTGTAATTGCCTAATTCCTAGTTTCTTGCAAGCTGCAAAAGCGCAGAAGTGTTTTTACTCTGCTAAACAGCTTCACAGACTGTTCAGAGTCATATTTCTCTTACACACACATGGGACAGGAGGTTTAAATTTTAGCTTACATATTTAATCCTCAATCCATCTCTACCAGGACTAGCACCAGGTTTTAACACCCCTGAAGAAAGTGCCATCTATTGTCTCCCATAGCTTACTACAGGGTAGGGGAACATCAGGACCAGAATCTATTTAGGCCTAACACAGGGCTTAATTTAGAACACAAGGCTCTTTGCCTAAAACCAGGCCCACCTTCCCAGCCTGACATCACAGCTGTTAGTGAACAGCTGGGATCATTAAAGTGCACTTCCAGATGTTCCTTGGAAAGGGAAGGTAAATTTTGAAAGCACCAGCAGCAGCTGCTATTTGTCTCCAGTGTTTCAATTCCAGCACAGCTGTAGCTTTTCTGGCAAACAGCAGCGGGCGAGAAAGTGAGTAACAACATGGGAGAGGTGCTTCTAGGACCAAGGTAAAACTGTGAAGCTCCCTTATCATCTTTGCTGCTGCCAGGAGGTGCAAACTTGTAAATGAAATCTTGCTATAGTTATATCACTGAAATCTTCTTGTTCGTTGCATGTTGTTATATTTGCCATTATGTTGTTGTTTTATTATGTTCTTGTAATGCTTGATTTTTATAGATGTATTCCAGCTCTCTTTGTAAGCCGCTTTGACCATGACGCTGCTTTTTTGTGGGAATTTATGAATGGAAGTGGTTTTCAGCAGGAAACGAGTGTGGGGCTATGATCCAGACTGAGAACGTAACATCGAGAGCATAAAGTGGTAGTGATAAAAACACTTTTTCAAAGCACGCATGAGACAAGCCAAAATTGAACATATCTGTCCATCTCTAGTCAAAACCACTCCTTTATTTTTTTGTGGGCCCATTCTGCTCCCAAAACAATTCCCTCTCCTGAACTTACCTCAGGAAACAGAGGGCTCCATTGCAGATGTAAGAGCATTTGAGTAAGAAATTGTTGCTTAAAAATACAGCTAAGTTTTTAAAAGGAGATGTCTTCTGCCTTTGCTTAAGGAACTTAAAAAAGTGGATATTCCCCATCCCCTCAAAGTTTTGGGAATGTGCTACATACAGCAGAAAAAGGCTGAAGCTCGCAATCGCTTTGAAGCCCATTGAAATGTTATGTGATACGGAATTTGGACTACTCTTGCCCATTCTGCTGCTCAGGAGATCTGAAATTCCCCTGAGGAAAGAAGCCAAGAGGCATTGCAAAGAGATGTTATGAAGATGGCAAAGAACAGAAGCTCCTGGCTTCCTTGGGAGTTCAGCACTTAAGAACATGTCTTCAGAGGTAACCTTGTGCATGAACTAGATAAAACTCCTGGATATGTTATTTTGGCTGTTGCATTTTCAAGGGTTTTGTTTCCCTCCTGCGTACATGACTACAGTGAGAGCTCACGTATAACTCTGCACAAACGAGCACAAATGACTTCTCTGTCCCTTAGGATTTGGGTCTCTTGGCATGGAGAGCAGAACATTCTGCTCAGAGAAAGCTGCTGTTGCCGAGAGACCCATTCTTCATGAGTCAGGGATATAGGTATTTGGCATAATAATATGGCAGTGTATTAATTTCTAAGAAGAACAAGGGTGGTCATTTATTTGTGAAAGCTAGCAGCAGTGACAAGTGCTCCAAAGGCCACATCTGCGCTACACATTAAAAGCAGGACCATGGCATTTTAAATGGTCATGGCTTCCCCCAAAGCATTCGGGAAACTCCATAGTTTGTTAAGGGTCCTGAGCATTGTTAGAAGACCCCTATTCCCTCACACAGCTAACATTCCCACTGTTCCCTAATAAGTGGGATTTTCTCTTTCTCTCTTTTTTTATTCAAAATTAAAACAAAACATATGATCCAGAAACATACCATCCTAATCCCCCATTTTTCCTCCCTCCCCGCACCCTCCCACACAAAACCCCACCCCCCAGCTTCCCTCAGATTTCTCTGAGACTGCTGTTTTCTGCATGTTACAAAGTTCTATAGCTCCTCAAACTATTTAGCTGATTATTATCAATAAAAAGTTTGTGAATGTTTATTCAAAGCCAGCCAAGGAGTCCAGTTCGCTTCATTGCGTCTTCAAATACTTTGTAAAGGGTTCCCATTCATCTTTAAAGTCACAGTTATCCTTGTCCCGTAGCTTGTATGTCAGTTTTGCCAGTTCTACATAGCCCATCAATTTTTCTTGCCATGATTCTTTAGTTGGGGTTTCTTCAGTCTTCCATCCTTGTGCTATTAGAACTCTCGCTGCCGTTGTCGCATACATGAAGATATTTTTCAGCTTTTTTGGCAGATCTTTCCCTACAATCCCTAACAAAAATGCTTTAGGTTTTTAAACAAATGTTAAATGGAACATTTTCTTCAATTCATTGTATATCATTTCCCAAAATTTTTTTAATTACCTTACAATCCCACCACATATGACAAAATGTCCCCTCCTTTTCCTTACACTTCCAACATATATTTGAACTAGTTTTATACATTTTCCCTAACTGCGCTGGTGTCATGTGCCATCTGTACATCATATTCATGTAATACTCCTTCAATAGGAAAAAATCTGTAAATTTTAAATCAGTTTTCCATAATTTTTCCCAATCTCCCATCATAATATTGTGACCTACATCTTGTGCCCATAAGTGGGATTTTCTCATCCTGCAGTTCCAAGCCCCCTGTGGTTCATTTCCTAGCCTAGGCTCAGATAACTTGACCCCAGCTCTTGTCTCCCAGGAGATGCTCTTTGCCTTGCAAATTGATCTCCCATTATCTCTTTTGTTCTCTGCATCACAATAAATCCCTAAGAAGAGAAGGGAACTGCCATTTACAGATTAACTGTTTGTTTGTTTGTTTGCTTGTTTGTTTTCGTGTCATTTAAATATATATATATCCATTTGCAGATATCTGCATTTAAAATCTGATTAATATTAAGACTTAATTTATGTTAGATGGATGTGGCAGAGGTGGGGAAGGGTAAAAGAGGGTCTATCGGTATAAAGCTGAGGCTACAGTAGCTCAAAACAAAACAAAACCAAAGCCAAACTTTACTATGAAATTATGTCAAATGGGAGATTTTCCAGGCATAGGAATACTGAGCCTACGGTAAAGGTAAAAGGTAAAGGACCCCTGGACAGTTAAGTCCAGGCCAAGGTGACTATAGGGTATGGCCGAAACCAAATAATAATTTTTCCCCCTTCCAGTAGCACCTTAGAGACCAACTAAGTTTGTTATTGGTATGAGCTTTCATGTGCATGCACATTTCTTCAGATGGGGCATGCCGTTCATCTTTCCTCAGGCCGAGGGAGCTGGCGTTTGTCCACAGGCAGCTTTTCGGGTCATGTGGCCAGCATGACTAAACCACTTCTGACACAACGGGACACCATTTACCTTCCCGCCGCAGCGGTACCTATTTATCTAGGTGCACTGGTGTGCTTTCAAACTGCTAGGTTGGCAGAAGCTGGGACAGAGCAACAGGAGTTCACCCTGTTGCGCAGATTCGAACCACTGACCTTCTGATCAGCAAGCCCAAGAAGGTTGGGAATTCAGACCACAGCACTACACGCCTCCCACTGAGCCTTACACTGAGGGTTTATCCATACTTCCTCTTTTCCCACTGCTTTCCTCCAGGGTTAAAATAACCCTGTTCCTTAGCATCATTTGGAGCAAACAGAAATTTGGGGTTTTTCCAGATTAATATTTGCTCCGATTTAGCACTCAGGAGCAGGCTTTCTCTGGGAAAGGAGCGGGGGGGGGGGCATTTAGACCTGTGCCTAGACCAGTGGAAGTGTGTGTGAATCCTGGTCCATCTAGACTGGCAGCAGCTGTCCAGGTTTTTAGGCAGTAGCTGTCTAGAGGTCCAGGGTTTCCCAGCCCTAGCAAGAAATGTGGAGGCTTGAACCTGAGATTTTTGACATGCGGAGATGATGCTGTTCCACCAAGCCATGGCTGTTTCCCTTCCATATGAAGCAGTGTAGCAGAAAGAACAATGGTGGAAGCCCTGTTCATCCATTCAGTACTTTTGGGTTTCCCAATGCCTTCTGAATAGTGCAGATTGAGTGGCCAATCCTTCCCCTAGATTACAGTTGGTTTATTGACTATTTCCCTGGTTGATGCATATCAGTTTAAGTCTGTGGGGCTTCATATGTATGTGCATAGCATTCCCTCCAAGTTGATGGAAACCCTAATTAACCCCCGTCTCCAGAGGAAAAACTCTGTTAGAATTCCTGCTCCATGATTGCAGTCATGGGATTGTTGTCTATCACATGACGGTATATGTTTTGACTCCACAGAGTGGGAAGTGATGGAGGCAGGATGTTTGTGTTACTGTGTTCCACGAAGTGGGACTATTGTCCTTTCTTCTTTTTCTCTTTGCTGTCTGATGCTAGAGAGAGAGGAAGCCATGTTGCAGTGCTCCGTGTGTGTTTACATGTAAATAAAGTAGATTAGCCAAAATGCTGAGTTGCTGAGGTCTGTCATGCGCATGATGTGCAAACTCTGCAGATCCCTAAGTGTGCCGGTGTCTGTTGGCATTGGTCGCTGTGATGTTCGGGCTGAAGAAAGCTTATGAAGCTCCCAAACGATCGACCAGGAGGGAGAGAACATGCCAGTCAGGCATGTGTCTCTGCCAGAGTCCTACTCGAGTGTAGGCTGAACTCCTGACAAACTCTACACTGTCCCTCAGTGTTAGAAACTCATATATTTAAGCTAGGTGCCAAATGGCTCCTTAAAGCAAAATGGAATACCTAGTTGCCATTTTGGGGCCAGACTACTTGAAAGTCTTATTTTTTTTTACAATATGGCTTTTTTGTTCCTAAAATTTATTCAGATTGTGCAGAGAAAATATAACAGATAGAATTCTAAAGGCTGTGTTGTTAGTTTGTGAAAACAGACAAGCTCCAAGGACCCCCAGGCATGTGCCTCCATCCAGGGTCCCGGACATCGTCACTTGGTTGCTAGTGGCCAATAGCCAGGTGCAAAGTGTGCCTGGGAAATTTCGAATGCTTCTTTTACACAGAAACACCCTTCTTCAGATGGACACGGACCATTACACTGGGCAGGAGGCTAGCCGGTACAGTGGTACCTCTGGTTAAGTACTTAATTGGTTCCGTAAGTCCGTTCTTAACCTGAAGCTCACTTTCCCATTGAAAGTAATGGAAAAGTGGATTGATCCATTCCAGACGATGAAAAACAGCCCCTAATACAGTAATTTAACATGAATTTTGCTGTCTAACAAGACCATTGATCCATAAAATGAAGGCAATAATCAATGTACTGTACTATAAAATAAGACAGATGAAAAAAGTAACTTTTTTCTTCTTACATGCACTGATGATTGTTTGGATGGGGGGCTTTTATCCATTTCTATAGTCACACAGTCAACCAGTAGCTGAAGCCCAAACCCCACATGGTCCCCAAAACAATGGCAGAAGGCTGAGTCCCCCAAAAGAAGGAGCAAAGCAGAGGCAAAGGCACAGGGCACACACACATAAACAAATCCCAAAATCTCTTGCAGAATCCCAAAATTTTCCCCTCCTCCCCTCCCACAGGGTAGGTAGGCTTACCTGGTTAGGTGCCACCCATCTTGCTACGGCTGGGGGTGGGACAAGGCTTGTTAAAGGGCTTTTTGGCTCAAGCTCACCTTTGTTTTCTTAACAGCTTCACTGCTTTTGGTCTTCGTTAGAAGTGTTCCTTACCTAACTTTGGGGCTGGGATTCAACCTGCTGGGCATCCTGCAGATGTTGGGACCTGGCTCCAGGCATTTGTGAAGGCCTGAGAGAGTTCTCACGACTGGAGGCTGATCGCGGAGCCTCCGTAGACCCCTCGGATGTCTGCGCTTGGCTCCGGCCAGCGGTGAGGCCTCCAAGAGCTCAGAACACTCACTTCTGGGTTAAAACCATTTGTAACCTGAAAAAACGTAACCCGAGGCGTTCATAACCAGAGGTACCACTGTATCTGCGTCAGCATCTGTGGGGTAGGGCTAGCCTGGATATTCTCACTAGCCCCCTCACATGTTTATAAATACCAAATAAGCCTAGATGGGTGGGGGAAGGGTACCACCGGCAGATGAGCAAGTATGAATGTGAGAGACATAGAAGGTAGGGGTCTCAAAGAAGAAGAAACAGTTAGGAACAGAATGGCGTAGAGCTGTAAAAGTTAACCACGGGGAGTTTGAAGACAGCGAAGAAGAGCAAAATGCTCATCGAAGGGAAGAACGACCATGGTAACAGCAGAATGGAACTTGCTATATAAAGTAACAGCACAGAACAACACATACTATTTAAAAAAGAGAGAGAGAGATTCCACTTGGGATTATCTTGATGCGAGGGGTAACAGATTTGTTCAACAATATGTGTTAATAAACCAAAGTGTGAGAAATGTCTCTGCACTTTTTTCGTTTTTTTTACCATTCCACAGGATCCTCTTGAAAGAGGCAGTAACAGACCTCGCACAGCGTGCATTAGGAAAACTATGGAAAGTGCTGTTCATTCGTTCTCTAGATTTTTGTTGCAGGCTAACAGGGTTCTTAGAGGCCCTGCACATGGGCATAAATAGTCAGCATTCTCTTATGCAGTCAGGAGTTTTGCTAAGAACAACAATAATATCGGTTGATATTCAATGATGTCTGCCTATTTGTGTAACGGAAATCCACTTCCGTAACAGGACTTCAGGTTTCTTGCTTCCTCCTCCTACGCCAAAGCCGGATTTAGGTTTGATAAGGCCCTAAGCTACTGAAGGCAATGGGGCCCTTTATATGTTCAGCTGTCCTTTGTCAACAACAAATTGTTACTGTTTTTTTGTGTTGAATATATGCTATATGGTAATTTGTGGACTTAATAGGTATCTAAAACCACAAAACACTGTTGCTGTATGTAGGTTTTATTTTATTTGTTTTTTATCTTATATTTTGGAAATGTACTTCCAGGTTTTTTTTGGGGGGGGGCCAAGAGAGTGGGGCCCTAAGTTATAGTTTGTTTAGCTTGCACATAAATCCAGCACTGCTCCTACTGTACCTCCCCTCTAGACAACAAAATCTGTTCTGGAGGGTCCCAAAGTGCTCTGGAGCAGATTCGGGGAGGCAGATACAGGGGGTGGAGACAGGACAGAGGAGGAGACCTGTTGGGTCTCCTATAGCAACAACAACGTTTTATGTTAAAATTAAGATATCAATATATGGCTATGCTACGTTTTATCAATGAAGAATGATGACGATGGTAATGGAACTCTGATTTTGCTGTTAGCATCTAATCGTTTTAAAACTGATCCCTTGAAACTGTAGAGAGACCAAATTTAAGGATGCCACGTAGTTCAGACTGGAGAACTTCAGGATTAGCTAGCTGAAGCGTGAAGGTTCACATATGACATGCAAAGAAGTGCATGTTTGGGAGAGTCTGGTTACCTGGGGCTCTGGATGCATCATGCAAAGGATGAATCATGTATTTACACTGTAATTACTTCTCCACCTCTCCCCTTCCTCCTCTTCCTTCAGGTAAGCAGCAGTGATGTACTTGCTGAGAATTTAGCATCCTACCTCCACCCCATGCAGTGAGCACCTTCTGGCTAGGCATTCAAAGTCCAAACCAACACCTTGGCTTGAGTCTAGGAGCAAATGTCATGTATGAATGTTAGGTCCAAAGAAGACGACGAATTCGCAAAGCATGGTATGCTGGCAGGCAAAGCGAGAAACTGGTTTTATCAAGGAAAAACGTGTAACTGTGTCCAAAAGAACACTGGTTTTGCTTAATGAAAGCAAAAAAAAACCCTGATGCAAAAATCCCCTGATAAAAACAGGATGGAACTGGCGATGAACAACGGTACAGTGGTACCTCGGGTTACATACGCTTCAAGTTACAGACTCCGCTAACCCAGAAATATAACCTCGGGTTAAGAACTTTGCTTCAGGATGAGAACAGAAATTGTGTGGCAGCTGTGCAGCAGCAGCGGGAGGCCCCATTAGCTTCAGGTTAAGAACAGTTTCAGGTTAAGAACGGACCTCCAGAACGAATTAAGTACTTAACCTGAGGTACCACTGTAATAAATATCCTCTGAAAAGAACAAAGACAAGGAGGAACTGGCGGTGGACCACGGATGGATGATAAAGGTTTGAAACACATTGTACGTATTTCTGAGGTACAACAGCAAAGATGACATGGTGGTCCAGAAGGAGAGTGGTGGAAGCTCAGTCGTTCTAAAAGCCAGCCCATAGATGTCAAGGGGGAAGAAAACTATAAAAAGGGCACTCTGCTTACCCTCAGTGTCGCCGGGACCAGCGCTACAACCCAACCCCCACAGCTCTTACGTGAGGCTTGATCAACCCACGTGAAGGGCCTTGTGTGAGTATTTGTGTGAGTGCGCGAGTGTTTGAAACTCTTGGAAAAAGGTAACGGTAAAGGTACCCCTGACTGATAGGTCCAGTCGCGGACGTTTCTGGAGTTGTGGCGCTCAGCTCGCTTTACTGGCTGAGGGAGCTGGTGTTTGTCCGCAGACAGCTTCTGGGTCATATGGCCAGCATGACTAAGCCACTTCTGGCGAACCAGAGCAGCAGCACACAGAAACCCCGGTTACCTTACCGCCGGAGCGGTACCTATTTATCTACTTGCACTAGTGTGCTTTCGAACTGCTAGGTTGGCAGGTGCTGGGATCGAACAATGGGAGCTCACCCCGTCGTGGGGATTTGAACCACTGACCTTCTGATCGGCAAGCCCTAGGCTCTGTGGTTTAGACCACAGCGCCACCCGTGTCCCTAACCTCTTGGTACCAATGTATTAATGTATACTTGACTATATGAAATAAATGTTACATAAATGTTACATGAAAGGTGTGTGAACCCAGATCTGGTCTCCAACGTGTCTTATTGAAAGCCCTATAGCATACGGAATATCACTGGCCACCTAAACCATGCAAGTGTTTCAGAGCACACCAGTTTCGTTCTCCCCAACTCCTGCTTCTCAATGCACAGGCAATAGCATTCTTCTACCAAGCTGACATGGCTGCGGTGACTTGATCCTTGCGCTATGTAAACGAGCAAACATTCTCCTCTAGAGGTTTCTGTCACTGGTAAGACAGTCTATTATTCCCCTGCAGGAAATTTAGGGCGAGTGTAAGTAGAAGTGCTTTTAGAACTCCAAGTGCAGCAAAATATTTGGTTAGAGTTTGACTTTCCTGCCTCGGAGATTGTAGAAGAACTGCTACATTGAACCCTCGTGAGAATTAGAGGATGAACAACAACACAGGAAAACAAAACTCGGTCTGCAAGCCAAAAGAAATTCAAGTGCTTTTCAAGAGTCTCTGCTTTGCTTATATGCTGTAGGCAAGGGCACTTGCTGCCCCTGAGCGTCAGAAGTCAAGTTTGTAATTCTTTTCCTGCCAAATTATCCGCCATACTGTATTCCCTTGTGCCAAGTTGTTATTTTTTGCAATTGCTGTCAACGCATCAAGAAAGAGAAGGGAGGATCCTATTGTTAGAGCTTTATACAGAGGATCAAATTGCAGTTAGAAGTTGAAAAATAACAACAGACTTGGCAAGCTGTGGTGATTTTGAAGCCTCAAAGGTGAGCTCATGTTTGCCTAAGCTTAGTCGGAGGGCCAAATTAAACTTACAAGTCACATTTCAACTTTTGGACATACCCATTTGTTTACTACCCAGATAATATTTCTGAGAATCCCTCTTCTTCATGACAAGCAGCTGCTTTTGGGGGGGGGGGTTAAAATTCAAATAAACCACCAATTTCAAAGAACCCCTCTTTTTTAAAACACACAATTCTTCGTTTCCTTCTAGTCATACACCAAAATGGAGATGGCAACCTTTTTAGTTTTCCTGTCTTGTTCTCAAACACACCTGGTCCTCTGTGGATGCTATGAAGCTGATATTTGAGCCAAACACAACCTAAGAAAAGGGTTTACCAAGGTTGGTGGCAGTCTACGGGTTCCTAGCCTAAGATGCAAAACTTAGACTAAATTATGAATTATACTTGAGGATGTTTCTGTGACCTTATCTGTCTTACGTTTCTATATCCAGATCTGGTAAAAAAAGTTGTGACAATTGCTGTATGCAGCTGATTTTTACTCAGAGTAGACCCACTGTAATTAAAAACCATGACTAATTTAGATCCATTAATTTCAACGGGTCTACTCGGAGTAAAGGTTTGTGGAATATAACCCTTTGGGTGCTATTCCAGAAAGTCATGCTCCGAGTAGACCCACTGAAATCAATTGACTTAAATTACACAATTCCACTTATTTCAATGGGTCTTCCTTGAGCATGACTAACATTGGATATCATCCAATAAGGAGACAAATTAGATTTTATAAGTAATTAAACTAGAAAATATACTTGGAACCTATATTTGCTGCATAGGAAGAATATATGTATGCATTTGGCATGAAGTGTGGGATATGAATAAAAATTAATAATCATAATCATCTTGAAAATTATTATTTAAAAATCCCTCCCACTGCATTGTGTTTGGCTGCTGCTGACTTGCTAAACTTGATCTTGGTCAGTTGTGTGGCTTTATTTTATGAGCTTATTAAAATGTGTGCTTCTTTTAACTTTTCTGACCTGTCTTCATCACAATCAGCGCTGCTTCCGTTCTACTGCAGTTCTATTTCCACCAAATACTGTGTTATCCATCTCACTGTCTTCTACCTAATGTAATATAAGTAATTATTTGCATAATTTACATAAGTGGCGAATTAAATTAATGATGTCATTATTTCCACCACTTTCGTTTCAATGCAGAGACCATTTCAATTCAATTTAAATGGGCGGGAGAGAGATTATGTATTTTTCACAGACTGAGTAGTATTCAGTGGATTGAACTTTGTTCCACATAATGGGACGACTAAAGGAATACCAGAAATTTCTGCTCCTATTACAATTCTCCAATATTCCTAAACTCAGGTCAGTTGTGCATACAGAACTGCAACCTCACTCACCTTCTGGAGAGACAAGTGGGTCAGGGTTTTTAGAAGGAATAATAATAATAATAATAATAATAATAATAATAATAATAATAATTTTAATATTTATACCCCACCCATAAAGAGAAATAAAAAACTTCACAGCAGCCGACCAAGGCCTGCCTCAACCACTTCTGTTTTATTTGCTATATTTTCCAAGCATACCTCATGCCACCTCAAACTTCCCTCTTGCATTTGAAATGCCATAATCCTTGTTCCTCTCATAGAATATGCATTGCCTCGGCACATGCTTTCTCTTCATTGCTCTGAAGATTGGGGTTTCTTTCTTTTAAAAATAAAAAATAAAAAGGCAGAAATGGTAGGTCAGTAGGGGCAAACAAAACAATACATACTTATGCGCTGAGATTCATAATGGAAGATTTCTTGTTAAGTAGGTAATCGTTTTTTATGATGTGGTAAAACTGCAATGTGAACAACAGGAATGCCATTGGAGCAGAACTTCGGAAGGAACAAACAAAGCTGCTGTTGAATAATTGTTATTGTTCAGGAACACTGGGGCATGTGCTCTTCTGCGGCAAAATCGCTCCGAACCACACTTGTGTAGCATGTTTTATGTGCCATAGCAAATGGTTTTCTAAATGAGTTTCCTTTTCCCCCCAATTTCCTTAGACAGCATCTAATTATCCTAAATGCCTCTGTTTATTTACAAAATGCTCAGAGTAGTGGCTGGGCTTGATATGGCTCCCAAACCAGCAGTCTGTTTAATTCAGCAGAGGACAGAGAACTGTGCCTGCCACTTCTATCGCTGCTGCAATGGCAGTGTGGGGAAGCAGAGAGGAGAGAAAAAACAAAACCCCCTCTCCTTTCTGTACTTCTGACAAAGCATGGGCAACTAAACCAGAGAGCAGGCCTTGCCAGCTGGCTTTTGTTCACCATTTCCTTTCCCTCTCTCCAGATCTGACTTGCTCTTCCTGTAAACCAAGCCTGCACATTTTTCTTCTAAGCCAAATGCAGTCCATCAACCATGTGGCAGACAGCTTAGATAACACAGTGAGCAATTCAGTAAACTTCCTGGTTTTCATGCCTATCCAGAACAGCAAAAACAGGAAATTTGGCAAGCCCCTGGAAGGCCACAGGACATAGGTGTTTGACTGCACTCAGACTGGTAGGTCACAGGCAGACCCTCCAATTGTTCCCATTTTCCAACGACAGTCCTGGATTTACAGAAGCCGTCCTGGTTTCTGGTTTGATTCCAGAATGTCCTGCTTTTCCTGAGGATGTCCTTATTTTCATTGGAGAAATGTTGGTAGGGCGTCCCTATTTCATCAGAGAAATGTTGGAGTGTATGCATAAGAAATGCAAGAAGTCCTCTGTACAGCAAAGTGAAACGGGAACAACATCACCTATTAGTAGCCAAAGAAAATATATAGACAATTAACTTCAGTGTCACCTCCTGGCAAATAGAAGGGGAAGAAATGGAGGCAGTGAGAGATTTTACTTTCTTGGGCTCCAGGATCACTGCAGATGGTGACAGCAGCCACGAAATTAAAAGACGCCTGCTTCTTGGGAGAAAAGCAATGACAAACCTAGACAGCATCTTAAAAAGTAGAGACATCACCTTGCCAACAAAGGTCCATATAGTTAAAGCTATGGTTTTCCCAGTAGTGATGTATGGAAGTGAGAGCTGGACCATAAAGAAGTCTGATCGCCGAAGAATTGATGCTTTTGGATTATGGTGCTGGAGGAGACTCTTGAGAGTCCCATGGACTGCAAGAATATCAAACCTATCCATTCTGAAGGAAATCAGCCCTGGGTGCTCACTGGAAGGACAGATCGTGAAGCTGAGGCTCCAATACTTTGGCCAATACTTCCTCCAATACTTCATGAGAAGAGAAGACTCCCTGGAAAAGACCCTAATGCTGGGAAAGATGGAGGGCACAAGGAGAAGGGCACGACAGAGGACAAGATGGTTGGATGGTGTTCTCAAAGATACCAGCATGAGGTTGACCAAACTGAGGGAGGCAATGGAAGACAGGAGTGCCTGGCGTGCTCTGGTCCATGGGGTCACGAAGAGTCAGACACGACTAAACGACTAAACAACAACAACAACTTCTCTGGAGTTCAACTCATTCTAATGTAAGAATGGGACTACAGCTCCTCTCATTCATGAACATTGGCCATGCTGGCTGAGACTGATGGGAGCTGGCAGTGGTGTAGCATGGGGGGGCACAGAGGCAGTTGCCCCAGGTGCAAAATTGTTAAGGACACAAAATCTCAGCACCCGGTGCTGCCTTAAGACAGCTGTGTGCTTCTGTCACTGGGCTCTGTTGAAAATGTCTTCTCCATGTGAACCAAGAAGTGACCTCTCCAGACAATGGAACAACTCCTCTTATCTCTGCACCTGCGATCCCCTGGGTGACACAGATGCCATTAGGCAGTTGAATGTGCATGCATACTCCATCTGTTTCCCTCCTTCCCATCGACCCCCTGGGCAGCCCTGGGCACCAGCAACCCGTTCTACGCTAACTGGGAGCTGGAGTCCAATGGCGTTTGGAGGCCCAATGATAGCTCCATCCCTGCAACTGACTGAAGCCATGACCCTGGAGAACTGATGAGTTAATGGGTTGCTAAAGAAACTTTAATGGGCTTTAACTCTATACAGTGGTGCCCCGCAAGACGAACGCCTCGCAAGACGGAAAACCCGCTAGACGAAAGGGTTTTCCGTTTTGGAGGCGCTTCGCAAAACGAATTGCCCTATGGGGTTGCTTCGCAAGACGAAAAAATCTTGCGCGTCCCCTTTTTCGCTCCCCCCCCTTTTCCTAAGCCGCCTATCAGCTGTTCCGCTGAAAAACCCGCTTAACAGCTGATCACGGAAAGCCGCTAGACCGCTGTAGCGCTAATCAATGGGCTTGCTTCGCAAGACGAAAAAATCGCTAGACGGCGAGAATCGCGGAACGGATTCTTTTCGTCTTGCGAGGCACCACTGTACTATAAATGGGAAAAGGTCATATTTTGGGGGCCTCCAAGTGTTTTGAGCTGCTTGACAAATTGGGAAAATAATTTTAGCTGATAGTCGAGGGTTCCAATCAAAGGTGACTCTGGTGACAACCTTGTTGGAAAGAAACAACAGCCTGTAGTTTGGAAAGGATTTGATGGAACTTCATTGGGATTACATACTATCAAGGATTTTGAACCTCGCTTCCTGTTATTTTATATTGAACTTCCTTCTTATTATCAGATGATGGTAGCATTCTACTCCAGAGTTATCTGCATATTTATTTCTTAAGTTGAAGCATAGGAAAGCATCTCTTTCCAATGCAGGGACAAGAGGCATTGTAGGTGCTAACAATTGTAGGAGTTGTAGAACTTAGCAAAAGCATTCACAGAAATCTCTAGTGGCACTGATTGTGCCAGAACCTCTCCTCACACAGAAAAGATATATGTGCTGAGGTGGTTCATCCCATTTCACCATGTGATGAGAAATGGGAAAGTGCCCGTTCTGCTGCCCCTCCAAAGCCTTGCTCACCAGGATCACCTGGTGATGGCTTCCGGTGAAATCTAGCTAGAAGCCGCTGCTTCTCCTCACCTCTCCTGTGGTGGTGGAGTGGCTGTCCATGGGGACACTGCCCCATAGCATTCTGCCACCTGAGGCAACTGCCTTCGTCCACTTCATGGCTATGTACAGGGCTATTTTTCCAGAAAAAGAGGTGCCAGAACCCACCATGAATGTCTCCCTTGTTCTCTTATAATGGCAATGATGCCCACCTGAGAGGTGCTGGAATTGAGTTCCGGTGAGTTCCAACTGGAAGGGGAAAAGAGCCCTGGCTATGTACACCATAACTGCTACACCACAGTGGCTCTCTTCAAAGGAACTCTATCCAGATCTACTTAAGCCACATGCTGTCCATTATGTAATAATCGGGAGCTGTCTGTTATCTCTTGCTTCCTGTGCCATTTGCTGTAAAATAAAGACAGAACTACGGGACGTGGGTGGCGCTGTGGGTTAAACCACAGAGCCTAGGGCTTGCTGATCAGAAGGTCGGCGGTTCGAATCCCCATGATGGGGTGAGCTCCCATTGCTCAGTCCCAGCTCCTGCCAACCTAGCAGTTCGAAAGCACGTCAAAGTGCTTAGTAGATAAATAGGTACCGCTCTGATGGGAAGGTAAACGGCGTTTCCGTGCGCTGCTCTGGTTCTCCAGAAGCGGCTTAGTCATGCTGGCCACATGACCCGGAAGCTGTACGCCGGCTTCCTCGGCCAATAAAACGAGATGAGCACCGCAACCCCAGAGTCGGTCATGACTGGACCTAATGGTCAGGGGTCCCTTTACCTTTAAAGACAGAACTATGTCCTCCATCTTTCAGGGAGATTTGTCCAGTATTCTCTTTTAGCTGTTACTGCTGCAACTTTCCTTCTAAATATTCCACTAGATGACATTTACACTTGAGAGTCCTGAAAACCCATAGCTGATCTGTGATATTCACAAAGCTCCAGCATGTCAATGATGGATGTTACTTCTGTTTGATTAGGAACAGCTAGAGATGTCCCTAGCAATAAACAAACATTTAAGAGGAACTTGATTACTGTCAGCTTTCATTAGGCTTCTACCAATAACTTTTTTAGTCCTTCCTATTCAGCACATCACTGTTTTTGTTTTGCTGGGTGTGGAGTTGATCACACGGCAACAAATCCTTTACAACCAACACACATCACTTGCATGGGGTCCTAGTCTATGCAATTTTATCAGGGCAGGGAGATTGGTCCCTGTAACAGGATGGGAGTCACCTGACTATAACTCAGCATGTTTTGAACATTCACTGTTGTTACAAATAGTATAATCTGGTTTGGAATGACCACTAGACAACAACACAGAAATAAGGCATGATTATGCCCATATCAGATTGCTAACACCAGGGTGAACAGTGCAACACAGTCAGAGTTAAGCATGCTTAGCCACTTGAGGTAATAATTTACATCACTTTCTCCACAGTTCTAAAAATTATTCACAATTCAGCACTATGCCTCTCTCACCTTCAAGCTGGACCATACCCAGGAAGATGTGCAGGCCGACTGGCCAATCGGAGAGGGAAGGAAGCCAGGCTTTATAAGCTAGCTCATGTGGACATGCTGCGGTACCCTTCATTCAGCTTCTCCTTCTTTTTATGCTCCTCTGAGAGGGGCCCTTCCTGAATCTCAGAGAGGGTGATCAACCTTCCTTCTTCTGAATGCTTAGCAACAGCGACTGAGTGTTTAAGCATCCCTTGCAATTGTGCCTGCCAAGTGCCAGAGCATTAGCACTGCCTCCACACTTTGTGTTCTAACTTTCTTCAGAAATGTCTCATCAATGTCTCATCAACTTCCATTTTAAAAGGAACCAATACATGTGCAACCCCTCTACCCACTGATGGCGCTGTACCCCAAGTCTTTTTTTTAAATGTATTTTTATTAAAGATTTTCTTGGTTTACAAAAGTATGTGCAATGTCTCTCTCTCTCTTTTTCAAGTAACATTTTTTACAGATCAGTTTCATTTGTTGAGATATTAGGAAGAAAAGGGGTAAGAGGTGGAGGGGGGAAAGGTGAGTGGCAATGTTTCTATTTTACTTAATATATGTGGGGTTTTGTGTCAGATCAACAAAAAGAAAAGAACTTACTCTGAAACTCACCTACAGGTGGTACCTAACACCAAGAAAACTAGCATTAATACGCCCAGGAACCTCACCAAAATGCTGGAGAAGGTGCACCTCCACAGGCACATACCTCCACATGTGGTGAACAACAGCCATAAGAGAAATATGTAAAATAACTAAGCAAGTATTAGAAATTACCCCAGAATTGGCCCTACTAAACATCTTCCAAGAAAATAATGCCCATTTACACGACAAAGAACTCATAACCCACCTACTTTCAGCAGCCAGAAACATCATAACCAGACACTGGAGAGACCTGTCAGGAGTAAGCATGGACCAATGGTACCAAATAGTATGGGAAACAGCCTTACTAGAAAAATTAACCAATAAACTGAAACTGACATGGGGACAAATGGAAGAAGACGCCTTCACCCAGGTATGACTCCCTTTTATCACATACACAGCCCAACAAGACAACGACAAGAATCCATCAACAGCATACAAATCAATCTGGCTAACCTGATCCAAAAGCACCCACCTACCCCACTCACACATGAAAACAAAGTTCACCACAGTCAATCACAAACAACCAACCACACCCTTGGCCCACCTCAACCTCTCTCACCACCAAAGGAACACAAGTGAATAGCAGAGAACCTGCACAAGCAACACTGTACCCCAAGTCTCATCTGTGAGCGAGGCATTTAGAGGGCAGGGTCTTTTCTGTGGTGAAGCCATAATTATGGAACACTCTCCCTAAAGATCCCTGCCATGTGTTCCCTTTGCTAACCTTTGGAATGTTAATTAAAACTTAACCTATTTGGCCAGGCATTTGAGGAGAACTCATGTTTCACCTTTTCTGTTTCAGAGTTTATATTTTAAGAAATGTTTATCGCAGGAGGCTCCTTTGAAGGTGCACTGTTAGGCATGAGCAACCAGCTGATTATCAGGGCTTGCAAAGCAACAGAGCTTTACAGGTACTGCCAATCAGCTGATCGGTCATGCCTGCAAACCCAGCTTTGCTGCATCTTTATCCCCCCAGACCTTATATTGAATATTACTATCCCCTACTTCACCAAAGCTTTATTAGGCAATACAAGTATAGGCCATCATAAAACACCCATATAGAAAAAATTAAAATATATACAAATAAACAGCCATGTAAAAATATGCAATAATGAGGATTTTCATTGGAGTTTCTTCTTGCTAAATAGTGCCATTCACCACACCGGGAGATACTATTGGTAAAAACTCAGTCACCCTTGCAGTCACTTCCGGGTTATTGTCAGACAGCTAGAATCTGATATTTTCATTGTGCTGCGATATTAGACTACCCCAAAAAGTGGACAGCACGCGTTTGTGTAGCTGGTTGTACAATGGATTGTAGAAAAGAGTATGTTCTACATTGTCCGGCACATTCAAAGAACATCCGCAATATCTATCTTTTCTGGGGGTGTTTGAATATCGGCCCTTGACAAAAGCTGAGGGGAAAACGTTCAGTCAGGCTAACATAAAGGCCCTGCACTGGACTGGAATTGTTAATTTTGTGATATAAGTGACCCTGTTATCTGTTGTATTTAAACCATAGAACTTGGCGGTGCACATTTTATTTACAGCTGACTCAACGTTTTGTTTTTCCATGTCCCTTAATCTGATTTGAATATTGCGATAAATATATCGCTCAGTTGAATTCTGCAAGAGTTCCAGGTCAATACCAATAGATCTGTTTTTGCTATGTAAGAGTGGATTTATAAGAGTCCTTATGTAAGTCAGAGAGGAGACTTGAAGGCTGGCAACGAAAATGGCAATGCAACCAGTATTTTATAGTGCTAGCTCCCATTCCATCATTTGTATACCTAGTTTCTTGAGATGCACCTTGGCGTTCTCAAGTTCAATCTAGTATGAGATGATCTGTGCAGAAGTAGATATACACACGATGGGAAAATATATATTACTGTGCATCCAGTATAGAGCAGGTGGGATGGCTTGCATTCCCATGAGCTAAATGAGGAGGTCTTTAAATGAACTGGTTAACTGTTGAGCTACGATGTTACGTTGCAGTGATACGGTGTCTTTCTGCTTTGCAAGAAGGCTATTGCGCTATTACTGTATTAGTTCTTATCCCTTTATTATCTTTTTAGTTGCCTCATGCCCAAGGCTCTAGGTGGCATTTAAATTGCCAGCTTTCCGTGACGTGCTTTGAGCACCACATATTTGTGGGAAATGCAGTATATAAATAAACTGACTAGGGCTATGTATTCCCTCACACAACACACAAACTTCACAAGCCCAATTATAATGATATAGGATCTTCATTGTTCTGACAGCTTCCTGTGGCACCTGGGCATGTTTTTGTTCTGTCTCATTAGCTCCTCGGTTTTTGTCTCCCTGAGGAGAAGCTGGAGTCATGATGTATCAGATGATACTGATATAACTGGTATTCCCAAACAAAGATATATATGCAATATCTCTTCCAGCCATATATTTTATGTAGCACCTAAAACAACTTATGCAGATTATTTCCCATTTAGACTATAGCCTTACTAATGCTTTTCTTTCAAGATAAATAATAATAAGGCCCCATATCCACTGTATATTTAAAGCATTATTATAAGCAGTCATAGAATCATAGAATCATAGAATCATAGAGTTGGAAGAGACCACAAGGGCCATCGAGTCCAACCCCCTGCCAAGCAGGAAACACCATCAGAGCACTCCTGACATATGGTTGTCAAGCCTCTGCTTAAAGACCTCCAAAGAAGGAGACTCCACCACACTCCTTGGCAGCAAATTCCACTGCCGAACAGCTCTTACTGTCAGGAAGTTCTTCCTAATGTTTAGGTGGAATCTTCTTTCTTGTAGTTTGGATCCATTGCTCCGTGTCCGCTTCTCTGGAGCAGCAGAAAACAACCTTTCTCCCTCCTCTATGTGACATCCTTTTATATATTTGAACATGGCTATCATATCACCCCTTAACCTCCTCTTCTCCAGGCTAAACATGCCCAGCTCCCTTAGCCGTTCCTCATAAGGCATCGTTTCCAGGCCTTGGACCATTTTGGTTGCCCTCCTCTGGACACGTTCCAGTTTGTCAGTGTCCTTCTTGAATTGTGGTGCCCAGAACTGGACACAGTACTCCAGGTGAGGTCTGACCAGAGCAGAATACAGTGGCACTATTACTTCCCTTGATCTAGATGCTATACTCCTATTGATGCAGCCCAGAATTGCATTGGCTTTTTTAGCTGCCGCGTCACACTGTTGGCTCATGTCAAGTTTGTGGTCAACCAAGACTCCTAGATCCTTTTCACATGTACTGCTCTCAAGCCAGGTGTCACCCATCTTGTATTTGTGCCTCTCATTTTTTTTGCCCAAGTGCAATACTTTACATTTCTCCCTGTTAAAATTCATCTTGTTTGTTTTGGCCCAGTTCTCTAATCTGTCAAGGTCGTTTTGAAGTGTGATCCTGTCCTCTGGGGTGTTAGCCACCCCTCCCAGTTTGGTGTCATCTGCAAATTTGATCAGGATGCCCTTGAGTCCATCATCCAAGTCGTTGATAAAGATGTTGAATAAGACCGGGCCCAAGACAGAACCCTGTGGCACCCCACTAGTCACTCTTCTCCAGGATGAAGAGGAACCATTGATGAGCACTCTTTGGGTTCGGTCAGTCAGCCAGTTACAAATCCACTGAGTCGTAGCATAGTCAAGACCGCATTTTACCAGTTTCTTTACAAGAATATAATGGGGCACCTTGTCAAATGCCTTGCTGAAATCAAGGTAGGCTACATCCACTGCGTTCCCTTCATCTACCAGGCTTGTAATTCTGTCAAAAAACGAGATCAGGTTAGTCTGACATGACTTATTTTTCAGAAATCCATGCTGACTATTGGTGATCACAGCATTCCTTTCTAGGTGCGCACAGACTGTTTGCTTAATGATCTGCTCCAGAATCTTCCCTGGTATTGATGTCAGACTGACTGGGCGGTAATTATTTGGGTCCTCTCTTTTCCCCTTTTTGAAAATAGGGACAACATTTGCCCTCCTCCAGTCTGCCGGGACTTCGCCTGTTCTCCAGGAATTCTCAAAGATGACTGCCAGTGGTTCTGAGATCACATCTGCCAGTTCTTTTAATACTCTTGGATGCAGTTCATCTGGCCCTGGAGACTTGAATACATCTAAACTGGCCAAGTATTCTTGTACTATCTCCTTAGTTATTCTGGGCTGTGTTTCCTTTGCTGAATCATTTGCTCCAAATTCTTCAGGTCGGACATTGTTTTCCTTATCGGAGAAGACTGAGGCAAAGAAGGCATTGAGGAGTTCAGCCCTTTCTGTGTCCCCTGTTTGCATTTCACCATCTTCTCCTCTGAGTGACCCCACTGTTTCTTTGTTCTTCCTTTTGCTACGAACATACCCATAGAAGCCTTTTTTGTTGCTTTTAACCTCTCTAGCAAGCCTGAGTTCATTCTGTGCTTTAGCTCTTCTGACTTTGTGTCTACATGTGCTGGCTATTTGTTTGAATTCCTCTTTGGTGGTTTCCCCCCTTTTCCATTTTTTGTACACATCCTTTTTTAATCTTAACTCAGTTAAAAGTTCTTTAGATAGCCACCCTGGCTTCTTTAGGCACCTTCCATGTTTCCGTCTCATTGGTATTGCCTGAAGTTGTGCTTTTACTATCTCCCTCTTAACAAACTCCCAGCCATCATGAACTCCCTTTCCTTTTAGTATTACTGTCCATGGGATCTCACCCAGCACTTCCCTAAGTTTTATGAAGTCGGCTTTCTTAAAGTCAAGAAATTGAGTCCTAGTATGCTTGGCTGCTCCTTTCCGCTGTATAGTAAACTTCAGAAGAGCATGATCACTCGCGCCTAATGATCCTTCCACTTCTACCCCACTAATCAGGTCATCAACATTGGTTAGGACCAGATCTAAAATGGCTGTTCCTCTTGTTGCTTCTCCCACCTTCTGGACAATGAAGTTGTCTGCAAGGCCAGTGAGGAATCTGTTTGACCTTATGCTCTTGGCTGAGTTTGACATCCAACAAATGTCCGGGTAATTGAAGTCCCCCATTACTACTATCTCCCTTCCTTTTGCATACTTGGCCATCTGTTCCAGGAAGGCATCATCTATGTCCTCCGTTTGGCTTGGGGATCTATAGTAAACTCCCACAATGAGGTCTCTGTTATTCTTCTCTCCCTTAATTTTGACCCAAATGCTCTCACTTTGGCTTTGAGGTTCTAAATCTTGGATCTCTTCACAGGTATACACATCCCTGACATATAACGCCACTCCTCCTCCTTTCTTGTCTGGTCTGTTTCTCTGAAATAGATTGTATCCCCCCATTATTACATTCCAATCGTGGGACTTATCCCACCAGGTTTCAGTGATGCCTATTATGTCATATTTAGTTTGCTGTACCAAGAGCTCAAGCTCATCTTGTTTATTTCCCATGCTTTGCGCATTAGTGTACAGACATTGAAGTCCATTAATCATTCCCCCGTGTCTCTTATTTAAGGATTTTTTCCTCCCACCACTAGGTCTGTGTGCTGTTTGCTCCATTTGGTCTATGACATTTGGATGATCATCTTCATCAGTTGATAGACTCCTACCTTCAGGAGCACTGTCTCCCTCCCCCACATTAGTCAGTTTAAAGCCCTCCTGATGAGGTTTCTGAGATTTTTGGCAAAAACGTTCCTCCCAACCGTTGTGAGGTGCAGCCCATCGCTTGCCAGAAGTCCATCTTCAAGAAACTGCAGTCCGTGATCTAAGAATCCAAACCGTTCCTGTTTACACCATTTGCGAAGCCAGCTGTTCACTTCCACTATTTTTCCTTCTCTCCCTGGGCCACGTCGTTCAACTGGGAGGACAGATGAGATGACAATTTGTGCATTTAATTGCTTCAATTTCCTGCCCAGAGCCTCGTAGTCTCTTTTGATCTTCTGGAGGCTATTGCTTGCAGTGTCATTGGTTCCCACATGAACCAAGAGGAAGGGGTATTTGTCAGTGGGTTTTATGATTCCTTGCAGACGTTCAGTTACATCTTGGATCTTAGCCCCGGGGAGACAGCACACTTCCCGAGACATCTTGTCAGGCCCACAAATCACTGCTTCTGTTCCCCTCAGTAGGGAATCCCCTATCACCACTACACGCCTCCTCTTAGGTTTGGTCGGGGTTCTTCCATGAGCTGTCCGTTCCAAGGTCGCCTGCACATTCCCTGAGGACTGACTTTGCTGCTCGTCTTCATTTACCTGATCGACCGAAATGAGGGAGACATCCTCAAATGGAGTCTGCTCTTCGTCTTCCAGGCTAGGGGAGAGGACCTCGAAGCGATTGTGTATTTCTAAACAATCAGAACGAACTCGGGGCCTCCTACTTCTCTGAGTCACGTTTCTCCATATATCTGGCTCCTGTGTTGGTGAACTAGCCTCCTTCTCAGGGGAGTCCCCTGTCTCCTCCTCGATGGAGACGGTGTGGTCTGATGCTTCCAAGAAGAGCTCCAGCTCTCTAATTCTTTGGAGCGTAGCTACACGTTCCTCCAGTTGCTGGACTTTGTCTTTTAAGATGGCAATCAACATGCAATTGCTGCAGGTAAAGCTGCCTGCAACCTTTGGCAAGATGGCAAACATTGCGCAGGAACTGCAGGCGACAGCAGCTGTTTCCTCCCCCTCCATCTTGAGAATGTGCCGTTGGGGGTGGCTGCAGCGGTCCTCCTTCATAAAAAGCGTGAAGACAGGACAAATAATTTCCCCACAAAAAACCTAGGTCTCCCCCAACAAACGTTTGAAACTAGCTCCCCTAAATCTAAAAGATGGATCAAACTGCCCTGCAGTTTGACTGTCATGGGTTCACCCCAAGGAATCCTGGGAGTTTTAGTTTCTGGAGTTGTTTGACAGTCAATCTCTCTTCCTGGGGAGTTCTGAAAATTGTAAATCTGTGAGGGGTATAGGTGTCTTCTAACAATTCCCAACACACTTAAATGATGGTTACTAACTTTGTAATAGTTTCAGCTTTGCAAATAAATAGCATTCATTCAATCAGTTAATAACTTCATGTTACTAAGGTAACATGAAGAAATAACTACATGGTTGTGTGAGTTTGTTTGTGCGTGTGCAAAGAAAACACCCAATTGTGTTTCAAATTTTGCTTTAGTCAAAATTTTGATGGTTGCGTGTCGAGGTCCCCAGGTCCACCCCAATAACTCACACATCACACAGAATTTTTTGTTTAAGGTTTTTGGCATAATTTTGGCCACAACTTTATTAAAATACAAATTTGTGAGTGGTTGCTTAGGCATTGGTTACGACTATCTGCCCCCACCATGGGGGACAGACTGACATTCCGCACAATGCGAAAGTCAGAATGGGGGAATACACTTGGGGGTTACGCGGAGCAGGGAATCTGCCCTCACCCCAAATGCAACCAGGAGCTCATTGCTATGGCCCGAGCCCCCTTGACAGAGTGGACAAGCAATAGTTAGCCCCCAATTCCTTTAACGGAATCCCTTGCAGCAGCAGCATTAGAGGGGCAGGCACAGCCAATCCATGCCCCTCAACCAACCAAACCATAAACCAATGCCTAACCGCAACCTTACAAGTTGTGACGATTTGCTACGCAGTAGGCAAAAACCAAATGGCCCCAGCCAATCAGCCAGATGGACAAAATTCCTACCAGGCCCCCGCTCCAAAGCAGACGACCCCATGACAGGCATAGCAAGGTCAAAGCGAACAACCCTATTCTAGGGAGGGAGGGACGGGCAATCCGCTGCACGGGCGAAAAGAGGAAGCCCTAGCCTCGTGCAAGGAGTTTTAGCATTTCTGGCTGTCAATCAATAAATGGTAACATTAATTTCTTCCCAACAACAAGGGAAGACCCAATCACATCAGTGGCCAACGATCAGTTAGCCTGCCCCCAACTTTGGAGTGTCCTGGCGGCCCCCACCGCAACACGTGCTCTCCATGAAGGAGAACACGCTTTCTCGTCTGTCTGGAGGCAATGTGCAACAAATATGATAGAAGGAATGCCTTTATGTTTCCAGCCTTGTACCTAATGAACAGATTTCTGCTTCCTGTGCTTTATAGTTAAGGGTACAGATAATCCTTTCCTGCAGGAAACGAAAAGCATTTTTCTACATCTTGCTTTTAAAACTAGTGGGATATTCATTTTGTATAATTCACATAGTTAAACTATGGCATTTGTTACCTCAAGACATAACTTTTAACAGCCATAAAAGGGGGTTAAACAAATTCATGAAGGGTAAAAATATACATGGGCTCAGGGCCACTATATTACCTAATAACACTTGTTGGGGAATGTAGTGGTTGCATATTTTCATTATTCTTTCTTTACAACTACTGTTGATTTTAACCATATTATATGTTTTAAAATACTTGTCTTTAACGTATTTTATTGATAATATTAATGTTTCATTTTGCATTTTTGTGAAGCTTTTAAATGTTGTTGGAGGGTTTTTTCCCCAGTTGAAGAGTATATAATTTTTGGTAAATAAAATAGCTAAAAATAAAACATCTGGAGGACATCAGGTTGGGGAAGGCTGGGTCCAAGCCTTTTTGTAACCTTCAGTTCTTTGTCACATCAATAGTCCCCGTCTGGGGTTATGGCAGAGGCGTCTGAGAACTTCCAGGCTGGCACTGATTCAAGGTGGCCTTGGTTTTGTCCATAAATTATTCTTTCTAGCTGAAGCCCCACATCCACTCTGGATTCCTGTTGGTTAGGATAGGACCAGAAAGTATTCCTCCTTAATTCTTAATTCCCCCATTGTTCTTCTGTTGTTCCTTTCCAGAGTTTATGCTTAAAACTGGGTTCTTATTGCTATAGCAGGTATACAAACACTTCCGTAAAAAGAGAGAGCAAATTTGCATAATCATGACTGCCACTTTTACTGTCGGGATTAGAAGTGGCAAAAGGGTTTATTAATTGAGTTTAGTGTCTCATGGCAGCTGTGAAAATAGCGTCTCACCACTTTACCTGGCTATATTGATTTTAAGACACAGCAAATCTCAAAGAAAAGAAGCACATTGATTTGACAGATGTGAGCAGAAAATAAAGACAGCTCAGTAACAAATGCCCAGTTCAGTTGCTTCCTTTGGATATAAGCAAAGAACATGATTCATCTAGGCCAACTGAGAGAGACGGGAGAGGAGGGCAGCAGCCTTGACTTTTTATATGAAAACTCATACTGGTAGCCCACTAAGAATATGGATGTGCAAAATTCAACACTGGACCTTGATTTAGGGGGTTAGATATCAGCGTTGCTTCTGCTCTTCTTTAGTCACAACACAGTGTAACAGTTTCTCTCAAACAAACAAGCAGTATTTCAGCAAAATCGATAAAATCTCGAGCACAGCTCTTAATATTATGGAACCAACAATTTCAAATCCAGCTTCAAAGTCTTTTTGCACCCCCATTACCTCTCACAGGATCTAGTTGGGTGGTAGCATCCCACAGGATCTTGTGAAGGGGATGTGGGGGCCACACTCATGTGTGCTTGGGGCCGTTTTGTCCCTACCAAACACCCCAGCCACCCACTCTTGGTGTTAGAATCTCACCAGGCTATTTGGGTCACCAGTTGACAGGGCCAGAAATGATTATTATTTTTCTCCCAACCTTAATTGGCCACCCTGGCTGAAGAGTTTTTGTTTGTTTGTTTGTTTTGCATTTCTCTCAGTGACTTAAAGCTTACCTTTTGTTAGTTGATGGTTGGAATTATTTATGTTGGTCTGTTGGAAATGGCACTAGGCAGGAATAACATATTAAGGGTAAATCTTACAAGACACCTTGGGGGGGGGGAATTGCCCATAGTATGTCCTCAGCTTGGGTTAGTCCACGACTTCTCAGGAGGTTGTGGACTACTGGAGGTTTTTAAGCAGAGGTTGGATGGTAATCTGTCAGGGATGCTTTAGTTGAGATTCCTGAAATTCTCTCAGGCTGCCAGACAAGGCTTAACTTGCCCCTCTCTGTAGATAACAGCACAAAGCGAAAGCAGTCTTTTGCAGCAACAGAGAGGTTTATTGAACACAACACAAATACTCAGTGTTCATTCTCACTGTGCAGGTACTCCCAATTGAGTTTCTCCCACTTCCCTCTAGTTAATTCCCTCTTCCCGTCTCCTCACCATGTGACCCCTCCACCACTGGGCCTTCTGAGAGGCTACCCTATCCAGATGCCTGTCTCTCAGGCTCATGGGATGCATGATGTGATGGAGATTCAACCAGATCTCTCTCTTCCTGTTCCTCTCCCCTTGGTCACTCTTTTGCAGCTAGCCCAACTGTCAGTTCCCGAACTGTGTCCTTATGTGAACCATTGCTCTAGGTCGATCCAGAGGAGCTTCAGGATCAGGCCCTTGTGCAGAGGGAAAGGGGGGTTCCTTCAGTCTGATTCCTGACAAATTCAGAGGTTTGGGCTAGATGGACCTCGGTATTCCTTCCAACTCAATAATTCTATGATTCTATTAATTTTATAATAGCCCCAGGTTTTCTTTAACTCCCCGTGCTCTTATAATTTCCCCCATAATCATTTATGCAAAGTGTTATCCATCAAATTTTGCTAAAATAATGATATCCCATCACATTGCTTCACTATCCGAGCTTTAAGCTGATTAGCCACTTTGGCAACATATATTACATTTAAATTTGGAACTGAAGGCCTCCTCTTTTCCTTTCATCAACTGACTTCTTTTTTTGCCCTTGGCCTTGGCTTTTTATTATTCCAAATAGAGTTAGAAATCATTTCTTGTCATTTATTTACTACAGAGTTTAGTATTATAATAGACACATTTTGAAGAAAAGATGATGCTTGCAGCTATCATCATCCTTACTGCAGAGATCCCACCTGAAAACAGGCAAAGATTATTTTTGCCATTCCAACAACAAGGGGAAGTTTTCACAGCTATTTTCATACATATGCATGTTGCATTTCTCCTGATAAGTTTATGCCTCTTTTGGCTTTCATCTCATCCTTCTGCAACCCTCATATTCTGGCTCCTCAACATTGCCAGTCTCCCAACAAGTTACCTCAACGACTAAAATGTGATTAAAAAAAGAACCGTCATGAGAATGCGGAAGGCCTTAAAAGTCAAGAAAGTATTTACATCTTAAACTATGGAATCTGCTAAACTATCTTAAACTATTTGCAAGACTATGAAAGTTAAATGCTAGATGTAGTCAATCTTTTATGTTAAAAAACCTCATGCATGCTTACTTAATACTAAGTCCCACTAAGTCCTCCTATAAAGAGAAATGAATGTGAAAATGTCAGAGAGAGAGAGAGAGAGAGAGAGAGAGAGAGAGAGAGAGAGAGAGAGGAGAACTCTCAGGAGGAAAAAAAAGCACTGGATGTAGTGATGTCTGAAGTGTAGATGGGTTCCCACAAGGCAAGATACAGTGATAACAGCAAGAACCTTTATTGAACTAACAAAACTGGACAACAGGGGCAAAGCAACTGCTTATATACATTTCGGAAGGCCTGGGCCACTCCCACTCCCAATGTGATTGGCTAGCTAAACTTCCAAGCTGTGAATCATAACTCAGAGTTTAAGGGCCAGTGGTAGAAACCCCAATCTTGAATTGTTCTGTGATTGGCTTGTTGTTGTTGTTTAGTCGTTTAGTCGTGTCCGACTCTTCATGACCCCATGGACCAGAGCAGGCCAGGCACTCCTGTTTTCCACTGCCTCCCGCAGTTTGGTCAAACTCATGCTGGTAGCTTCGAGAACACTGTCCAACCATCTCGTCCTCTGTTTGTCCCCTTCTCCTTGTGCCCTCCATCTTTCCCAACATCAGCGGGGTCTTTTCCAGGGAGTCTTCTATTCTCATGAGGTGGCCAAAGTATTGGAGCCTCAGCTTCAGGATCTGTCCTTCCAGTGAGCACTCAGGGCTGATTTCCTTAAGAATGGGTAGGTTTGATCTTCTTGCAGTCCATGGGACTCTTAAGAGTCTCCTCCAGCACCATAATTCAAAAGCATCAATTCTTTGGCCATCAGCCTTCTTTATGGTCCAGCTCTCACTTCCATACATCACTACTGGGAAAACCATAGCTTTAACTATACGGACCTTTGTCGGCAAGGAGATGTCTCTGTTTTTTAAGATGCTGTCTAGGTTTGCCATCGCTTTTCTCCCAAAAAGCAGGCGTCTTTTAATTTCGTGGCTGCTGTCACCATCTGCAGTGACCATGGAACCCAAGAAAGTAAAATCTCTCACTGCCTCCATTTCTTCCCCTTCTATTTGCCAGGAGGTGATGTATCAAATCAGATCGCAAGGGCTCAGAATCCTTAGTCCAGACTCAAGCTCAGGCGAACACAGACCACTGAATACATAGCAGTCCACTAACCTGGATGGCTTTAAAAGAGGGTGAGACAAATCCAGTGAGGTTAAGTCTATCAACCATGACTAGCCACAGTGGCAGTATTCTACCTCCTCTGTCAGAGGCATTATGCCTCTGAATACCAGTTTCTGGGAATCAGAAGGGAGCGGATTGAGAATGCGCTCAAGTTCTGCTGGGGGCTTCCCACTGTGAGAACAGGCTGCCAGACGAGATGGACTTTTGTCTTGATCCAGCAGGATTCTTATGATGCACAAATGGCAATGAACAAAGGAAGAGATTTGATACAGGTTACATAGAGAAAACTATTTAAGGATAATATTTCAGGAAAGACAAGAGCAGTGGCGTAGCGTGGGGGGTGCAGGGGGGGCCGCACCGGGCGCAACATCTGGGGGTTAGGGTTGGGGGCGCAAATCCACGGGTTAGGGGGCGCAAATTACTTGCCTTGCCCCGGGTGCTGACAACCCACGCTACGCCACTGGACAAGAGGGAGGGAGGCAGCACCTTTGCTTATGAGGAATAAAAGAGGAGACTGTAAACATCAGTGCATTGACATAAATAGTACTGTAAATAATAATGAAAATAGGTATGCTATTTCATTCAAAATTTAATTGTACAGTTCTCAGCTCCAAGCAACTGGCTTTAACGTCCACATCTTACAAACAACAACATTTGATTTCTCCCTCCACATTTGTTTCAGAGTCTTGTGCTCTAACCATGACTGCATTTGCCGTAAGTTGTTTATCAGAGTTTCAGGCTGCAGCAAACAGGCCCCCATAAGACTTCATGAAAATCAGTAATTTATCCTCCATGCATTCATTAGATTCACATTCAACTTGTTTATGCCTTGCTGCTCTTCTGTAATATACTGGCTTCTCCCTGGTGCGGTGTGGCCAACACTGAAATACCATTTTTGTGCTATGCTGAGAAACTTATTGCTTCTTGGAAAATAGATTTTGGGATTACAGCGACATGATGAGAGAGATGAAATCTAGCATTTCTCAGTGGATTCCCCACTCTTCCCAAGCCAACTTTCAGGAAGCCTTGGCTTCTCCTTGAGAACCAAGAAAGAGCTGGCATTCCCATTACAATGGAAACTCCTTAAACACACTGTGCTGTAGCTGATTATTTCCCCCTGCCTTATATGCCCCAGCCAGCTGCACTCCGTATGTGGTTGGACTCCAGATGTGGTTGCCCTGAGGCCCTACTTGTGGGTTTTCCACAGTCGTTTGTTCTCATAGCTTCTGGAAAATAATGCTGACTAGATGGGCCTTTGGTCAGGACTCTTCTCATCACTTGATGAGAGTGAGAGAGAGGGAGAGAGAGAAGATCTCGTTCCTCCAGAAAAGAACTGCAATGCTCACTGTCATATTGAAGGTAAGCAGTTATGCATTTCCAGAGTTTATGTACTGAACTAGATTTCTTCTTCTTCTTCTTCTTCTTCTTCTTCTTCTTCTTCTTCTTCTTCTTCTTCTTCCAGAAGCATCCCCAGATGCAAATGCAATGCATCTAGTATGAGGTGTCACTAGTAATGATGGTTGCTGAGGAAGATTTGAATTCAAATGAGTCAAACCTGTTTTAGTATTTTGAACTTGCACTGAGTGATGATAACATTTGTAGCTTCAGAGCTTGATCTTATTAATAGTGGCTTGGAGAAATGATATTAAGTCAGTGCTAGTTATAGTTTTGAGGCTAGGTATTTCTACTCCAGCTGACATCAGCTTTTCAAATCCTCAGGTTGAGTCCATTACTAGTTCTACTAACTGGAAACCTTTAATTTTAAAAATCCACTGAGGGACATGAACCTCTGACCTTATGCGCACGAGGCATCCACTTTATCTCTGAGCCATGGTTATCCCTTCCCTACTTCCTCTATCTTTAGCTTTGCAAAGCTGGCAACTCTTATTTTCATAAGAAGTAGCCATGGTTTAATCTGCCCTTCATTCCTAGGCCGAATACAGATTCTTAGTTCACCTTTTCAGCAACTGGCCAAGTGTATTTCAATCATTTATTTTCACTTAACAGTGTGGCATGTTGTGGGGAGGGGGGGGAAAGGAATAAATGTGATAAAAAGCTAGCTAATGTCAACCTCTTTTTGTCTTTCATTGTTAGAACATTGTGCACTCTCTAATTAAGCTGCAGCAGGCAAAGGCATTAGACCCACAAAAGCATGAAATCAAAGGCAGCTATTGGAAAGCACATGCTGTTTTAATTGAAATACAATGTGTATTTGGCATAGTGCAGTGTTTTTAAACTGATGGGAAAGTATGCATGGCTTTGTTTTAAATATTCAGAAAATCACAGGTTTTAAAGAGATGTCAACATGCTGGGTTAAGCACAGAAGCAGAGGGAAACACAAAAGTGTGTGTTAAATTGACCATACTGGAACAGGGTTTTGTTTGTGCCTGTACGTATGTGCACCATCTCTACTCTTGTCCACTTTTTGGATCCCAAAATGAAACTCTGTACATTATTATTCATCTATTGCACTGACATTTTCCTTAAAAAGAAAACCCCAATAACCCTAGCAGTAGTTGGCATGAAGGCATCTTACTTTACGCTCACGACAAGAAATGGGGATGGTTCAGACTAAGAGATAGTAACTGGCCCCAAAGTCCATCACAGACAAACGAAGGTGTTCCCAGTCCACCTTAAGACTCCATCCTCTACACCAGGGTTTCCCAAACTTGGGTCTCCAATAGTTTTTGGCCTACAACTCCCATCATCCCTAGCTAGCAGGACCAGTGATCAGGGATGATGGGAATCATAGTCCAAAAACAGCTGGCGATCCAAGTTTGGAAAACCCTGAAACTCCACACCATAGTGAGTTTCAGGATGCACTGGGGACAGTGTGGGTTGAATTGCTCAAACTGGTTTGAATCAACAGCGATTTCCACCTCAATGGTCTGGGTGGTTTTCCACGAGATTCCACAAACACCCCACTTTCCCCACAACTAGTGTCCAACATTATTTAGAAATGGATTCAGTAGGAATCATAGTGATGTATCTCATTTCCCTGTATCTATCTCCAGCAGTCCTTTGTAAAAATAAATAAATCCTTTCTGTGTTTGTTCTCCCATTCTCCAACAATTACTGAGAAAACAAAAAACATTTGGAAATTATGAAGAGGGAGAGGACATTTCAATGAAAATCTAATGGGTAGACTGCAAGGTTTATGTTGCACTTACAAAAACTCTTGACTACTTTGAAAGTGAAGGTGAGTGTCCTTTCTGCTATTCTGCAAATCATCTTCTACAAATTGTCTGCATTCTTCAGCCTTCCTGGGTGTCTGAGGTTTCTGAAAGCTCCAGGGCATCTTTGGATTGGCTGTCCTGTAAAAGCAGGAAGCTGGAAAGACTGCTTAACAGGTATCAGTCAACTGGTTGTGTGTGTGTGTGTGTGTGTGTGTGTGTGTGTGTGTGTGCATGTCTTTTTACTTTAAAAGAAATCAAATCAATTTTTTGTTTTAAAAGCCTTAATTGGACGCCTTAGTCCAGGCTTCCTCAACCTCAGCCCACCAGATGTTTTTGGCCTACAACTCCCATGATCCCTAGCTAGCAGGACCAGTGGTCAGGGATGATGGGAACTGTAGTCTCAAAACATCTGGAGGGCCGAGGTTGAGGAAGATGACCTTAATAAATTCTCCAAATCTGGCTTTGACTGCACAAATAAATACAGATGTGCTCCATTCTTTGAGCCCTCAAGTAAGCAGCCATTTTAGTCTCTCCACATCGATCATTTATACTCTACACTCTTCTTATTAGTATTAAATCTGGTGAATTTAGTGTGCTTTGGAAGCAAACACAATATCATGTAACCCAATTAGCTGTGCTTTGTTGCAGTGAAACAAATAGGTCAAAGAGTTAGAAATAACCAATATTTTCGTTTTCATTTAACGTGTTGCCTTTTTTTAATTAAAGACTTCATGTTATTTTGTAACTATGATAGCTTGCAAGATAAACTTAAATTTAATGTTGACACTAAGGGTTTTTTTGTGTCTGTGTCTATTCAAAGCTAATGAAATTGCTAATCAAAATGGTTTCTAAACACGCTCCATTAATATTTATAATGGCTGGGAGTCTGGAAAGCAAATATTGTCTGCGGAAGTAGGCCTAGCTACAGTGTGCAACCTTGACATAAAGAATAAAGGACTCTGTAGTCTGAGGTGACATTTAAAATGGCATGTATTGTAGATCATTAGGAGAGAAGCACATTGCATGGGAAGCTACAGGATGTATTTACCTGGTCCAACAAATAATGGAGAATCTAATCTAGGCCAGCCTCCTCCAAACTTGTGCCCTCTAGATGTTTCTGGACTACAGCTCTCCTCATCATCAGAGACCATGCTGAGTGGGACATGATGGGATTTGGAGTCCGACAATAGCTAGAGAGCACTAGAAGGGGGAAGACTGAACTAGCCCAACTCTGTACATTAAGCAAGGAGAAATGCTAGACAGATTCACCACCTTATCCCACCACTCTTCCATGACCTTCATATACTAGCCTCTATTTTCATTGTTTGACCATGAGAGTGGCGTTGCCAAGAAAGTAGCTCTGGTAAAGTCTTCTGGGTTCCATCTTATCTCCACCCCTTGCTCATCTGTCCCAGTGAAGCCAATTTCCTGGCTCATTCCGAGACAGGAAACATTTGAAAAATCAAGGCATGAGCATGATTGCAAATGGAGTATGTTCCTCCCCATTTGTTGTTGTTTAGTCGTTTAGTCGTGTCCGACTCTTTGTAATCCCAAGGACCAGAGCACGCCAGGCACTGCTGTCTTCCAGTGCCTTCCGCAGTTTCGTCAGACTCATGTTGGTAGCTTCGAGAACACTATCCAACCATCTCATCCTCTGTTGTCCCCTTCTCCTTGTGCCCTCCATCTTTCCCAACATCAGGGTCTTTTCCAGGGAGTCTTCTCTTCTCATGAGGTGGCCAAAGTATTGGAGCCTCAGCTTCAGGATTTGTCCTTCCAGTGAGCACTCAGGGCTGATTTCCTTCAGAATGGATAGGTTTGATCTTCTTGCAGTCCATGGGACTCTCAAGAGTCTCCTCCAACACCATAATTCAAAAGCATCAATTCTTCGGCGATCAGCCTTCTTTATGGTCCAGCTCTCACTTCCATACATCACTATTGGGAAAACCATAGCTTTAGCTATACGGACCTTTGTTGGCATGGTGATGTCTCAGCTTTTTAAGATGCTGTCTAGGTTTGTCATTGCTTTTTCCCCAAGAAGCAGGCGTCTTTTAATTTTGTGACTGCTGTCACCATCTGCAGTGATCATGGAGCCCAAGAAAGTAAAATCTCTCACTGCCTCCATTTCTTCCCCTTCTGTTTGCCAGGAGGTGATGGGACCAGTGGCCATGATCTTCGTTTTTTTGATGTTGAGCTTCAGACCATATTTTGCGCTCTCCACTTTCACCCTCATTAAAAGGTTCTTTAATTCCTCCTCACTTTCTGCCATCAAGGTTGTGTCATCTGCATATCTGATCTCTGATATCTGTGTCATCTGTGTATCTGAAGAAGTGTGCATGCACACGAAAGCTCATACCAAGAACTAACTTAGTTGGTCTTTAAGGTGCTACTGGAAGGATTTTTTTTTTTATTTTGACTATGGCAGACCAACACGGCTACCTATCTGTAACTGCATATCTGAGGTTGTTGATATTTCTTCTGGCAATCTTAATTCCTCCCCATAGTCACTGCTTATTTTTTGTGCTGCCTATCAATGCCTATGATTTATCTCCATAAAAACCATATGATGTAAAATGCATACACATGACAGTCCAAACACAGTCTCAAACCAGGAAAAAAAACAATGCTAGAGGAACAGCAGTGCAAAAAGATATAAAAAGCAGCGAGATCACATTCTTAAAATGCCTGGAAGATTGGAAAGGTTGTCATTTGGTAACCCAAGAGCCACAACTCATGTACCAACACATTCTGAAAAGAGTCTCTTCTTAGTAGTCATCAACACCACCTCATTTGGCAGAGACACCCGAAGAAGAATCATGGAAGACAAATTAGGGTTCAAGTAGTTCTGCATGGGCAGAGATGTTCCTTCAAGTCCCCGGGCCCATTTAGGGCTTTAAAGGTGAATCCTGCACTTTGAATTGGGTCTGGCTAGAATTGTTTACTGGATTCCAGAGATGTACAGAGCATCTTGTTTTTCAAATTAGTGTCCACTTTTTAAAATTCAAGCACTATCATTTTCAGGAGTTTGGGGTGCTTCCTCCTCAACCCCCCAGTGTAAAAATGCACCCTCAGTTTCACCAGTCAAATATATATCTATGAATCGATACCTTTTATCTATGAGCAGATGTGTCTGAGCAGAGCGAGAGAACGAGAAAGAGTTCAAAGCTGCAGCTGTGTACTTTGATCTGGAAATGGTATACTTCTTTCAGAAAATGAACTTAAACCCCACTCTGGTATCTCCATCTGATAGCCAAGATGAGTGTGAGATCAGATGATAAATTTGTTATTTGGCATCGTTGATCTAAAAACAGAAGTAGACTGATGGTGCAATCAGCAGACACAGCATGGTTTGTGTAGGTTCATTTTGGGCAGTGGACATCTGCTTTGGAGCGATCACACTGAGAGAAAACAGAGAAGGTGCCATCTTTCATTTGAACAAGTATTAGGAAAGAACAATTAACTACAATGATTTATTATTTTTTATTTTGTCCTGTTGCTCCAGAAGCGGTTTAGTCATGCTGGCCACATGACCTGGAAAGCTGTCTGTGGAAAAACGCTGGCTCCCTCAGCCTGAAAGTGAGATGAGCACCACAACCTCATAGTTACCTTTGACTGGACTTAACCGTCCAGGGGTCCTTTACCTTTACCCTACCTAAACTCTGGAGCTCCCTGCCCATCGGTATTAGGCAGGTACTGTATTGTATTGTTTCCACTTATTTGTTTAAGTAAGATTACTCAGTATGTAAAGCTGACATACTTTTTGATAGGCAATGATGTATATTTTTATTTGCTGAATTTATATATATTATATATATTTTTTATTTTGAGACCTATTGTTTGTTTTCTTCTCCCAATGCTGTTTATTCTCTGTGTGTGACATGATGGGGCCATTAGCCAATCAACTTGACAATCTTTTTGTCAATGATCGGAGATCTCACCCTGGCTGGTTCTATTGGGGATGGGTGTTGGGGAAAACGTGTGTGTGTGTGTGTGTGTGTGTGTGTGTGTGTGTGTGTCTAACCTAACTCTACTTCAAACATTTCATATATACGTGAGTCGGGTTTCAGGTACTCAATGTGTGTCCTTGGGTGTTTAAAGCTGTACTACTAATCTGCTGCTCAGTCAAAAGCAATGTGTTACTATTAATATAAAAGTAAAGGGTAAAGGGACCCCTGACCATCAGGTCCAATCGTGGACAACTCTGGGGTTGCGGTGCTCATCTCACTTTATTGGCTGAGGGAGCCGGCGTACAGCTTCTGCGTCATGTGGCCAGCATGACTAAGCCGCTTCTGGTGAACCAGAGCAGCGCACGGAAACGCCGTTTATCTTCCTGCCAGAGCAGTACCTATTTATCTGCTTGCACTTTGATGTGCTTCTGAACTTCTAGTTTGGCAGGAGCAGGGACCAAGCAACGGGAGCTCACCCCATCGCGGGGATTTGAACTGCCGACCTTCTGATCGGCAAGCCCTAGGCTCTGTGGTTTAACCCACAGCGTCACCCGCGTCCCTAGCTCCACCAGCTATTAATATACAAAGCCCTTAACAGCCTGGGACTTAAAAGATCACATTACCGCATGTATACTCACTCAACTAATCTCATCTTTGAAACAGACACTTTTGAAAGTACCACCAGGTGTCCATTCTGTACTTGCAAGGAACCAATCTTTCAATGTGGCAGTACCTAAACTCTAGGGATGTGGGTGGCGATGTGGTCTAAACCACTGTGCCTCTTGGGCTTGCCGATCAGAAGGTCAGCAGTTTGAATCCCTGCGACGGGATGAGCTCTCATTGCTCTGTCCCAGCTCCTGCCAACCTGGCAGTTCAAAAACACACCAGTGTGAGTAGATAAAGAGTTACCACTGTGGTGGGAAGGTAAATGGTGTTTCCATGTGATCTGGTTTCCGCCATGGTGTCCTGTTGCTCCAGAAGCGGTTTAGTCATGCTGGCCACATGACCTGGAAAGCTGTCTGTGGAAAAACGCTGGCTCCCTCAGCCTGAAAGTGAGATGAGCACCACAACCTCATAGTTACCTTTGACTGGACTTAACCGTCCAGGGGTCCTTTACCTTTACCCTACCTAAACTCTGGAGCTCCCTGCCCATCGGTATTAGGCAGGTACTGTATTGTATTGTTTCCACTTATTTGTTTAAGTAAGATTACTCAGTATGTAAAGCTGACATACTTTTTGATAGGCAATGATGTATATTTTTATTTGCTGAATTTATATATATTTGGAATTGCTTGGGCGTCGGCATGTGACTTAAAATGATCGATATAACATCCAATTTATGTTTTATACAAACTGCTTAGTGGTTCCGGCAATTAATTAGTATACAGATTTTATTAACTTAAAAGTTGCTTTCTTTTTGACTTTGAAGCAGAAAGCACATTGTAATAATATTGGTGTGCCCATAGAAAAGATGCCTGCCACATGTGTAGGATTCAACTGCCAATCAGAATAATGTTATTGCTGTTGTTTGTTGTTGTTTAGTCATGTCCAACTCTTCATGACCCCATGGACCAGAGCACGCCAGGCACTCTGTCTTCCACTGCCTCCCGCAGTTTGGTCAAACCCAAGTTAGTAGCTTCGAGAACACTGTCCAACCATCTCGTCCTGTGTCATCCCCTTCTCCTTGTGCCCTCAACCTATAATTCAAAAGCATCAATTCTCTTGCGATCAGTACATCCCAATTAAAGTGGAATTGCCCGCCCCCCCAAAAAATAGAAATTAAAACCTTGTATAGCATAGCAGTTAAAGATGCAATCTTATGCACACTTACTCGGCAGAAAGCTCCACTGAATTAAATGGGTTTTTTGCTTCTCTGTGCTGTTACGCGTGTGCCGGGAGATTCGTGGTTCGAAGGTCTTTTTTGCCAGGAGCTTGTCATAACATAAATCCCCGGAAAAGGAAGGAATAGGGAAATGAATGAAAAACAATGGCTACATTCCAAGAGAGGATTAGGCACATTTAAGCCAAATGATTTCAATGGACAGCTAACTCTTTGCTAGATGATAGCCCTCGACTTTGACAGTATGAAACAAACCTGTATCCCACATTCTAAAGTGAAGCTGATTGACAAAGGCAGAGGGTTGGATCCTAGTCAGAGTAGATGTAATGAAAGTGATAGGCTTAAGTTGGTCATGCCCACTGACTATGCCTACCCTCTTTTTGCACAGCATGAAATACTGTACATGAATGAGCTGATCATTCTGTTTATATCTTGCACTATCAAGCTGTTTCTTTTGTTTATGCGGCAATAAACTGTAAACTGAGCTTTGTCTGAAATCTTGGGTTCAGATAATTAAACAGTTCCAGATTGCACACACCATTAGATTTCCCCTCCCCCTTTCTATTCCTATCTTTGTTTTGCTGTTATGTAACTGGGCAGATTTATTAAACGAAAGAAACAGATGGGTAGGAGGGGCTACAGAATTCACCTCTGGCCAATGAATTACATTAAAAAGTGCTTAAAACAAATTTACAAGGTGCTGCTCTTTTATATACAAATTTACGGTCGCTGCAGGATAGTTACTGAGATTGCTAACTTTCTGGGTTACTTGCATGTATTCAGCCAGGAGTAGGTGGTGGGGTTTAGGAGGTCATAGGGGAAGCAGAAGCAAATTTGCATAGCTGCAACTGTATACTGCTCTTTACATTTCACTTGCTGGTGTAGAGGCCAGCTCACAGCCAGCGTCCGTGTCTGTGCCATGGTACTCATATAATATCCTTACGTGGCCTGAACATATTGTGTCAGTAAAGCCACAGATCAGGTTAGGATAAGGTTACCTTATTTTTTTTCAAAGAATCTGGGGACACTTTTTTTTTTTTTGAAAAGAGAAAAAAAGTTATTAAAACAAGTTTTTTTTATATAAAAAAGAAGTAATATCATCTCTTCTGTGGTCTCCTCTGTCGTGCAGCCTTCCTCTGGGCCCCAGTCTGCTCTCATGGAGAGCTAGCCGCCGTGGAGTAGGCTCGGGTTGCGCCTGGGCTCAGCCACATGTCCTTGCCCTCCCGGTGCTCTCCTACCTCTCCTCCTCAGTGGTAGTGCTGGCTGTGGCGTGGCAAGGTTGGGGCTCCCCTCTTTTTTCTCTTTCCTCTTTCTCTCTATTCCTTCTCCTTCTCCTCTCCTCCTTCCCCCTGTGTCGGCTCCGGGACTTTCCTGGCCCGGGCAGTCAGACGGGTGGCCAGGCGCTCTCACTCCTGGCTCGATTTGGGTCACGGGAGGGAGTCAGTGGTTCCCCCATTTGACGTGCCAGGCGTCCTCAGCTCCCCTTCAGCAGTGGTAGTGGCAATCTCAGCAGCCCAGAGCCAGCCTGGTAGCACAGTTGGCTCTGGCTAGCTTCAGGAGCTGCTCGTTGCCATGGTGTCCGCCATTTTGCCTCGCTGGAAGTCCCCATATGACATGTCTTGTGCCGTTGAACCAATCACACAACATTCATTCCCTACTAATAAATCTACAACACTTAAAATATAAATCCGTGGACATTTAATGAAACCCAGGAACATTCCGGGGATGGATTTTCTCCAGAGACAGATTTATAAATCTGGGGACTGTCCCCGGGAAACAGGGAGGTCTGGTAACCATAGGTTAGGCTCAATAATCAAACTTATCCAGGACTCCTATGCCCGAATCCAGCCTCTGCAGTGACATAAGTAGCAGGAGTAGCTGGCAGGAAGGGACATCGCTGCACACCTGACGTCCAAGCAATGGCATTACTGCCACAGAGTGGGATGGGGCAGTGGGACTAGTGGAAGTGTGCACCAACTAGCCCAGCTTTGCCACCATTCTGATGCAAGAAAGCATAGTCTTCTATTCTGTTATGTTTTAAAAATGTGTTTTTAGGGGGCGGGGAAGGGGGTGTTATTGGATTGTTATTGTTGTTTTTTTATTATGTATTTTGTGTTTTTTATTGTGTTTTTATCTTGTGAACCACACTGAGACCTGTGGGTATAGGGCGGTACAGAAATTTAAATAATAAGAATTAGAATTAGAATAATATACCATGAGACGCTGTTTCCACTCCACCACAGTTCACCTCCTGCCCAAGAAACTACACTATACATCTCATTGTTCTCTGTGGCAAAATTACACAATTTAAGTAATTTACCTAAGCAGTTACATAAACTGCATTATCACTATGTAATTCCACCCCATTCATTTCACTGCAAAAGGGGGGGGGGATGCAAATTGGGGTGGGCATAGGGAGTTATGCATCGTTTGTGGACTGATAGCAGAAACAGCTGCAGAGAACATTGATAAAAATATTCTAGATAGACTTCTAATCTGTACATGGGATGAATAAACTAAGATAGGCAAATTCTTATCCTGTTTCTGTTTTCGTTAGAATTCTCCAACATCCCTCGTCTAGTGATACTAGGAGACTGAAAAGGAAGAAGAGAGAGCAGACCTTCTCTCCCCCCCCTTTCAAACAAGTCCCCTCTAGAACCTCTCCAGAGGAACAAAACCACCAATGCTCATTGAGGCTAGCTTATTTTTCTTTCAATGAAATAGGTGGATTTCAGGATTCCAAGAGGTCTCCAGTGAGGCTCCAGAGATCCATTTTAGACTCACAGAACATGTTTCTATCTATCTCGCTTCCCTTTAGGGATAGAACTGAAGAATTTTCCAAGGCGCCAGAGCGGTGCTTATAAACCAAATGTCAAGGTTTTACTTCCCAGCAAAACAATATTCAGAAGTTTCCCCCAAGAACCCAGAGACTGGGCATTGGCAACCATCCAACACAAATGGAAAGATGCCATGGGACGCTTCCTCCGTCTTTCCCCCTCCCTTTCTTCCGAATTTATATAGGGAAACAGAACAGCCCTTGATATAATATTGATCCAACTGAACAAATTTAGAAAGATCAGTGATGTTGACATATGGGGAGAAGTTTCTTCGGAAACAAGACTGACAACAGCCCTTGCAACTGTAATGTTAAACGGAAACACTCAAGAATTCTCACGGTGGGCTGCTTCTGCCTAACAAGCTACCTGCAGACTCCGGCTCCAGACAGTTATGTAACTCTCTGTGTCCAATGCACTTGGCTGATGTCTCTGGCCCTGAAATGTGAAATTGAACATTCTTCTGTATTCTGCCAATGCCATGTGCAATCAGGGGTGTAATGCAGGCAGACAGATTCTATTGACTTCACTCCATGGGCTCCCTGCAGTCGACTAGGTGGGGTTGTGCCCCAGTGATGCATTGCTACTTGACTCAGGGCAAATGTGCGCCTTACAACTGTGTTCAGTGGAATTGCTTTCACACAGAGAGCCTGCAGGCAACGCTTTCCACTTAGATATAGTTCAATACCTAAGCGCTTTCTCCTGCAGAAAGGAAGTCTGGTTACAGGCCAGACTTCACACAAGTACCAGAGAGGGCTTCATAAAGTGCCTGGGCGCAGTTCCTTCCTGGAGGGAGATGCTTTTTGTGCAACTGCGCTTTTGTAATATTTGCGCGCGCGCGCTCTCTCTCTCTCTCTCTATATATATATATATCTGTCCCATTAGGGTGGCCGTATGTCCTTATTTTACAGTCCTCTGTTTGAAACCACTTCCACAGCATGCATTTAAAGCACTCACTCAGACACCACCATAACCATCATGGCTTCCTCCTAAAGAATCCTGGGAACCGTGTGTGGCGATCACACAAGGTCCCCAGACGTTTCACCGTCTATTGATCCCTGTGCCACTACTTTATTTCTCGCTGCCCAGGCCCTACCTGGTACAATACTGAGTCCAGTCAGGGTTAAATTGGAACATAAACTTTTGTTTATTTATTGCAGTTTAACAAGTGTGTGGTTTCATAAATGGCATCGGTCAATTACAATCATGGGGTGCCTGTCCAGACCTATAACTTCTTCTACCTGCTCTCACTCACTAAACCACCTCTCAGATATTTACTTGTCTTCCTGTTGTTGTATATAGTAGTGAATTGAGCTCCAGACTTGTCATTGGGGCCATTCATCTGGCATGGGCAGGGAAACTCTAGCAAGCTAAACTAATGATTTTATAATGAATACTTTGGTTTTCAAAGTTCTCCCACATACATTCTCATAATCGTGTAAAATAGGTCATGTTTTTGTTTAGTCGTTTAGCCGTGTCTGACTCTTCGTGACCCCATGGACCAGAGCACGCCAGGCACTCCAGTCTTCCACTGCCTCCCGCAGTTTGGTCAAACTCATGCTGGTAGCTTCGAGAACACTATCCAACCAACTTGTCTTCCTAGCCCCTAACTATTTCTGACTCAGCTTATTTCGCTACACTAACTCAACCTACCCACAGACTCTATCCCAATTCACTCCCACACCAACCAACCACCCAACTCCCAACGAACTTCCCTCTTTGCCCCTCTCAGAGCTGGTTTTATAGTCCCTCTGACTCCACCCCCTGGGTCCTGATTGGATAACCTGTTTAACTATTTCACCTCCTGCACTCTTATATGTTAATGTCACACAGTGGTTTCTTATGGGTGCTGAAAACTGTTAGGAAACATGGGTTGTGCTGGTTTCTTTTGAAGCTGATTCCTACCCCCCACAGGCACTATCTCTAGAGGGTTTGCGAGGGATGCGGGTGGTGCTGTGGTCTAAACCACTGAGCCTCTTGGGCTTGCCAATAAGAAGGTCAGCAATTTGAATCCCCACGATGGGGTGAGCTCCCGTTGCTCTGTCCCAGGTCCTGCCCACCTAGCAGTTCAAAAACACACCAGTGCAAGTAGATAAATAGGTACCGTTGCGGCGGGAAGGTAAACAGTGTTTCCGTGTGCTCTGGTTTCTGTCACAGTGTCCTGTTGCGCCAGAAGCAGTTTAGTCATGCTGGCCACATGACCCGTAAAGCTGTCTGTGGACAAACGCCGATTCCCTCGGCCTGAAAGCAAGATGAGCGCTGCAACCCCATAGTCGCCTTTGACTGGACTTAACCGTCCAGGGGTCCTTTACCTTTACTATAGGGCTGAGGTGTCTTCAGCCCCCTCAACGTCTGTTGGGATGGGGCTGTGTCTCGCTGGACACTCTCCCTAGAGAGGCTTACCTGGCCCCTTCATTACATATATTTAAGCACCAGACAAAAACATTCCTCTTCTCCCAGGTCTTTGGCTAATGCAACAATATATGGCCTTTTAAACTGGTGTGTGTGTATTGTCTCTGTTTGTTTCTATGGGAAATGATATACAATGAATTGAAAAGGATGTTCAAAATAACTTTTATTTTTTAAAAAACAACAACCAGAAGCTTTTCTTTTGGGAATTATAGGGACAGAACTACCTAAATTGTATCAAAATTTATTTATGTATGGGACTACAGCAGCAAGAATGTTACTTGCCCCAAAGTGGAAAGAAGCAGAAGACCCAGTAAAGGAAGAATGGACCCGAAAACTTATGGTGAAACTTACTGGAAGAAGAAGAAATTAAGATAACAAACTTTTTATAAAGGAATGGAAATAGTTTATTGAATATTTACAGATAAATTGAAAACAGATAAAGACATTAGCAGGATTATTGTAATAACCTACAGTTTCATAAGGGTATATATTTAGAATAGATAATGAAATAAGCAAATTAAATGAATTTGTATATTAAGAAAATATTTTTAAAAAATAAATTTAAGGAACCGCAGAAAGAGGGGGGAAGGAAGTAAAATTTTGAAATGTTAAATTGATTTTAAAACTAATGAAACGTATAAATTTGAAAAGTATAAATAAAATCTTTTAAAAAATGTATTTGTCTAATTAAACAATCTATGGCCTTTTAGACTGGTGTGTGTGTATTGTTTCTGTTTGTTTCTATGGTATGTATTTTTGTTTTCTTATATTGCAAACCACCCAGTGATCTTTAAATGAAGGGTAGTATAGAAATATATTATTATTACTGTTGCTGTTGCTGTTGTTATAAAACAGGGTATCAGAGATTTAGAGGATAAATTGGACACAGAATAGTGACTAAGCCAGTAGTGTACACTGAATCTGTTATAAAAAAAACAAGTGAGACCTCTTTTATATTCACACATATGTGACATGTGTACCTTCATGTGTCAGCAGTATATAAAGGGTAATGTATGACATTGATCTTGGGTTCTAAGTGCACTATCCTCACAGTAGACTTTACTGATTGAGGTTAAAATAGAAAAATATTCCCACATGGAGTTGTTATTTATTGTAATTTAATGCAGTGATGAAGAACCTGGGTGAAAAACCGCCTGAATATATATATATTTACACTAGGATTAACTGACTGTAATCTTACCTAACTGGACTCAGGACAGGAAATAACCATGGCAAGTAGCAACAATCTTCATTTGATGTTGCATTAATCATATTCAGCAGTATTAGGGAAAGCTATAACTCATCTTGAGAAATTAATGCCTGGACTGTTTTGGATTCTCGTTCATTTTCAGCGCTGGTTAAATGGCAGATTTCGCAGTTAAGGGCCTAACTACATATTACATGAAAATGTGGGTAACATTAAATCCCGAAGACCTTAAAAACACCTACACACACAGTAAAAACACTGTGTTGGCAAAGGGATTCCCCCACTTTTTTTATAGCTGCTGTAGTATTTCAGTGGAGAGAGAGGAACTGCCTGAGTCTTTTCCCAAATGCTTTTACAAATCATCCTCACTCAAATGGCTTCTTTCCTGGGTAGGGAGACAAGGTTCCAGATGTGGGCAACAGGTCACAGCGCCAGCTGTGGTTCAGCAACTTCTTCTTTGGTGATCCCTCATAGCCGAGTATGATTGTCTTCCATAAACACAACTTTAACAGTGAGTCCGTAAGTGACTGTGGAGGCCAATTCTGTATCCACACGTCCTTCCACAGTGGGGACCTTCATTACTGGGTGGGAGTTGATCATGGTGAGGGTTTGCCAAGCGTGCCTTCCTCTTAGCAAGTTTCTCCCTTTCATCCTGAGTTTGAGCATCTTCAAAGCCTATGACGCCTTTGGTAAAGGCTGTTCTCCAGTTGGAGTGCTCCCAAGCAACTGTTTCCCAATTGCTGGTGTTTATACTACATTTTTAAAAATTTGTCTTGAGACCTCTTTTGTTGACAACCAGCATTATGCTTTCCATTTTTAAGTTTGGAATAGAGTAGTTGCTTTGGAAGACGATCATCAGGCATCCGCACAACATGACCAGTCCAACAAAATTGATGTTGAAGAATCATCACTTCGACACTGGTGATCTTTGCTTCTTCCAGTACATTGCCATTAGTTTGCCTGTCTTCCCAAGTGTTGTGTAAAATTTTTCAGAGACACCATTGATGGAATCTTTTGAGGAGTTGGAGATGGCGTTTTCAAGTGGTCTATGTTTCACTAGCATTCAGTAAGGTTGGTAGTGCAATAGCTTTGGAAACAAGCATTTTGGTTTCCCTGCAAATGTCCCGGTCCTCACAGCTACTTCTGGGCCCTTAAATGATGGACTCTGTATTCCCAAGATGTGTAAGAGCCTTATTATATTTAAAATATATGCCCTGCTTCCCCCCACCACGAATACTTAAAGTAGCTGGGGAAATAAAAAGCAAACACTGAAGCAATGATGATGCACCCATCAAAAATGAAAATAAAAAAAACAATCAGGAGCAAAACGCAACCCCCCCAAAAAAAAAATCATATCCAGCATATCCCTCATGTAATATTCCTCCAACTTTGCAAACTCTTTGCTGCTCTTCAGCATTCTAATATGCCCTGACTTACAGCCAAGAACTCTTTGTTGGTATAAGCCTTTTAACATTTGCAACACCTCTTAGAAAGGTTCCCTCCTGCTGTTCTCTGTTTTATAAAAAGGTCCCCAGAAGTTTCCTTTTGGTATTAAACCTTTTTTGTTGTTGCTGTTTTTTGACTCATAAGGCAGATCTACCATTCAAGAGGTCACAAGGAGTGTGTGCTCAGTGTGTGTGGTTCATGTTAAATGCATTTACATCCCAAGAAGAAATCCATCTTAAAACATATTCATTGGCTCTATAATATATTCCTGCGTCCTTTCTCAGTCTCAGGATTTTCCAGCATGCTCTTGATTATTTTATTTTATTTTTGGCTTGAATATGCCTCATTATGGCATTCCATTTGTGCTCATTTTTGCTCTCATTTCCTGAGCTTTTTGGGCTGCCACAAAGGGATGATTTATTCTTACTTTCCATTTTCTTACTTGACTATGGATAACCACATACTATTTATTTATGGGAACATGTATAGGCCATCTTTCAGCCTGTAAGGAGCACCAAGTGCTTTACAACAATTTAAAATGTTACGGTTAAAAAACCAGCACAAAATGGGTGCACGATTTAAATACATAAAAGCTTGGTGGAACAAAAACAGCTTAGCTGTCCACCTCAAAGACATTGCAGAAGAGACCAATCTAACTTGCCTTGGAAATAAGTTTGGTGCCAACACCAAATAAGGCCCTGTCTTACGTCCCTGTCAGATGCACCTAATTTCAGGGATAGAATGTAGAGCAGGGTCTCTGAAGATGTACCAAAATGACGGGCAGGTTCATGAAGGTGAAATTAGTATTTAAAATAATCAGATCCTAAGCACCTCAAATTCAGTTCACAGACAAATTGGAAACCATACCAGAGCTGTAATCACCCTTTCCCAGGCTCTATACAGAGTACACTGTAAATTTAAAGCACCCACACAAAAACCAAACCTACATGGGAACTGTAATTTACCACTGTAATTCCTAGCACCCTTATCAAACTACGGTTCCTATTATTCTTTGGTGGAAAAAGGTCCAAGAATGTGCTTTAAGTTTTGCTTCCATTGAAATCATGCCAAAATCCCAGAGCAGAATCTCTTGGTTTCAATTGCAAGCGGAATCTGGTGGGAAATGTGTGATTCTGGTAAATGTAATAGCATCATGAAAAAGCTGGCTTACTTGCTAGAGTCCAAACATTTCCAATGAATTTAACCAAAACCTAGAGCAGTATGATTTTGGTCTGGGCATCATCGATTGAGCCTGCCTCTTCTGATGTTATACTAACTATGGTAACTAACCCTGATGGCTATTGGGGGTGCTGGATTTTACATTTTAAAGGAAACTGACCAGATTTGCACTTCCTGTAGACTGAAATGCAGTGATTTGGTTTGCCTTCAAACTTCTCCCACACCCCCAATTCTCAGCTAAAAAAAGAAGTACCGGGGAAGAAGTACCAAATGTACCCCCCCAAAAAGTACCAAAATGCATATTTTAGAAGGAAATTCACAGAAAAAATATGGGTTCATTGATTTTTTTAGTTGGAAGGGACTATGAGGGTCATCTAATTCATGGTGGGGGGATACATTTAAAATAATGCACACACGTAGCATGCGCACACATAGATACAGGAGTGGGATGGTACATATTTATGAATGAACTCATTTGAAATGGACACAAACCAGAAATAGACTGATCCATCCATCCTAACTTGGAATTGATTAGCATTTGGCAGCCTGTCTTCCTCAGTGGAAAATCTTACCTAATTAGGTGATTATTTCTGCTTATTGAGGATCCTTTAGGATATTGTACCCTTAGGCTACAACCTCACAGAGACCATACACTAGATTGTGGCTCTAATATACAATGATGACAGTTTATGTTTATTAACATGCTGAAAGAAGCATATATGAGGTAGCCATAAAAAGGAAGCCGACATATTTTACAGGTATTCCCCCGCCCTCTACATTTCTGTTTACTATTCTTAACCTTCCCAGTATAAAAACCAAGGGATAAATCCTTTGGCTTAATCTTGGCTTTGGATTTTTATTTTTTAAAAAATGTCTTCTATCCTCTGCAGTTTTAGTACCTAGGAAATGAAAGTTCAACATATTGTAAATTGGGATAAAATTGTTGTCCAAAGATGACAGGCTAGAAATGGGGAGAAAAAGTGATAGATGGTGATAATGTTTGTTTAAAAATTGCATGTAGAACTCTTGGAGGAGAAGAGCTACAGAAAATTATAAGCAGACTCTATTCCTGCCAAGCTAACAACTCACTTCATCCTATTGTCCTTGAATGCTGGGACTATTAACTCAAAAAGCAAGACCATCTCCTTCCATTTCAACCTTCTGTTGCTGTACAGCAGGGGTAGCCAACACAATGACATTCAGAAGCTTTTGGACTCCAATTCCCATCAGACCCAACCTGCAGGACCAGTGCCCAGAATGATGGCAGTTGTAGTATCATGGAATGGCTGGAGGCAGAGGCGGAAGGCCCTAGCTGGGGAACCCCCAAGGGAAGCAGGCTCAGAGTCAGGGGATTGGTGGTGGAACAATGATGAGTGGTCAGAGGGAGAACAAGGGAGTGTCAGGGATCTTGCTGAGGAGGGCTGCACTGAGGAGAAATGGTGGGAGCCTCCCCCTCCCCTTCCTCCTAATCAGGATCCTGAATCTTCCCAGGAGCAGGAGGACAGTATAGATTTGGAAGCGTGGTTTGCTGAAGGACATAGTTCAGAAGGCAGAAGCTGGGAAATACTGGATGGGGAGCAGACTGGGAGGAGAATGTGTTGGAAGCTGAGGAGGCAACAGGGTTTAGGGAGCAGGAAGAGGCTGTGGCAGAGAGCAGTGCAGACTCAGAGGTGGGGGAGGAGGAGACAGAGATGAGGCAGGCTGCTGAAGAATCTGCTGCAATCTGCTCCCCTCCTCCCTGGTCTCCTAGAACATGCAGAGGAATAAAGAGAGCAGAGCAAAGAGACTTTAGCCCACATTGCTTATTTTTTGGGGGGGTCTAATACACCCAGTTTGAGTCGCCCAACTCAAATCATTCTAGGTTGCATCATGCTTATATATTTTCATCCTCCTTATAACTTGAAAATGAAAAGGCATAGGAAATTTTTATTCACACCAGTGACTTTGACATGTGAGATAATCTAGTACAGCAATTTTATTCAAAATCTGAGATGTATTAGTTACATTTTTTTTAAAAAAAGATGATCTGTAATGGGACAACCCCATTGAAGAAGATAACAATGGTTACACAGAGCTTGTTGCTGGTTGAGAAAGGTCAGTGCTCTCGATATTATCATGATCATCATCATCATCATCAAAGTTGGAAAACAGGGACTTGTGAATCATACATTTGTTCTGCTATTCTTATTAATTTTCATTAAAGAAAAAAAGCTTTTTTAATGTTAACTGATAACTCAAGAAAGAAAAAGGGAGAAGGGACATCATCTTAGCATTTGTATTCCAACATATTATAAATATCTAGGTAAAGGTAAAGGGACCCCTGACCAGTCGTGGCCGACTCTGGGGTTGCGGCGCTCATCTCGCTTTATTGGCCAAGGGAGCCGGCGTACAGCTTCCGGGTCATGTGGCCAGCATGACAAAGTCGCTTCTGGCAAACCAGAGCAGCGCACGGAAACACCGTTTACCTTCCCACCGGAGCGGTACCTATTTATTTACTTGCACTTTGACGTGCTTTCGAACTGCTAGGTTGGCAGGAGCAGGGACCGAGCAACGGGAACTCACTCTGTCACAGGGATTCGAACCGCCGACCTTCTGATCTGCAAGCCCTAGGCTCTGTGGTTTAACCCACAGTGCCACCCGCGTCCCTATTATAAATATCTACTTTTCTATAAATATATTAATCTACATTCCACTGTGTTTGCTCCCTTGTTCAGCTTTGTATTGCGTTGCATTTCTTATACATATGGATAATGTAACATTTTTCTTAACCTTCCATTTCAAATGACTTTGGGGTCTGTTCCTCCTGCCCCACATTTGCAATTACCCCAAAAGAGTGGTTGAAGAAATCTGTGCTTATTTGATTTTGCTCCTTTGCTCCCAGGAGAAAGTCAACTTTGTTAACTCCGAACACAATTCTTAACCTTGCTTTTAATGATAGGAATGACTTGCTATCCATTCTTGGACACAATGAGAGTTTGCATCCTCCAATCCCTTTCTTCCTCTCTGCAATAACCAGACTGCTCTGAAGTCCAATTCCCAGCTGATTGGTTTTGAAATTAATCTTAAGTCACCCATCTCTAATTCATTCTTCTTTCAGAGAACGTATTAACCTGCTTCTTCTGAATTACCAATCAGTAAGTAAGTGAATAACTATTTAAGGATTGTGTCTCTCGGGCCCATCAAAGTGTTCAAAGTCCCTTTGATGGCATTTCCTCTTTAGCTCATGACTTATCTAGAAAATTTTCACTAGGCACAAGACCTGACACCACAATGTCAAACACATTAGCCCTCTGCCTGCTGCCATCTTAACCTGTTAATTACAGTGGCTTACTTACCACTCATGCCAGATTCTTCGGTTAGAACAAAATTCAGTCCAAAATTAAGATGTGAATTTGTTTAACTTTTATTCTGTTTATCTGACTTAACACTGGCTGTTCCCTTAGAGACTCTGTTGAGAAACTTCCCATCTTTTCCTCCGCCTTTGATCTAAAGCTGTCAGAGCTTTACTTCATTTACATTTCTGACCCACTGATTAAAAAAATAAAAATTATATCCTTTGGGTACTGAAGTATTGTTGGATGTCAGAGCTAAGATAGACAAATCTAACTTCCTCATTCAATTGTATCACCACAAGGTACTCATATGCTCTTTTTCATTGTTGGCTTTTCAAAAAATCTATCCTACTGTATGTATTCAATAATAATAATAATAATAATAATAATAATAATAATAATAATAATAATAATTTATTTATTTATTTATACCCCGCCCATCTGGCTGGGTTTCCCCAGCCACTCTGGGCGGCTTCCATAGAAACCAAAAATACAGTAAAATATCACAGATTAAAAACTTCCCTGAACAGGGCTGCCTTAAGATGTCTTCTAAATGTCAGGTAGTTATTTATCGCTTTGATATCTGATGGGAGGGCGTTCCACAGGGCGGGCGCCACTACCGAGAAGGCCCTCTGCCTGGTTCCCTGTAGCTTTGCTTCTCGCAATGAGGGAACTGCCAGAAGGCCCTCGGCGCTGGACCTCAGCGTCCGGGCAGAACGATGGGGGTGGAGACGCTCCTTCAGGTATACTGGGCCGAGGCCGTTTAGGGCTTTAAAGGTCAACACCAGCACTTTGAATTGTGCTCGGAAACGTACTGGGAGCCAATGTAGGTCTTTCAAGACTGGTGTTATGTGGTCTCGGCGGCCGCCCCCAGTCACCAGTCTAGCTGCCGCATTCTGGATTAGTTGTAGTTTCCGAGTCACCTTCAAAGGTAGCCCCACGCAGAGCGCATTGCAGTAGTCCAAGCGGGAGATAACCAGAGCATGCACCACTCTGGCGAGACAGTCCGCGGGCAGGTAGGGTCTCAGCCTGCGTACCAGGTGGAGTTGGTAGACAGCTGCCCTGGATACAGAATTGACCTGCGCCTCCATGGACAGCTGTGAGTCCAAAATTACTCCCAGGCTGCGCACCTGGTCCTTCAGGGGCACAGTTACCCTATTCAGGACCAGGGAGTCCTCCACACCAGCCCGCCCCCTGTCCCCCAAAAACAGTACTTCTGTCTTGTCAGGATTCAACTTCAATCCATTAACCTGTATTATTATTATTATTATTACTACTACTACTACTACTACTACTACTCTGTTCTCATCATCTTACTTCTTGCTGGGAGACAACATGCCTACCTTATGTGGGTCTCTACAGCACTAACGGATCAGGGCATGTAATGTAGCTGAGTTGTTGAATCAGTGGTTGATTCAATTCCTATAGAACTTTTACAACTTATATTTGAGTTAAAGCATCTTCTGGGGGACAGAGATCTCTCGAGCATCATTCATGCTTTTGTAATTTTGGGGGATGATGAAGATGTCATCCTATGCTCCCTACTTTAAAGCAATTGTACTGGCCTCCTGTTAGCTTCTAAATTCAACACAGGATGGTCGATATGAAGATCTGACCCCACAGACTTCACCTCAAGAGGGACTTTTCTCATCATCTAGTCTAGTGAAGGGCAAACTGCCCTCAGACTGATTTGGTTAATATTTGCCCCTCCCCTCCCCCCAAAAAAGTTTTGTTTTGTTTTCCTGAACCCATTCTAAACGTGGAGATCATGTTTTGCTCCCAATGACACAGGCAGGTCAGAAATAAACCCACAAATCATGACCCCAACCCCAGCCCATCTGATGGTCTAGCTGATGGTCACAGTGGTGACAGATGACCTTTGCTCCTAATAAAATAAAATAAAATAAAATAAAATAAAGTAGCGCTTTCATCTTAAAGCAGGCAAAGCCATATAATATATAGAGAAGAGGGGGAAGCCCCTGTCTCTCACTGCTGCAGTTATTGAGTTGAATCTGGCCGTTGGCTGACTCACATCCGCACCTGCTTCTTATCAACATTGCACTATCACTGTTATGATATCGTTAAGTTAAATTACATTTTAAAAAGTCACCATTGGAAGTTAGGAATATAGGCTCTTCTGTATCATCTACAGTGGTACCTCGGGTTACATACACTTCATGTTACATACGCTTCAGATTACAGACTCCGCTAACCCAAAAATAGTACCTCAGATTAAGAACTTTGCTTCAGGATGAGAACAGAAATCGTGCTCCAGCAGTGCGGTGGCAGCGGGAGGCCCCAATAGCTAAAGTGGTGCTTCAGGTTAAGAACAGTTTCAGGTTAAGAACATACCTCCGGAACGAATTAACTACTTAACCTGAGGTACCACTGTATTAGTCTAGCCAATATATATGGCGATTAAAACAAAATCATCATAATGTATCCTTAGTTGTCCTTCCTTCGAATTTCAAAAGTTGGACTCTTGGCGGCCTTTGCCCATAGCCCAAAAACCACCTTTCCTTTCTTTGTTCTCTCTTTTTTCTCCCCACAAGAGTCTCAGAGTCTCTGTGGCTTTGATAACAGATGCTTCTGAGTGATAAACAGGAAGATGGGGAAAATACATAACTGTGGTTATTCTTGCAGTCTTGGCAGATCAATTGTAGAGGCAGGTGTTTGAGGAGCATTTAATGGAATTGCCTGAAAAAAGGGCAGCTTTTGCTTCCATTACCTATATTGCTATGTAGTGTGACTTTGCCTTTTAAAGTATTGCCTTTTTGGAGGTCACTTAGGCCTCTGGTGCACTTCGTTCTTCCACCCTCCATCACTTTTAGACATGTTCATGTTGCTTTCTTACTTTTTTTGTGAATGGCTTAGTGGCAGAGAAACTGCTTTGCATGCAGAAGGTCAAAGATTCAATCTTCAATATCTCCAAATCAGAATAGGAAAGACCTGTTGGGCCTCCAACAATAACGACAATGTTTTGGGTTAAAATTAAGAGATTAATATATGCAGTGCTTTCTTCTGGGGGGACACAGGGGTACGCATACCCCTAAACATTTTGTGAATCTAACGGGAGAAGACACTAAAAAAATTTTTTTTTTTTAGTTTATTATCTAGCATGGTGAATCATCAGTTTCGTTGCTGGCAAAATGTTATAAACTTCTATCACAAGAGACTAGGGCCCTGCGGGACTTGACATCTTTCCACAGGGCCTGCAAGACAGAGCTCTTCCACCAGGCCTTTGGCCAAGGCACAGTCTGACCCCCTCTCTCCTTCTGTAATCCTCATAGAACTCTAGCCCAATGGTTGCCATTAATTTGATTCTGAACTGATTTTAGAATGAATTGATTTTAGAATGTATTTCAATTACGGTAATTGACTGTGATTTTATGTAAACTGTGCTATTTTTACTGTTGTTAGCCGCTCTGAGCCCAGCTTTGGCTGGGGCGGGCAGGATATAAATAAAATTTTATTTTATTATTATTATTATTATTATTATTATTATTATTATTATTATCATGTCACCTTTTGCCTCTTACAGTGGTACTTCGGGTTAAGAACTTAATTCATTCTGGAGGTCCGTTCTTAACCTGAAACTGTTCTTAACCTGAGGTACCACTTTAGCTAATGGGGCCTCCCGCTGCAACCACACGATTTCTGTTCTCAACCTGAAACAAAGTTCTTAACCCAGGGCACTATTTCTTTTTTCTTTTTTAATATTTTTATTAATTTTTTTCCAAATACAGATATAAAGTGAGATATACAACGAAATAACAGAAGAAGAAAAAAGAAAAGAAAATAGAAGAAATCCAACTTTCCAAAATTCTTAAAATTCATATAACTTATAATGTTTTTGTAAATAATCCTTAAATTTTTTCCAGTCCTTCTCCATTGTCTCTTCTCCCAAATTTCGGATTCTGCCAGTCATTTCGGCCAATTCCATATAATCCATCAATTGCGTATGCCATTCTTCCAGTGTGGGCAAATCTTGTGTCTTCCAGTACTTTGCCATAAGTATTCTTGCTGCTGTTGTTGCATACATAAAAAACGTCCTATCCTTCTTTAACACTTTCTGGCCAACAATGCCCAGGAGGAAGGCCTCTGGTTTCTTAGTGAAGGTATACCTAAATACCCTTTTTAGCTCATTATAGATCATTTCCCACCAGAGGTGAAAGAATGTCCCTTCAGCCTCCTTACATTTCCAACATTTGTTATCAGACAAGTGGTATATTTTTGCAAGCTTGACTGGGGTCATGTACCACCTATATATCATTTTCATAATGTTTTCCTTTAAGGCATTGCATGCCGTAAATTTCATTCCGGTGGTCCATAACCTTTCCCAGTCCTCAAACATAATGTTATACCCAATGTCCTGCGCCCATTTTATCATGGCTGATTTAACTGTCTCATCCTGTGTATTCCATTTAAGCAACAAGTTATACATTCTCGAAAGCACCTTAATCTTTGGTTCGAGCAATTCTGTTTCTAACTTCGATTTTTCCACCTGGAAACCAATTTTCTTGTCCATTTTAAAAACCTCTTGAATTTGAGCATAATGTAACCAATCTCGCACCTTACTCTTTAATTTGTCCAGGCTCTGCAGCCTCCAGTTATCTCCAATTTTTTCTATTATTTCCCAATATTTCGGCCAGCCGGCTTCCATATTGGGTTTTTTCCGGGCCTTAGCCTCCATTGGTGATACCCACCTTGGGGTCTTGTTTTCTAGTAAGTCCTTATATTTAGTCCAGACAATAAATAATGTTTTTCTGACAATATGGCTTTTAAACATTTTGTGAACCTTAACCTTGTCGTACCACAGATATGCATGCCACCCAAAAGCATTGTTGAACCCTTCCAGATCTAAGACATCGGTGTTTTCTAATAAAAACCAATCTTTCATCCAGCAGAAAGCTGCAGCTTCGTAGTATAACCTTAATTTAAAAACCTTATTTCTGGGTTAGTGGAGTCTGTAACCTGAAGCATCTATAACCTGAGGCGTCTGTAACCCAAGGTACCCCTGTACTTGAATGTTTTTGATCCAAAGAATTTCTGTTTTGAACATATAGTTCTTCTGCAATATATAAGTACAGAGGTACCTCGGTTTATGGGACGCGGGTGGCTCTGTGGGTTAAACCACAGAGCCTAGGACTTGCCGATCAGAAGGTCGGCGGTTTGAATCCCCGTGACGGGGTGAGCTCCCGTTGCTTTGTCCCTGCTCCTGCCTGTAAACGGCGTTTCCGTGCACTGCTCTGGTTTGCCAGAAGCGGCTTAGTCATGTTGGCCACATGACCCGGAAGCTGTACGCCGGCTCCCTCGGCCAAAAAAACGAATTAAGTGCCGCAACCCCAGAGTCGGCCACGACCAGACCTAATGGTCAGGCGTCCCTTTAGCTTTACCTTTACCTCGGTTTAAGAACAGCCCTATTTATGAACTATTCAGTATACGAACTCCGCAAAACCAGAAGTAGTTCTGGTTAGCAAACTTTACCTCGGTCTAAGAACGGAATCCAAACGGTGGAAGGGCACCGGCAGTAGGAGGCCTCATTAGGGAAAGCGCACCTCAGTTTAAGAATGGCTTTGGTTTAAGAACAGACTTCCGGAACGGATTAAGTTCATAAACTGAGGTACCACTGTATCACAACCACAATTAAGCAACAGTCCTCTGCTCCTTTTCCATTTCTTTTGAAGACAATACTTTCTGCCAGAAAAATCACATATTAAAACTGCTTATTCAGCAAATTAATTCAACTTGAAGAAAATAATATATATATATATATATATATATATATATATATATATATATAGCCAGCCTCTGAGAACAACACAATCAAATGAATATGAAGGCTTGACAAGTTTTTTTAATCGCTCACAGTGAAATTCTCAAATACTTCAGAAATGTGTCATAAGTTAACATTTTATTGTGATTTTCTGTGGTGGAATAGTAGGAGGAAATAAAATTAGAGTGTGTTCATTCCCCCTTCAGATCAAAGTGTCAGCAAGCTAGGCATGTAGAAGGCATTCACATATAGGAGAGTAGTAGTTTTATCTGCCATCCAGAGAGAGAGAGAAAGAGAGAAAGGGAAAAGGAAATTGTGAGGAAATTTGTTTCTTTCCATTTTAATTTGTGCAGAGGAGTCTTATCATCCAAACCTGCAGACCGGAGAGGATTAAGATGGAACGGAAGAATTGGTGGAAAAGGACCAAGTCTCAGTGACAGAGGCATTTTTGTATGCCTATTTCACAAACGCATGAATTTATATGCCTATTGTACATGCATTTTCCCACACATGGTTTTGGATGGAGAACTGCATTGCAAAATTCGCAGAAATGCAACACTCAAAGGATAATTGTGTTCTGCCTCATGTATTGGTTCAAAATATTTGAAACAGGTAGACCCTCGTTAAAATCCAAGCAAAATGAAATTTCCTCATTTCTCTCCACGCATGAATCTGGACTCCATTTAACTTGATGACTTGGAGAACTTCAATATATCACTGGATTCGTACTTATTTCTTCAAAAAAGGATAGCCACTTGAAAAATCTTACTGAAACACTTTAAGCATCCATCAAAATGCTTGTGTCTTGCCTGAGAAGGCCCACCCAGACCTGACTTATACTGACCATTGCTCCATCTGGCCCTGCATTGTCTATTCTGAATGGCAGCAGTTGTTCCAAGAGTTCTGCAAGAGGCCTTTCCCGATCCTTCTGAGATCCATTTTTAACGAGGGAAGCCAGAGACTGAAATCTGTGACCTCCTTCTGCCAAAGCCTGTTGTACAACTGAGCTAGGAAGCTTGCATTAGAGAAAGTAAGTGGCAAGAAAGTACAGTGGTGCCCTGCAAGACGAATGCCTTGCAAGACGGAAAACCCGCTAGACGAAAGGGTTTTCCGTTTTGGAGGTGCTTCGCAAAACAAATCTCCTATGGGCTTGCTTCGCAAGACAACAATGTCTTCTGAGTTCCTGGTGGTTTTTTCCCTTTCCCCCCGCTTTTTCTAAGCCGCTAAGTCGCTTATCAGCTGATCTGATCAGCAGATAAGCCGCTAAAAGCCGCTAAAAGCCGCTAAAAGCCGCTAAAAGCCGCTAAAAGCCGCTAAAAGCCGCTAATCCGCTAATCCGTCAATGGGCTTGCTTCGCAAGACAAAAAAACCGCTAGACGAAGAGAATCACAGAACGGATTCTTTTCATCTTGTGAGGCACCACTGTAATAACGTTGCCCTTTTGAGAAACATCACACATCTTAATGTAATTCTTTTGAACTTATCTCAATGCCCTACAAGTAGGAATCACGTTAGTAGAGAAATCTGTATGCAAACAGCCTCTGTTAAATACAGTACAAAGACTGGCTCTTTCTCTCCAGCCTCCAAGTGCTTATCCTCCAACATTTCTCCTATGAAAACAGGAACATCCTAGTCTATTATTATTAATAATAATACCTTACCCATCTAACTGGGCTGCCCCAGCCACCCTGGGTGTCTTCAAACACACACACACACACACACACACACACACACACACACACTAAAACATTAGACAACTTCCCTATACAGGGCTGCCTTCAGATGTTGTTTAGTTACTTATCTCCTTGGCTTGGAGGTCACATAACACAACTTCTCTCCGATGAAAATCGGGACTCCTAAGGAAAAGTGGGACATTCTGGGATCAAATCAGAAACCTGGTCGGCTTCTGTAAATCCGGAACTGTCCCTGGAAAATAGGGACCTTTGGAGGGCCTGCAAGTGCTAAGTGAAGGCCTGAACAGGGAGCCAAGCGTGCTTACATAGGCTCCTCTGTACAACCAGGAGCCATGATTTGGTACAAAGGTAAAGGACCCCTGGACGGTTAAGTCCAATCAAGGCGACTATGGGGTTGTGGTGCTCATCTCACTTGCAGGCCGAGGGAACCGGCGTTTGTCCACAGACAGCTTTACGGGTCATGTGGCCAGTATGACTAAATTGCTTCTGGCACAATGGGACACGATGACGGAAACGAGAGTGCACGGAAACACCATTTACCTTCCCGCCACAGCGGTACCTACTTATCTACTTGCACTGGTGTGCTTTGGAACTGCTAGGTTGGCAGGAGCTGGGACAGAGCAACGGGAGCTCACCCTGTTGTGCGGATTTGAACTGCCAACCTTCTGATTGGCAAGCCCAAGAGGCTCAGAGGTTTAGACCACAGCGCCACCCGCATCCCTTTAGCAGCCATGATTTGAGAAGGCTCCATCTGGAGGAACCAACCTAAGGAGACCTGGCTCCTACTGCAGACTTTTGTCAAACATGGAGCAGTCAAGGGGATGGAGTCAGATAGGAGCAAGGGAGGCAAGGGAGGAGGGAATGTGACACTGGAAGTGAGACTAGGACCTTTGCCATCACAAGTGAAACAAATTAGCCCTCTGATCAGATGACTAACTTCTGGACAGGGTGTAATGAAAATGCAGGGAAGTTCAGACTTGAGGAATTCAAAGTAACAGTTATACATTTCTAGCTCTGAATGTAACGGGGGAATATATTTTTTTATAAAAAATGTAGGCATGTACCATCCTTTATAAGCAAAGTAATGTCTGTATAATATAATATTTTATCCCGGTAATAGGCTCATGTCTTTAACAGCCAATGTATTACATTTTATTTTTTAATAATGAGAGTTATAACTGTACTTCACAATGAGTAAGTGTATTAATTATGAGACAAATCAAGCCAGATAGTGTTTCCTGCTCTGTTTCCTTGAATTTCAATGACTAAGATTTTACTTTAAAATTAAGGACCTTTTAATATATCTAATAATGAATAAATGAACTAATTACAGATAATAAATATATTTTTATTGAAATCTGAATGACTACACTTGTCGTTAGCCCATGGAAGTGAGTTGTACACCCTTGAATTATGCACCTCTATGTGTATTAATTATACATTTGTCTTATTACTGACTTAAATATCTGGGTTCTGCAAACATTCCATTGGATTCAATATTTCCCTGAGCTATGTAGATAAAACTCTCCTTGATTTAAATAGTTGTCTCTGTCGATCTGTCAGCAGAAATGGCTCTTTCTGAAAAGCTTGAAACATATTTTAATTTTTACCACAGGAGATGTATGGACTCATAAGTTGAGAGCAAATTCATTTCAATCTAATAACAATAAGGGAAAATGAAAGAGCTGGAATAGTGGAACTCTGCTAGGAAACTAATAAAACTATTAGCTTCTGTCTGCCATGGTACGCTTTAAAACAATGAGGCCACATACGCAACATACTTTTAAAACATATTTAAAGCACATGACTTAACCCCCAAGAATCCTGAGAATTGTAGTATGTTGTTGGGTAACTGCAGTTCCCAGAATCCTTTGGGGGAAGTCATGTGCTTTAAATGGATGGTGTGCATACAGCCTGAGAATCTTTGAGTTCTCAGCCCTGTATACCTGAAGGAGCGTCTCCGTCCTCATTGTTCAGCCTAGGCATTGAGCAAGAGCAAGAGGGAAGAAGCCACTTCATGGCTCCTTCTTTGAAACTATTGATAATTCCTCAGGTGTATCTATATTGCTAGCCAGCTCTCACTGATATTGTACAATGAGTGACTATTGCTACAGTTGCATAGGATGCTGTATTCTAACGGGTCAAACCATTTGCCACTTGAGTAATAATAATAATAATAACAACAACAACAACAACAACAACAACAACAACAACAATAATTTTATTATTAATACCCCGCACATCTGGCTGGGTCATTCAAGGAAGGTCTGTTGCCAGGGAGAACTGTTAAAGAAGCAGAGGGAGGGGGGATGTATATTTCGTAGGGAGGAAAGAATTTGGCTTAAATAGTAGATCACATTCAACCCAGCAAAAAACCATAATGTTCCAAGCATCATTATCATCATCATCATCATCATAAATTTTATTATTTATGCCCTGCCCATCTGGCTGGGTTTCCCCACCCAATCTGGGCGGCTCCCAACAGAATTTTTAAAAACACAATAAAACGTCAAACTTTTAAAAAAACTTCCCAATACAGGTCTTCCTTCAGATGTCTTCTAAAAGGCAGATATTTCTTTATTTCCTTGACATCTGATGGGAGGGCGTTCCACAGGGAGGGCGCCACTACTGAGAAGGCCCTCTGCCTGGTTCCCTGTAACCTCACTTCTCGCAGTTGGGGAACCACTAGAAGGTCCTTGGAGCTGGACCTCAGTGTCAGGGCAGAACGATGGGGGTGGAAATGATGCATATGATTCTCAGGAGAGCAGGACTGATATGTAAAAAATGATGAAGGACACATCCTTCCCTCCCAGTCCATAAAGTCTTCAGATGGTGACCTCTAACATGTCAAGAAAATTCTATGGACAAAACTCCTGAGGCTCCAGATGTCTCCAGGAGAGAGTCCATCAACACCCTGCATGATACACTGTTAGCCATAAACTCCACGTCTGGTGTTTCTCCGCACTTTGGTGACCTCTTCTAATAATTTACTTTTTCCCTAGTACGTCAGACATATGTTTGGTATATAATCTTCATTCCCCTCCTGTCAGTCATCAATATATTTTATTTAATACAGTCGAACTGAAAAATTTAATATGCTAACTAATATAAAGCAGGCTTTCCTAATCTTAAGAGACTACAAGCAGGATGCTGTGCAAATTTATATGCTACAGAAAGAGTTTAATACTGAACAGCTGAGTAATTTCCTGTACGATGGCACAATTTGGTCACGTGCTGAGTTTTCTCAGTGTCTGTTAAAATGAATAGAGGTGGGGGAAAGTCAGCCTCTGGCCCACCTAAATCTAAACCTCTCAAAACTACATTTTTTCTCAAAAGAGCGGGGGGAAAAGCTGTCATAAAAATATCCAAATTGTGGCAAACAGTCTTGGAGCACTATCATTGTAGCATCATTTAGAAGTGTGTCTGTACCTGATCATTCTCTGCAGAGGAAACCACTGGGGACCCCACATTAGCTATTCTGTTCCTTCCTTGGAAATGCTCTTGGTCGAAATAGAACAAAAGGTGGTAGAATCTGAAAACTTATAATAGGGGGAGGGCTGTGGCTCATTGGTAGATAATAATAATAAATTTATACCCTGCCCATCACTTTGGGTGGCTCCAAACAGAATATAAATAATAAAAATAAAAAGCAATAAAATATCAAACATTAAAAACTTCCCTAAACAGGGCTGCCTTCAGATGTCTTCCAAAAGTCACATAGTTGTTTATTTCCTTGACAGCTGATGGGAGGGCGTTCCACAGGGAGGGCGCCACTACTGGGAAGGCCCTCTTCCTGGTTCCCTGTAACTTTGCTTCTCACGAAGCTGGATCTCAGTGTCTGGGTTGAACAATGGGAGTGGAGAGGCTCCTTCAGTGCAAGTAGATAAATAGGTACCTATCCGGTGAGAAGGTAGATGGTGTTTCCGTGCGCTGCTCTGGTTTTGGTGTTCCGTTGCACTAGAAGCACCTTAGTCATGCTGGCCACATGACCCGGAAAAACTGTCTGCAGACAAACACTGGCTCCCTTGGCCTGTAAAGCAAGATGAGCGCTGCAACCCCAGAGTTGTCTGCAACTGGACTTAACTGTCAGGGGTCCTTTACCTTTACCTTTAACCTCAGGTATCTATGGAAGAGGCTGAACCCACAAGGAAAGAAACATAATTCATACTGTGGTGAACCTCTGCTGAACAAAACTTAACTTTCAGTAAACAGAATAGGAAGATCTTGGGAACAGGGAAGGCACTGCTGAATAATATTGCACCGTTTCCTGGAAATAGTTCTTAAGGTGAGCGTTCGCATAATGAGTTCACAATTTCCATTATTTCCTATGGAATGATTTATAATCCAGAGTTTTTCAGATCTGTCCTCTGACTTTTTCAGTGGTTTCTGACTGAAATGGATGCAGCCAACCGAACAAAAGAGAGTTAAAGAGGGGGACGGACCCTGATTTGTCCACTCTCTCCTGCTCTAAGATTCGCCTGATCTGCTTCCCTCTCTCCCTGAATGGTTTCTGCCCCAAAATTGCTGCTGCTAACCAGCAAAGTAGAAACAACCAAGAAAATAAGGAAATAGGCAAACTCCTGGTGTTTGAATATCTGAATCTGTGGCAATTAAAGTGAATTTTGGTATAGCGAGTGGGCAGATAGCAGGACTTGTGTGTACCCTTGTATTCCTGGAAATAAAGTAATATTTCAAGTAGGAAGTTGTACCCATATCCCCACACAAGTGAACCCCAACTGGAATCAGAAATAGAAAATGAATGTCACCAGGTAAAGGCAGCATTTGCTAAAGGCCAGACATTTTGCTGAAGGCCAAAACAGCTAAAATCACAGCATCCCCATGCCTAAATCTGTTAAGAAAAACACACAAGTTATTTAGTGTGTGCCACAGTCCAGCAAGGTCCTCTGTTTCCAAGGGGCAGCTGGTACTCTAGAGCAATTCTGTCTCCTAAACTAGCGAGAAACTCAAACCAAAGTCAAAATTTTCTCAGAAGACATTGCCCCCCGGCACACCCTCTCTAGAAAGAAGGTGCAGAATCTTATCTGAATATTCTGCAGTATTTTTGTGGTATATGCCATTTCTCCCACCACAACCCCCCTCCCCAAATGCCCCAGAATTGCATTAGGTGGGAGGGGAAATAAGCAACTAGAATAACTAGTTACAAGTTATTCTAATGTTTAGATGGGATGGAAACATTCCAGGGGAGGAGACACAAAAAATGATAAGCGATAAGAGGCAAGCGGTATGATAGATCCATGTTGTACAAATCTTTGGGGGGGATAATCGCTTGTTCATGACAAATACGATGGCCCTGTTTGTTTTATTCATAGAAGAGTGTAAGATGACATGAGGCATCTCCCTTCATGCCTTAAAGGCTAGCAAGTCCATCTGGGAGATAGAGAGAAGGAGGTTTAAGTGATTGCCAGAAACCCAGTTCAGACAAGCAGATGTAATAAACCACACCAAAGGGAGAATTAGGAAGTGAGAGAAGTGGAGAGAGGTCCCATCACACAAGCAAATCTGCAGAGATTAGGGGGAAGCTCAGAAACGCCAGAGTGAATGGTGATAATGAGGAGGAGCTTGGCTGCAGCAGCAAGCAAGCATGAATGAAAATTAGGTTGCCTGGGGGAGGAAAAGGGGCTTTGAACAGAGGAGTCGGCTTGTGAAATATAAATGCAAATGCCTAGGGCTTAAATTAAAGGAAATGCGAAGATACAACCTGGAGATCTGAAAGGGAAAGTGGAGCATCTGAATTTGGGCCAGCGCATATACAGCTGGGGATTTCCTTCCCTACTTTTTTAGGTGGAGAGTAGAAATAAAAAAAGGAATTATAGAATACAAAGTGCTGCTACAGGTGCAGAAGTGGAGTAACAATGCTAACGGAAGTTGCACTGATGCCACACCGTAGAGCTGGGGCGGATCTACACTCAATGTCTTTAACGCTAAGGAAGGGTTAAGGAATGCTTTTGATAATGTAGATGAACATCTGACAGCCTACTTTTTATATTCATAATGCGTTATTACTTTGCCTTTTTTGTCACTTAATCGCACTGGGATGTTGTTATGCTGTAGTGGCTGATATCCCTTCAAAGGGGTTGTGTGCCTGATCTTCCTTTTTAAAAAAAAAGGAAAAAAAGAAGCCCAAATGTTATCCAATTTGTATGGTTTTGATGCTGGAATCTAAAATAACCGTAGACCAGGCTAGCCAATGTGGCATCTTCCAGGTGTAGTTTGACTACACTTCCATTTTTGGGTTGCTGAATTAATTTTATTAGCATTTATAAAGAGAAATACAGAGCTTAATAACAAAGACTATCCTCCCTGGAAGAGAGGGGAGTGGTTGTGGGCGGGAGCCCGAGCACCGCCCCTAGCAGGGGGCGTTAGCCCCCTGCCTCCACCTCACCTGGCTGGCGCCCACGCCCCTCGGCAGGCACCCAACAAGGTGCCTCAGAGGGGGCGTGTTCAGCATCCTTTTGCTGTGGCGCCAGCCTCTCCCCGGCCTCATTCTTCGCCGTCGTCTCATCGCGAGTCACCTACCCTCCACTCCCTTTGAGTCAGGGCTTAGGTCATTGGCCTTGCTATGGACCTTAGGTTGGTCGCCCTGGTTGTCCAGGGGGGCTGGTAGGAGTTTTTCCATTTGGCATTAGGCTTTTTGGTTTTTTCGCCTACCTCGTAGCAATCGTCACAACTTTCGTGGTATTGGTGGGTAGGTTAGGCATAGGAATAATGTGTTGTGGTGTGTCAAAGGGCTAGGTGTGGCCATCGCCTATGCCTTCAATTTTTGGGTATTCCGTTAAAGGAATCTGGCGGTCGTGTATTCTGTCCGATGCCTGCTTGGCGGGAGGCCATGACACGACCCTCGGTGACATCAGGGGAGAGCCTATAGTTGGATTAGCATCAACAGGCTCCACCTACTGGTGAATAAACCCACTTGTTTTAGAGATCCAATGCCTAAGCCAATACCTTTTCACTGCTGTAATCAATGAAGTTGTGGCCTTTCCTTGCCCATTAACCTTATATCACATGTCCTCGTGTATTTATTTCACATCGCGGGGGTCGGGTCCTCGAACCACAAATATACCATACTTTTCAGTGTATAAGACTAGGATTTTTTTCTTTAAAAGCTATGTTAAAAATTAAGGGTTGTCTTATACATGGATAGTGTACCCCCCCCCCATTTTCTTAATTTGGAATATATATATATATATATATATATATATATATATATATATATATATATATATATGTAGGTTTTGGTGTCTTCGGGTGTCTTCACGTGTAAGAGTTGGGGTGTCTAGGCGACGTTTCGACGAGGTCTCACTCGTCATCTTCAGGCTGGTGCTTTCGGCTTCTTGTTACTAGAACATATATATATATATATATATATTATATATATATATATATATATATATGAATGAAAAAGAGAGAAAGAAAAGCAGGAAAAGGGGGGAATAAGGAAGATGAAATAGACAAGAGATTAAGAGAGTAAAAATAATGTTCAGAAATTAAAGAACTTTTCATTCTTCATCTGACCACTGTCTATAAGCAATATTCACTTCAACCACTCCAGTATAACAGCCTACAAACAAACATTATCTTCCATCCCAGATGTAGTTTGACTACAGTACCCATAATCCTTTGACCATTGGCCATAATGCCAGGGGCTGATGGGAGTTGGAGTCATCTGCCTTAGACACTTGGGCAAGAGGACCATGTTTTTTATTGGCTCTGAGAAACCACTGATCTTCTACTCATTTGTTTGATGCCCCACCTAGCGATGAAGCAGCATATCGCAGAATCAGATCTTTTGTTTCCCCCCAATGCTTTATTGTTTATATTTGTACATATCCCAGAATCAGATCTTAACTGGGTGCATTCCTTTCACTCCCAATGGAGCCTCTGCACCTCCGAGATCAACAATAATAATCCTGGGCTGGTCCTGTGTAAAAATGCTCACTGGTGCAGGAATGCAATTATTCTATAGCTACACATGGGAGATATGATATAAATCTTATTTATTACACTGCTGTTAATACTGACAACCTTACTAGCTCAGGACAAACCAATCTATACACCACAATTTCCAGATTCATTATATAAAACTGAGTACACATGGGGAAATGTGGATGGGGCTTTGTTGTGTAAGGGTTTCTACTAGACCTAGGCATTTCGAAACTCTTGTTAAATCATAGCTGCTGCCCCTCCACTTCGTCCCCTCCATGTTGCAAGGGAAGATAGGTCATGTGTCCAGCCTAAACCCAGGTTTATTTATGATCATTTATTTCTGGGATTTATATCCTGAGGCTCAGCATCACAGATAACAGCTTACGAGTATAATGAGTCCACAGCAATGTAGTAAAACAAAGCTTCATAAAGCAGATTTACGGGAGTTCACCCACCACCACACAAAAAACAAAAAAACTCCCAGATTTCAACACAAGCCAACAGCAAAGCATGACACAAACTGGTTCCAGAAACTGAGCTAGTAGCTCATCCATCCACTACCAGAATAGCAAAGGTGGGTTGACAGGGAAACGTGTTCTGTGTTAAGAGCAAGACAGAAGTGACTCTCATCCAACAGAGCGTGTGCAGTGCAGCTGGAGTTGTACATATGCAGCCCTTTAGAAAGAAAAATAAACTGAAATCCTGCACATCTGCTTTTGGGTGAGAAATGGGGAATGAGGAGGGCTGGATCCAGGCACTTTGTTTCTCGCCACCTGATGGCTGAATTCTCCATCCAGTTAGGATTACAGACACCCAGAATGGACAAGGGATGTGCACTTGGGGGAGCAGTTATTTAAAAATTTCATTTTGGGGATTAAAATTATTCTTGGAATTTTATTTGTACAATGTTTTCTCCTTTTTTTGGTTAATTTCTATGTAGTTCATTCAGTTTTTGCATTTCATTTTTTAAATTTGGCTGCTCCTGAGGAAACCGAGACCATATAACACCGGTCTTGAAAGACCTACATTGGCTCCCAGTACGTTTCCGAGCACAATTCAAAGTGTTGGTGCTGACCTTGAAAGCTCTAAACGGCCTCGGTCCACTATATCTGAAGGAGCGTCTCCACCTCCATCGTTCTACCCGGATACTGAGGTCCAGCACCGAGGGCCTTCTGGCGGTTTCCTCACTGCGAGAAGCCAAGTTACAGGGAACCAGGCAGACGGCCTTCTCGGTAGTGGCGCCCTCCCTGTGGAACGCCCTCCCACCAGATGTCAAAGAGAACAACAACTACCAGACTTTTAGAAGACATCTGAAGACAGCCCTGTTTAAGGAAGCTTTTAATGTTTGATGTATCACAGTATTTTAATATTCTTTTGGAAGCCACCCAGAGTGGCTGGGGAAACCCAGCCAGATGGGCGGGGTATAAATAAATTATTATTATTATTATTATTATTATTATTATTATTATTATTATTATTATTATTATTATTATTATTATTAAAGCTGGGGCTGTACTGCCCCAATGGTCCTTTGTGTGTGTATCGGAGTGGAGTGAACTGCCCCCCAAACCAATTCATAATCTTCCTTTTCCACTTCTGCAAGTTGAGATGCTTAGATTCGAAATGAAAACAAAATACTGTATTTGTGCTTCATACTGTATTTGTGCTTGGTTCTCCAGTTGTACAGCTAGAGAGAGGAAGGTGCTCCAGAAGGTCATAACCACAGCCCAAAGGATTATTGGTCACCCTCTCCCACCTTTGGAAGAACTGTACGGTTCCCGTTGCCTTAGGAAAGCAAACAACATCCTGCAGGATCCATCTCACCCGGGATACAGTCTGTTTGCACTACTGCCTTCTGGCAGGAGGTATAGAAACATCAAGTCAAGGACAAATAGACTGAAAAACAGTTTCTATCCAAGAGCTGTGGCCTTTTTGAATGCTGTAACTCGATAGTGAGATCTGGGAGTTTTGGGGGGTGGGTGTGGGTGTGGTTGGAAGGTGGTTTGTTTGGTTGTTGTTGTTGTTTTGCTTTTACTGTTTTTAAGGGATGGCATCCAATTTCGTTGCATTTGTGCAATGTTGCACTAGTGTAATGACAATAAAGAATCTATCAAAATCTATCAAATCAAAATCAAATCTATCAGAAATCAAAAATATGTAATGTTTTAATTCAGAATTAGTTAATTTCAGAACCATTTCATTCTTGTTTTATGAAGTACAAATACAAACAAAGGTCTTTCATTTTTCATAAGCTTTTCAGATAAACCAAATGGACATCTCGAGAACAGATTAAATGTCTGCACCAAGCGCAAGACTGGATTCAGTACCGAACTTCAGAAAACAGCAAGTTTCAGTCCAAAGCACTGCAGGGGCGTCTGTGATTCAGTTCGTGTCTAAATCCCAATTCAGAAAAATGAAAGTCCACGCCTTCTCCATTCACTATGATGGGGAATTTTTTTAATCAGCTATAACTTTCCCCCTTGTGACATAATTAGATAGCTTTCAGGCACAGTAGCTCCTGCTCAATGGATAAGGCATGTCAAACTACATACAGATAAATCCAGATGTTTTTGTGCTGGGCACTATTTAAATATCATAAGAATAGCAGCAGTAGTTTTCCTGATAGGGCACCTTTCATAGATGGAGTGGTTGGGTGTGCTTAAAGATGACTCGATTAGCCTCTTCTATTCTTTCCTTTCCTGCCCCGACCTGGCCACTGTGATCCATGCGACGGTCACCTCCAGGCTTGACTACTGTAATTCGCTCTACGCAGGGCTGCCCTTGAAGCTGTCCCAGAAACTCCAGCAGGTGCAGAATGCAGCAGCGAGGCTCCTCACGGGGTCTCTGCCATGGGAGCATATTCACCCAGTGCTTTTCCAGCTGCACTGGCTCCCGGTGGAGTACAGGGTCAGATTTAAGGTGCTGGTTTTGATCTTTAAAGCCCTTCATGGCTTAGGACCCTCGTACCTACGGGACCACCTCTCCTGGTATGCCCCACGGAGGACCTTAAGTTTCATAAATAGGCAGGGCCTGTAAGACAGAGTTGTTCCGCCTGGCCTTTGGCTTGGAGCCAATTTGATTCCCTCCCCCTCTTTCTTTTTCCTTTATCCTCCTGTGATGAGGCTGCATTTTACTGTTTCAATATTTTAATGTTGTATTTTAATCTTGTTTTTAAGTTGTATTCATTCAACTTGTTTTTATTATTGCTTGTTAGCCGCCCTGAGCCCGGCCTTGGCTGGGGAGGGCGGGGTATAAATAATAATAATAATAATAATAATAATAATAATAATAATAATAATAATAATTATTATTATTATTATTATTATTATTATTCTGTTGTGGACTATATACACATACACATACAAACACACATACATGGAGAGGGAGATGCCACTAGGTAAAAAAACCCTGCCAAATAACAAAGGGCCCCAAAGGTTTCTAGGATGGGCACCTTTACATTTTGATTATTATTTTTAAAGGATCTAGCTATAATTGAACAATTTTCAGCAGAAGTGAATGAAATTTGCAGTCATTTCTGTGGGGGACGGAACCTGCCATATTTCAGAAGTAGACCTGAAATGTCCCATAAATGTGCTTTTTCCATTGTTATATCATTAAAAAAAGAATCCATTGAATCTTTCATATTGTTTTGGGGCAATTTGTATGAAAATGAAATGAAGGAAATGAAATGTAAGGTACGGAAAGACTGATGTGTTTTTTAAAAAATGTTTATTATCTTTTTTCTGTATTTTTTATTTCTTTCTTTTTTCTTTTTCTCTTTTTATTTATGTAATGTTTTCTTTGAAACTTTAATAAATATCATATAAAAAAATATTGTATGAAAATAGCATACATCCCACTTTGGTTTGGGATTGTGCAAAGGCGACACCCCCCAATCTCAGAACACAGCAAGTTAATTCCTCTGGAACCCAATCTCCTGTACTGGGTGAATTGAGAGAATACACCCTTGTGCAAATTAATTGAAACAAACAATGAACTGAGTACAGTAGTTTATTCTACAACACTCACATACAGATGTACAAAATTCACACATACGTATATTAGTAACGGATATGACCTCCGCTATTTTTAAGCAGCATTTGAACACAGTTTGGCATGGAGTCTACTAGTTTTGAACAGTCACTGTTGATTTTCAGATCCCTATACCACACTTGAATCAGTGCCTGAATGAGCTTCTCCATAGTTGTACAGTCTACAGCACGGAGGCGACTTTTGCATATAGCCTACAAATTCTCAATAGGATTTACATCTGGGGAATTCCCTGGCCAATCAAGTACCTGTATTTGCTGCTCTGTCATGAATTTCTTCACCACTTTCGATGTGCGACAGGGGGCTAGGTCCTGCTGCAATATCCCAGTACCGTCAGGATACCTCTTTTCCAGCTCTGGAATAACTCTCTTTCGTAGAACCTCAATATATTGTGGCGAGTGCATCATTTCTTCTCTTGGCTGCAGGCTTCTGACACCATAATAACTGAAGTATCCCCAAAACATCTTCTTTTGTGGGTGCTTGACAGACTGATCGATGTGGCATAGAAAACATGCTTTGGTTCAATTAATTTGCACAAAGGTGTAGTGTAATGCAAAATTCCTGCACTGTCTAGTCCTGCCAGGTCTCGGGATTGCTGGACCTATAGCAGCCATTATAAATTATATAATAATATCTAATAATAATTTATTATTTCTACCCCTCCCATCTGGCTGGGCTTCCCCAGCCACTCTGGGCAGCTTCCAACAAAGATTAAAAATACATTAAAATGTCACACATTAAAAACTTCCCTGAACAGGGCTGCCTTCAGATGTCTTCTAAATGTCAGGTAGTTGTTTATCTCTTTGACATCTGATGGGAGGGTGTTCCATAGGGTGGGTGCCACTACCGAGAAGGCCCTCTGCCTGGTTCCCTGTAGCTTTGCTTCTCACAGTGAGGGAACTGCCAGAAGGCCCTCGGCGCTGGACCTCGGTGTCTGGGCAGAACGATGGGGGTGGAGACGCTCCTTCAGGTATACTGGGCCAAGGCTGTTTGGGGCTTTAAAGGTCAACACCAACACTTTGAATTGTGCTTGGAAACATAGGTATTGGCTTCCTTCTGTTAATCATTTGGTTACGTGGGGTTTTCTGTTTTACATTTATCAGCTAAAACACACCGAGAAACCAAGAACAATTGTGCAGTGTTGCGCATGGACTGCACTTTGACATGATGTTTAACGTCCTCAAAAATAGCCTTTAAATGAATTCTAAATTGGGTTCCCTTTTTTGCTTTTTAATGGCGCTCTCAATCATTCGCATTCCCTCTGGTGGGAAGGTGTTTTAAACCGTTCCACATTTTCTAAGGTTCTAGTTGATGTGAATGATTGAGTTAGATGGAAATTTCCAGCTAATAATAATACCATCTGCAAATAGACGAGAAAGGGGGACTAAAATGCATTCCAATGAATGGCCTTCACTCTATTTAGATGGCATGAATTACTTACTGGCATATCATTCAACCTTTATGAGGACTCATTATGTTGGCTACCCCTTTCCATCTTTCAGTGTGTACACAGATGGTCCCGGCAATGTTTATTCCCTTTTCTTTAAGAGATGCATAAGGGAGAAATCTAATTAGGTTCCCCCTCTTTCTTCTTCTTCTTGACTTATAGTTGAAACAGGCATCCCTCCTGAACTTACTTTCTTCCGGTTTCACAGACAGCTGTGGCCTAGTTATGTCTCCAGGGCCAGACTAAATCACCGGCCTTGCTTTCCTGGGTGTGTTATGTGGGTGATTCAGGAATGGTGTGCAGGATTCCTGCTTGAAATAATGAGAAAACGGAATCGAAGTAGTAAAACTGCATTTATAATTTAGTGAACTTGTTTATTCGCTTGAGCTTAAGAATATGGAATTTTCAAGCTGAGGAGTAGAGAGGGGAGAGAATCAGAATTCAGCTACAGGTTCTTAGCATTTTTTTGTCTTGCCTCTTGCAGAAGCTTTCAGATTCTCTCTCTCTCTCCCCCCCCCCACTCTCTATACATAATTGCCTTTCCCTACAATGCAATCTGAGAGATGACAAGAGATCAGTAAAGATACTTTGTGAAGCTCAGTCTGGGCATGTGAAACAAAGCAACAGAAGCACTATTAGAAATGCTACACAATATTACAGCTAAGAACTATAGCACCACCATATTATGTGAGTAGTTGCTGCCATAGATTTTACCGGGGGGGGGGGCAACCCTGATAACTTTTGAATAACATTTGAACAATCAAGACAATGAAAGGCTGCCTTCCTTGACATACCTGCATAATATATATCTGTAGTCTCCATCAAAATTGGAAATAGATGATATGCTTGTTTAAAAATCATAGGGGGGAAAATCCCAACACCTTTTAAAATTGCTGTAGTTGTAGATATTGTTATTATATCAGTTTGAAATTTCCTATACTCCTAGAACTCAGGTAGGCGCTGTGCATAAAATTGCAAGTTGTTAGCTCAGTACATGCCACTGCTATAGCCTATAGAATTGTGAGGTTTATAATGGAGGAGTTTTTGTTTGTTATTCATCATTAATATCAGTAATAGTCAGTTGTTGTTTCTTTTGGTCAAGAATTTCCTTCCAGGTTCTTGGTAACAGTTGCTGTGGGTGCCAACACGAAATGGGTGACAGCAGCAGTAAGAGAGGGAGGGAGGGAGGTGATAGTACTCCATACCAGTGAGTGCCAGCACAAAAAGCATTGCTTAAGACTTTCCTTATTTGATCCCGTGGTTCTGTGGCTCACGTTCAGACACCACCAATTGACAGTTAAGTGTAAAACCATCCGGCTGTGCAGAAGAATGTACGAGCCAATCCAAAGTTAGAAATGCTCAACAAACCAATTTGCTTGAGCATAAAAGATGAAAAACCTGGATAGTGGGAGAGACAAATTCACTTGCAACAACCTGATTCAGCTCTACATAAAAGGTAAAGGGACCCCTGACCATTAGGTCCAGTCACGGACGACTCTGGGGTTGCGGCGCTCATCTCGCTTTACTGGCTTTGTAAAACATTTAGCGAAAGTCCTCCAGTCCTGATGACATTTACATACAGTATGAGAAAAGAAAATACAGTTAAAAGGCAGAAACACCATCATTTTAGAGTCCAAATGAAGTTTCAGTTGTCTTTGGCTATTCGCACACATTATAATTTTTTTTAAAAGTGAATATTCGATGCTCCGGATTCCCATTCCATTTCAAACCCATTAATGAATTTTCTTTTCTGTCCTTTTCTTGCAAATTTCCTTGCAGCGGAGATAAAGAACGCGGAAGACCGTTCCCCTACAGTTCAGCATCACCATGCTCACAAATATGATTCACTGGTATGAGCTATATTTGGTTTCCGTGGAAGAACAAAGAGGTGTGTTTTTTTTTCACCCACAAGGGAAAAGTGCATAATATTTCTGACTCCCCTCCCCTCACACACATCAATAATTATCCTTCCGCGGGCTCAGCATGTGCTTAGAAGCCTGATGAAAGGAATCGCTCGGCTCCAAGTGGCTGATTCATCTGTCCCAGGAGAGACAGTGTGAGGAGAAGACAGATGCCTCCTCCTTCCCCCACTCACAAGTGTTCCATGTGCAGGCTTACTGAGCACACGTTGTAAAAACGTGAACCCACCATTCTATTCGAGCACCCAGTTCCTCATCATGTGGGATCTGACATCCAGGAACACAGCATATCTGCCATCCCTTGCAGTCCAGTGCCTTTGTGTCTGAGACCAAACATCTCATGCCATGCATGCAAAGCCACTTTCCCCTTTGGAGGAGGCGGATTTGCGGGCTTCACATGTATGAATAAGGGTTCCTTCAGTCTCACTGGGGTGAGGAGGCCTCCATATGCAAATCATCCACCCCAGAGCAAGCCAATAGGCTCCCTCACTGATGTATCTGGTGGAGGGTCACAGGTTGATGATAACACGTGGAATTTGAAGCACTTCACATAATCATCTCAGTGAGCCTTACAGCAGCCCTGTACCAACCCAACAACTGGTATTGTTGCTCCCTTCCCCTGAAGACAACTGAAATTGATGGATGTGGCCAGTGTTATAGGAATTATAAGGTCTTATAGGTAAAGGTAAAGGTACCCCTGCCCGTATGGGCCAGTCTTGACAGACTCTAGGGTTGTGCGCTCATCTCACTCTAGAGGCTGGGAGCCAGCGCTGTCCGGAGACACTTCCGGGTCACGTGGCCAGCGTGACAAGCTGCATCTGGCAAGCCAGCACAGCATACGGAACACCGTTTACGTTCCCGCTGGTAAGCGGTCCCTATTTATCTACTTGCACCCGGGGGTGCTTTCGAACTGCTAGGTTGGCAGGCGCTGGGACCGAACGACGGGAGCGCACCCCGCCGCGGGGATTCGAACCACCGACCATGCGATCGGCAAGTCCTAGGCGCTGAGGTTTTACCCACAGTGCCACCCGCGTCATGTAAGGTCTTATATATATATAAAATAAATGTTCATAAATGTACAAGGCAAACACATACATAAGTATATAAACCATGTGTCTGAAATGGTACAGGACAATCCTGAAGCCATTTTGACTTCAGGACAATCATTTTGACTTCAGGACAATCCTGAAACAGGACAATCCTGAAGCCATTTTGACTCTCCCAAATTGACCTCAGATATTTCTCTGCAAGGAGGAAGGAAATGGGAAAAGTTTTCCAATTGTCTTTGGACTGTAGGGGCTTACACCTCCCTGTAAATACAGTCTGGCAAGTATCTGTTAAGCTGAGCACACTATCAATATGAGTAAGAGATCCAGGAAGTATTTACCATCTCAAAGGAATGGCCAGGCTACCCAGAAGAGGCAATCAGATAAGGCATTATCAGGTATCCTAGCAGACAGGAGAGAAGCAACACACTCAAATTTCTGCTGAGGACCACCTCTTTCTGTGATGTATGTATGATGTTTTGGGGGATGGTCTTGAGCTGCAGGATAGGCCATTTCAAAAGTCTATATAAGAGCTTGCACACCAATGTTCTGGGTTCCTCTCCTCCTTCCCTGCCTAGGGGGAGTGGGGGACCCTGTTGCAACAGTTTAATAAAGATCATGCTTACTAGCCGCTTTGCTTCTCAGTATTTTCTGGTTGGCCTCTGTCATTTTCTCCTACAGATAGAAAACCTACATAAGGACTCTATACAGGCTCTTAGATACCCATAAGGGATAAAGAAGAAGTTTTTTCTTATAATACCAGAATATCAAACCAAGACCAGGGAGGTATGAGCTGAAATCCCCACTGAGCCATGACGCTCACTGGGTGACCTGGGTTCATCACTATATCTCAGCCTAACCTATCTCACAGGGTTGTTGTCATGAGAAAACACGAAGGAGGAGAATTTGTATGCCACAATTCTTGGAGGAAGGGTGTAATACAGGGGTAGGCAACCTAAGGGGCCGGATGCGGCCCAATCGCCTTCTCAATCCCGCCTGCGGACGGTCTGGGAATCAGCGTGTTTTTACATGAGTAGGATGTGTCCTTTTAATGCATCTCTGGGTTATTTGTGGGTCCTGCCTGGTGTTTCTACATGTATAGAATGTGTGCTTTTATTTAAAATGCATCTCTGGGTTATTTGTGGGGCCTGCCTGGTGTTTTGACATGAGTAGAATGTGTGCTTTTATTTAAAATGCATCTCTGGGTTATTTGTGGGGCATAGGAATTCGTTCATTTTTATTTTTCAAAATACCGTCCGGCCCACCACTTGGTCTGAGGGATGATGGAGGTCTGAGCCCATGGCTGAAAAAGGTTGCTGACCCCTGGTGTAATAGAAACTCAGCATCAACATCATCCTAGAAGCACCTATTGAGATCACAGCTGTGGTGAGATTTAAACCAGGGTCTTCTCAGCTCACATCCTAAAGTTTTTGTCAATCCATTACACTAACTCACTAGGATGCTAGTGAAAGATTACTGCTCTGTCAGTGATGGGTCCCCATTCAGCAAATGAGAGCCTCTTCTATCCTTGCAGGGGCCATACATACTAAGCCTTTTAGCTGTTGTACTTGCCAGAGCTTGAGAAAGCAATTTCACATCCTTAGATGTGACCCCACAGTGCAATAAAAAGGGGCAATAAAAAATAAAGTCTTTTTAAATACATGTTTAAATAACACATTTTAACATTAGCTATTGGGTGTTTTATAAGCATTGGATCATCATCAAAGTTAGAGCAATTCCCTTCTAGGCTTTGCACGATTCACTGATCAAATATTAAGTACACAAATAACATTGTGTTGAGCTGCCCATTACAAATAGTGCGTTTGTGAAGAAGCTGCAGAGAAAAGACAGCCTTTGATGTAAACACATCGGCGTGGCTCACATTTGCAGAACCGTGCTCTTTGCTGGGATTAAAAACCAATTCAATCACCTGTAATTTAGAACTGAAGATGGGATGGATTTGGTTCGAGGCGTTACAAATGTTACCATTCAGTTTCAATAAATCTGATGATATAATGTATGGCTGCAAGGTGCGATCCAGCCAAGACCAAATGTAATGTTTTACAGCGACTCGCTGTGAAATTTCGCACCCCTGTCTCGGATTCCCTCTGCCTCTTTAACAACGCCACCCCCAATTTAGGGAGAACTTATACCAAATTTAATCATGTTTGACATGATCTAGCCAAAGTCCCATTGAGATCACATGCTTGCTTCCCTATTCTGCTTCTCTACCTTCGCACCATTCAGTCATTACTTTGCCCATTTTATTCTCTGTTGAATAAGTGTGTCTTCCTGAAAACAAGAATCTAATAATGAGGTGCAATATACAGAATATGGGAAACATGATGCCCTGATGTCTTAAAACAGATACCGAGGAAATGTAATGGGCAAGGATGGAGGCAGGGGAAGAGCTCGCTATGAACAGAATTGTATTAGGATTTATCAGACCTATATTTCCTCCCAGAACAGGGAGGTCCTGGTCACAGCAGAAGTGTGAACACAACTGCCCTGGGGCAATTTGAGACTGAAATTGACTCTAGCAATTTGTGCATCATTACTGAGGTGGAAATGATCACTATCACTTCTTCACTTGCCTTGCCAAATTCCGCCGAGACGAGGGGGTTTGTGATCCGATTCCTAGTCACCTTGGATTATAGAAGGAGTGTTTGACAACGGTGTCCTGCACAAAAGTAAGTCCCTCTGATTTCAGTGGGGCTTACTGTCAGGTAAGTAGGTACAGGATGACAGTCTCAAACTGCAAATTAGCACGTCAAGAGGAATCACTTCCACTGGAAAGGAAGGATTATCTCAGAGCTCCAAGGGCAATAGTTCAGTGCTGGGAAAATGTGATTCTTCCCCTAGCAAGTGCATGCCATCTCAACTGATGCCATGGGCATATTGGCTACTGCCTGTGTGGTAATTCTGGGGATATACTGTTAGGATTCTTGCTCCGTGTTTGCAGTCATGGGATTGTTGTCTATCACATGACGGTGTATGTTTTCATTCCACAGTGTGGGAAGTGATGGAGACAGGATGTTTTGTACTACTGTGTTCCGGAATGTAGGACTATTGTCCTTTGTTTCTTTCTCTTTGCTGTCTGGTGAGAAAGAGGAAGGAGCTAAGTCAGAATGCTCCAAGTGTATTATATGTAAATAAACGTAGATTAGCCAAAATGCTGAGCTCTTGAGTCTGTTACAATACTCTGCAGGGTCCCTAGCAAGCTAATGCCTTTCGGTATCAGTCGCTGTGATGTTCGGGCTGGAGAAAGCTTTTGAAGCTCCCGAATGACTGACAAGGAGGGTGAGAACATGCCAGTTGGGCATGTGCCTCTACCAGGTCCTACACATGAGTAGGATGATCCTAACATATACAACATGCTCTTTTTCACTTCTATGCATTTCATATACCGATATCAAACTCAATTCTCCAGAGCTACAATTCCCAGAGTTCCCAGAGAAGAGGGATTGATTGTTAAACCACTCTGGAGACTGTAGCTTTGTGAGGGGAATAGGAGCCTCCTAACAACTATCAGCACCCTTAACAAACTACAGTTCCCAGAATTCTTTGGGGGAAGCTATGACTGTTTAAAGTGGTATCATAGTGCTTTAAATGTATTGTGTGAATGTGTTCTATGATGTCTTAGGTAACTGTAACAGGGCTGCCTTCAGATGTCTTCTAAAAGTCAGATACAGTGGTACCTCGCAAGACGAATGCCTTGCAAGACAAAAAACGCGCAAGACGAAAGAGTTTTTCGTTTTTTGAGTTGCTTCGCAAGACAAATTTCCCTATGGTCTTGCTTCGCAAGACGAAAACGTCTTGCAAGTTTGTTTCCTTTTTCTTAAAACCTTTAATACCCAGGGAAACCGTGCTTTGCAAGATGAAAAATTCGCAAGGCGAAAAAACTCGCAGAACGAATTAATTTTGTCTTGCGAGGCACCACTGTAGTTGCTTATTTCTTTGACATCTGATGGGAGGGCGTTCCACAGGGCAGGTGCCACTACCAAGAAGGCGCTCCACCTGGTTCCATGTAACTTCGCTTCTCGCAGTGAGGGAACCACCAGAAGGCCCTTGGAGCTGGACCTCAGTGTCCGGGCAGAATGATGGGGGAGGAGATGCTCCTTCAGGTATACCGGGCCAAGGCCATTTAGGGCTATAATCAAGACAAAAGGATGTTTCTTTTCAGCAACATAAGCTGCTCGAAAACCCCACAATCTGAACATCTAGGAATTAAAATCTGCCTGAGCATAATGAAAGTGTTTGTCTACTCTTGCCTGTAAAAAGCAAGAGTTGCCCAGAATGTCCATTATCAACTAATCAGAGAGGAAAGTCTGCCAAATGGATTGATCGCCTGTCTTTCTGGTATCTTAGCAAATAATAGTGATGATGCTTGTGGGCACCTGGAGCAAACACCAAGTAATCAACCTCTTCTCTGCGTAATTGTTCACCAGAAACAATTTGGGTGAATACGCCGACACTTTATCAACACTGTTATCAGGCAAATAAATGACTGTCAGCCCCATTCACACAAAAGCTTCAGATAACTGCGGTTGCCATAGAATGTACTCTTTGGGTTCCTTGGATTAGTTATTTTTATAAGCCTGTTAATTAAAAGAACAGAAAATAGTAGCAAGGAAATGCTAGCAGAAGGAATAATGAGCAGAAAGACAAAGGGAAAGACTCCCCCCACCCTCACTGTTGACTGAGAGCTAAGAAAGGAATCTGTATTAAATAAAACTGGCAATTCCATTTCCCAAGACTGACATTTTATTAAGAGGAGCGCAGGGTGGGTCTGGTTCAGATATTGTTTTGGCTGCTTTCTGTACTCATGGAAACGAGAAATGTAACACGACAGCCTCAAGGTCACACAGATCTCAAGCAGCCCATTTCCCATGACCCGAACTAGAGGTGGCTACAGTTGAGTGTCTGGTTCTCATGTCACAACGCTGACAATTTGTAGATGAACCTTGCGAGGAGACAAAGGTATGATCTGAACTGGCCCTCGGATTCCCTGAAAGATGGATAGCCCAGGTAAAACCATCGTATCCATTTGTATAGCCAAAGCCCAATTTGATTAAATCTGTAGCACACATTCTGCAGTCAAGGAGAGATGAATGGGGAGTCAAACCTAAGTGCCCCAAATGGAGATTTGCAAGGTTGGAATGGGCAGATGTCTCCTCTATGAAACATTTCCTTTGCATCCGCCTTATGGGGCAGAGTATACATGATGGCAGAAGGGGAAAGGCTTGGGTTGTGCTTTAGGAGTGAGCTCAGTTGATATGTCATATGCTTTCCAGCCACCTAATTTAGCTAGTTCACTAAGATTTCCTAACCCTGTACAGTGGTACCTCGGGTTACAGACGCTTCAGGTTACAGACGCTTCAGGTTACAGACTCTGCTAACCCAGAAATAGTACATTGGGTTAAGAACTTTGCTTCAGGATGAGAACAGAAATCGTGCGGCGGCAGCAGGAGGCCCCATTAGCTAAAGTGGTACCTCAGGTTAAGAACAGTTTCAGGTTAAGAATGGACTTCCAGAATGAATTAAGTTCTTAACCCAAGGTACCACTGTACTAGATTTAGGAAGGGAACTGTGGCAAATGCAGCAATTTAAGTGATTTATGCTCTCACTGTTAAGAAACACGCTCTTGGTTCTACATATGCTATCAACGTCAAATGTTGAAATATTGCGCGACTCTGTCTGGGAGTCCACAGGGGGACCAATGGGCCAATACACCTCCCCCAATGGCGGCCTGTGTGGGGTCGTTGCCACCAATCCATGTCAGAGTGACTCCCCGCCACAAGCTTGACCCCATCAGGTTTCTATCATGTAGCAAGCAGGCTGCCTTATGATGGAGACATGCCCAGTGCCTTAGCCAAACATGTCTTGCCTGGAATCAATAAAATTGTGGCCTAATTCAACCCAGTGTCCATTCTTTAGGCCCTCCCTGCTCCAGCTGTGACCTTCATGCACTTGTGATGGCAAAGACAAGGAGCCTGTGAGTTTGACTTGCTATCTGTGCTGAATCTACATCTCTGGCTTTGAGACCTTCCCTAGAAACCTAATGGAGAAGATCTGTTGGAAGTGTTGATGCTGTGAACCTTTATGCTCAGACAGTATAAATGTGTGTCAGCCTTTGGGGAATTGGCTTCCTCCCCCATGGACATAAACAAGGATCAAACGAAAGGAACATCTTACCAGTTAGAACTTTTAATAATCACAGAGAACAAAGAACACGTCTCCTAAAATGGCGGTGCTCCCAATCAAGGATCACTATCCCTACGAATCTATGTCACTCCTATGTCTTGTAATCTGAGCTTGTAACCTCTGCGCTTTCTGTTCTGATACTTTCTGAGCTCTCTGTGACTTTGGAGAAGGGGGGTGAATACTATCCAGAGACTGTGAATCTGTTAACTCTCTCTCTTCTAGAGTTTCTTCTATTAGCTGTTCCTCTTCCAGTATTTTCCAGCTTCTGAACTACCGTGTACCTCCGTGTATAAGACAATTCCCCCCCCCTTAGAAATAATAGGCAAAAATTGTGGGTTGTCTTATACATGGATAGCAGAGGGGAGACGGGCGATTGGTGGCAGCAGCCAGCATGAGATCGGCAGTGGCGATTGGGCATATGATTGGTTGCTGCGGCAAGGCCTGCTGACGATTGGCTGTGGCTGAGGCAATTGGACGTTGCTTTAGTGCAACAGTGAGGCGTGCGTGCAATTGACTGTGGTTGTGTCGAGTGGGCAGGTGGACTGTTGGTGGCGAGGCTGCAGACAATTGGTGGCCATGGCGATGCGTGCGATTTGCAGTGACAGGCAGGCTGTAGAGCGATTGGTGGTGGTGACCTGGCCACAGTGATCCATGTGACGGTCACCTCCAGGCTTGACTACTGTAATTCGCTCTACGTGGGGCTGCCCTTGAAGCTGTCCCAGAAACTCCAGCGGGTGCAGAATGCTGCAGCGAGGCTCCTCACGGGGTCTCTGCCATGGGAGCATATTCACCCAGTGCTTTTCCAGCTGCACTGGCTCCCGGTGGAGTACAGGGTCAGATTTAAGGTGCTGGTTTTCACCTTTAAAACCCTTCATGGCCTAGGACCCTCGTACCTACGGGACCGCCTCTCCTGGTATGCCCCACAGAGAGTCTCACGGTCCATAAATAGCAACACCCTAGTGGTCCCGGGCCCTAAGGAAGTTAGATTGGCTTCAACCAGAGCCAGGGCCTTTTCAACTCTGACTCCAGCCTGGTGGAACGCTCTGCCTCATGAGACCAGGGCCCTGCAGGATCTGATTTCTTTCCACAGGGCCTGTAAGACAGAGTTGTTCCACCTGGCCTTTGGCTTGGAGCCAATTTGATTCCCTCCCTCTCTTTCTTTTTTCTTTTCCTTCTCCTCCTGCGATGAGGCATTTTAATGAGGCATTTTAATATTTTAATGTTTCAATATTTTAATGTTGTATTTTAATTTTGTTTTAAGTTGTAATCATTCAATTTGTTTTTATTATTGCTTGTTAGCCGCCCTGAACCCGGCTGGGGAGGGCGGGGTATAAATAAAAAATTATTATTATTATTATTATTATTATTATTATTATTATTATTATTATTATTATTATTATTAAAAAAGCTCAACAACTGTGGGCAATCTCCCCCCCCCCAAAAAAAAGCTCAGCAACTTTGGGCACCCCACCCCCCCATAAATTTTTGTTGTGGTTCCAAAAAGTAGGGGTTGTTTTATACATGGGAGCGTGTTATACACAGAAAAATATGGTATGCCCCTTCTGCAAACCACGGTTCCAAGTCTATACTGTCCTCCTGCTCCTGGGAAGACTCCCACCAGTCTTCCTTGGTGCAGCCCTCTTCAGCATGGTCCCTGACAATGTGCAAATAAAGCAAGAATGTCTCCATTGACTTCATTCTATGCAAACAAATCTAAGCTATATGCTGGCACCCCTGAAAACTATTTCTGCTTGGATATTGGGGTGCCCATAATAATATCAGCCCAGAACATTTGGATATGCACTTGAGTCTTGTGAACTTTCTCCACTGACTTCACATGCATCAATTCTACATTATAGCCTTGTTTTTCATAAAGGATAACTGTAAGCCTTAAAACTGCGACTTGCATGAATATGATGCAATTGCCCTAGTTTTAAATGAAGTTTCAGTGTTCCTATACTTTAAACTGTTCTGTTACACAAAGGCTTTGAAGTGTAACATTCCAATGACTGAACGTCATCCATCTATGAACCTTCTCCTGACATGCCTTATTGTTTTTTACTTGTATGGTTGTCCTTCAAAAATAGATGAAAACTGATTGTGGTATATTTAAGGCACAGCTGAATTATCACTGTTTTTGTACCGTCATTAAAGACATGTTGTAGCTTGGAAAATGTTATTCAGGCATTGTAGGTGAAGGCTTTGCATGAAAGGCAACAAACAAGTGTGATACAGCTTCGAAAATATGCAGAGAAACAATGGACACAATCAAACCAGAATTATGCACCACTGCTTTCTCAGGGCCAATTAAGTACATGTTTAAATCATTTATATTGAAATCAGTGCTCACCATGACATACAGGATTTGTCTTTTGGCATGCTGCACAGCAAACACTGAATTGGCATGCCTTTTTTCCATGACCCTCGGTTCTTTGTGTTTGAAGATGGAATTCTGTGACTTTGGTGAACTAAGAATGCATAATCACAGCATGTTGAATGGATCAGTTGGTTTACAAAAGCACCTTGTCATAAATTCAGCCAGGTAATTGTGAACTGGAACCATAACTAAAATAGCAAAAGTTAACTTGAAATCTAAAAGAACTGGGCTTCCTGTTGTTTATTACACAAAAGCTATATTTTCCCCCACTGGGGCTAAAAAGGTAGACTATTTTTGGCCTGAAAGACACATTAAACTGCATTATGCTAACTGAAATGACATTTTAATGGTCCTATGTAATCAAGCTAATCAGATTTTACTGTGACTTCTTTTCCTTCCTTCCTTCCTTCCTTCCTTCCTTCCTTCCTTCCTTCCTTCCAAAAATAACCACAGACCATCCTTAATTTCCCCAAAGATGAGGCCTGGGACTAAGCTCTCTCCGGAAGCACTGAGACAGATTGTGTAGTTTTGTGCAGGGAAGATGTTTTGTGCAGGACATTCTCTTTGGTAGGTATTTCTTCGCATGTTTCAGGACATAGCCTTGATAAAATGCAGTATAAGAGTTTAAGCAGAGACTGCTTGATCAGACCAGTGGCCCATATATTCCAGCATCTTGTTTTCAAGTGGCCATCCAGATATTTATTTTATTATTCTATTTATGAAAGTACTTTTTTTTGTAAACTGCTTCGAGGTTTAATGCTCTATTAATATTAGGAATATTAATGTTGTGCAATTAATAAAGGTGTGTCTGCAGACTCTTTCTTGGGATCCATGATCACTGCAGATGGTGGCAGCAGTCAAGAAATTAAAAGGCGCCTGCTTCTTGGCAGAAAAGCAATGACAAACCTAGACAGCATCTTGAAAAGCAGAGACATCACCTTGCCAACAAAGGTCCGCATAGTTAAAGCTATGGTTTTCCCAGTAGTGATGTATGGAAGTGAGAGCTGGACCATAAAGAACGCTGATTGCCAAAGAATTGATGCTTTTGAATTATGGTGCTGGAGGAGACTCTTGAGAGTCCCATGGACCGCAAGAAGATCAAACGTATCCATTCTTAAGGAAATCAGCCCTGAGTGCTCACTGGAAGGACAGATCCTGAAGCTGAGGCTCCAATACTTTGGCCACCTCCTCATGAGAAGAGAAGACTCCCTGGAAAAGACCCTGATGTTGGGAAAGATGGAGGGCACAAGGAGAAGGGGATGACAGAGGATGAGATGGTTGGACAGTGTTCTCAAAGCTACCAGCATGAGTTTGACCAAATTGCAGGAGGCAGTGGAAGACAGGAGTGCCTGGCGTGCTCTGGTCCATGGGGTCACGAAGAGTCAGACACGACTAAACAACAACAAACAACAACAAATGCAGCCTCTGTAAGTAGAGTGGTCCAAATACCTGCATTTCCAAATCAAGTGTTCCATGGATACATTTGCAGCAAGCCATTTATTGTACATCGACCAGCCGCTTCTTGTACATTGACCTTTATGTAATTGTCAACCTTGTGAGACATTACCCCGATATTACACTGATTTTTTTTAATCAGGGGGGATGCATAAATCAGTAGTAATTAGCACTTTCACAATGCCTTCCATTGTCAAACTTGGACGAAAAGGAAGGACCTGATTGTACTTAATCATACTTCTCATGCTTCAGCGCAACTGAAATTGGCTTGACTTCACTGGAGCTATTTCTGCCCTGCTATGTATTTCCAACAGATAAGAATATGTCTCACAATGCAGGCAAGTAGATATCCTTATCCTCCGGCACCATAGCAGAAATCTGAAATGGAAAGAGCCACTGGAGTCAGCATGGTGTTAATTAAGTCCAGCCAAGAGATTTTCTGCCTGTCTGAACCCACCTGCCATAATCTTTCCCTTGCCTGCATCACATGAGTCAGGTGAGTTGATCAACAAAAGATTAGGAACGATGCACAGCCATAATGCATTTGCTTCACATTTTCATCGCTTTTGGTCATCGTCATTAAAAAAACACCTAGCAAATAAACATGAGGCTGCTCTTTTTAGAGGTGTGCGGGAAAACACAGCCAACGAAAGTACAGAAAGATAGGGAGTATGTGTGTGTTAAGGATTCATAGAACCATGGAATCACAGAGTTTGAGAGTTGGAAGGGATCCCAAGGGTAATCTAGTCCAACCCCCTGCAATGCAGAATTCTTCACCTTAAAGATGAAGCATCAGAAAGCAGTGACTGAATGAGCAGGTATTCAGAAAATCATAGAACTGTAGAGTTGGAAGGGACTGTGAAGATCATCTAGGGCAACCCTCTGCAATGCTGGAATATTTTGCACAATGTGGGACTTTAATCCATGACCCTGAGATGAATAGTCTCATGCTCTGCTGATTGACCTAACATACTTTCCGTTTACTGGAGCTTTCTTTTTTATATATAAATTTATATATTTGGTTTTCCATATAAAATTTTTACAGTCACATACACAACATACAACATAGAAACAAGATTCCGAAGAATTTCCCGGACTTCCCTCGTCCCCTTTGTGGGTCCTATTGTTAATTGTTTCCTCCTGCATCTTTTATAATAATCCAAATCTTTTCCCTCTCCATTGTGTCCAAACCATTAAACTGCAAGTGTTATTCTAATCCTACTAACGATTTTTAACTGTTTACAATGGTTTTTAAGATAAATTATAAAATTTCCCCATTCCTTATTAATATTGCTGTCTTCCTGATTTCTGATTCTTCTGGTCATTTTAGCCATTTCGGCATAATCCATCAGCTTGATCTGCCATTCTTCTCTGTTAGGGACTTTATCTTCTTTCCATTTCTGGACTAATAACATCTGTGCAGCCGTAGCATAAATAGTCTTTCCTGCTCCCTTGGGATTTTGGCACATGGAATTCCTAAAAGGAAGGCTTCAGGGTTGTTGTTTTTAGAAAAGGTTATTTTAATCATTTTTCCCCCAAAACTCATTATATATCATTTCCCAAAATTCTTTTACTACCTTACATTTCCACCACATATGATAAAAGGTGCCTTCTTTTTCCTTACATTTCCATTTAATGGAGCTTTCTGTCTGGCTCCTCTGCCCTAATCTCACTCTTTCCCTCCTCTCCCTTTCTCCATTCTCTCACCATTCTCTACTGTGATTGTTCTGGGCAGCTGCAAGTGTTTAGGAAGTGGGTATCTGGAAGGCATGGACAAGGACTGGAGTAAACCTCATTGGCAGACAGGTGTAGGTTCCTTTTTATATAACAATCTCTTTTATTCAGGCAAAGCAGAACTGGGACTGAAAATAATTTAAATGCAAAAGCACATATCTAAGGAATTCAGCCCTGAGTGCTCACAGGAAGGACAGATCCTGAAGCTAAGGCTCCAACACTTTGGACACCTCCTCATGAAAAAAGAAGACTCCCTGGAAAAGACCCTGATGTTGGGAAAGACGGAGGGCACAAGGAGAAGGAGACGACCGAGGATGAGATGGTTGGACAGTGTTCTCAAAGCTACTAACATGAGTTTGACCAAACTGCAGTAGGCAGTGGAAGACAGGAGTGCCTCGCATGCTCTGGTCCATGGGGTCATGAAGAGTCAGATACGACTAAACACCAACAAAAATAGAAATTACAGTGGTGCCTTGCAAGACGAAATTAATTCGTTCCGCGAATTTTTTCGTCTAGCGAATTTTTCGTCTTGCGAAGCACGGTTTCCCATAGGAATGCATTGAAAATCAATTAATGCGTTCCTATGGTCAAAAAAAGTCCAAACAAAGCCAAATTTGGTACAACAAGAGTTTATTTAGTGCTCTTTAAAGTCACACATACTGTAAAGAGCATTTCAAAATTCAAACCCATTTTTTTTTAATAAAAAAAACAGCAGAGTGGCCTAGTGGTCACAGAAAATCATAAAAATGCAGGAAAAAAAACCACAAGCTTCCAGATTCTTGCAAACCCCTCCCCAACTGTTCCCCCAGCCACCCAGCACACAGAAATTCAAATCCAGAATTTTTTTAAAAAAACAGCAGAGTGGCCCAATGGTCACAGAAAATCATAAAAATGCAGAAAAAACCCACAAGCTTCCAGATTCTTGCAAACCCCTCCCCAACTGTTCCCCCAGCCACCCAGCACACAGAAATTCAAACCCAGATTTTTTTTAAAAAAAAACAGCAGAGTGGCCCAATGGTCACAGAAAATCATAAAAATGCAAGGGGGGGGGACAAGCTTCCAGATTCTTGCAAACCCCTCCCCAACACCAAGTCCTTGAATTCCAAACACCCCAACCCAAAATCCAAAACCCCCCAAAAAAGTTTTAAAAGCTTAACTTACTAAATGGCTGCAAAAGAAGTTTTGGAAAAGCTTCAAAAATCACCAAAGTCTTTAAAAACCTCAAAAAAGGCTACTATGTACACTACGTTCTATGAGTTGCTCCTCGAAGTCAAGTCGCAACTGTATTAACGGTGTTAAGAAAAAGGAAACAAACTTGCAAGACGTTTTCGTCTTGCGAAGCAAGCCCATAGGGAAATTCGTCTTGCGAAGCAGCTCAAAAACGGAAAACCCTTTCGTCTAGCGAGTTTTCCTTCTTGCGAGGCATTCGTCTTGCGGGGCACCACTGTATACATTTTTTAAAAAAGGCATACAATTCAAACTTCTAAGCATACCTACTTTCAGTGGAAACCCTTGCAAAAACACACACAGCAGAATGCTTAGAATGTCAGAAGATTGCTAAATGCCGAGACTCCATGTCTCCGACCTACATATGTGGGTTCTTCTTTGCACCAGTGTGTGGATCACTGTGGTCTTGCTGGTGAAGCTGCTGGAACGGTTTTCTTTTCTTTCTTTTTTTAAAGCACACATTGCAACAGAGGCCCCTTGAGCCTCCTACTACAAGGACGATTCCAGGAGCTCAGATTCCTTTAGATGCAGTCCAAAGCAGTACAGGACAGTTAACTTTCCCAATTCCCAGACCTGGAAACTGTCCACTTGATAGCATCTCACCCCCAGTCTTCTAATGACTATACCCAATGCCTTCATGTACCTGTTAAACAGTACTGGGGACAGAATATAGCTCTGCAAAGTCCCCTGCTTTCATTTTATGATGTGCATATCCACTATTTGTTTCTTACTGGTTTTTAAAAGAAAGAAAAGTTTCAAGGTACAAGACTGAACACACTCCTCAGGGCCATGTCAGATCTTTTAAACAGCATGTTCTTATTTTTTGTTTTCTTCAGAGGGTAACGAATCCCTCTCTACAGCATACTTAGCTCACCGCCCCTCACTTTCCTTCAGGAATCAGATTGACTAGCTCATAAGCCACTTGCAATTCGGACTAGTCAATTTCATTGCTGTATTAAATTCCATGAAAGGAAATTGGGGGAAGTAACTGCAGTTAGGAAAAAAACCCACAATACTTCTATTTCCTCTCTCCCACTCCCCCCCCCCAACAGATCAAGCCGTCATTGCTCAATTACCCAAGAAGCACAGGGCAGTCTGCTACCCATATATCATGGCCTGCAAAGTGCTTGCCAATGCATGTGGCTTTGAAGTGCTGGACAGGCCGTGAAAACAGAGATTCATCAAGTCCTTGGTGGATTGCCACACATAACAGGCTGGTGGCTGGATTTTTCTTGATGGGTGACCGGTTGTGCAAATCTGGCATGTGTGTTATTGTACTGGCTTTCATAAGTGATTGTAAAATGGCAGGCACTCACTATTAGTGGCACACCCCACCCCATTTTTTCGAATTACAGGCATGAGCTAAAGGCAGAGGTTTTCAACCTTTTGGAATCCACAGCTCCCTCGACCAACTATATTCTTTCTGTGGCTCCCTTGTCAGGAAACACGTTCCTAGCCTCAGAAGCCCAGTTGTGTCACCCCTTACCTGCAGAGCTGGCAGCCCCTCACCCATTTTCAAACACCCTTCCTTGTGGAGTGTTCCCTCAGCCCAGCAGCGGAGGAAGGCTCTCGGGCACCTGGGCAGCATGCCCAGGGGTGGGGTGAACCGCCCATAGGGGCAGGGCGTGGTGCCCATAGAGATGTAACGGGGTGTGTGGCATCTTGTGCCATCCCTATGGGCACTGTGGTGCACCCCATCCCTATGGACGCCATGTGCCCCATGCCATCCCGTGCCGTCTCTATGGGCATCCCATGCCATCCCTTTGGGTGCTGCACGCCACAGAATGCCCATAGGGATGAGACGGGCCACACAGTGTCCATACGGGACAAGACAGGGCACACGGCGCACATAGGGATCTCAGCCACCCCACAGCTGGGGGAAGGCAGTGGGTGGACAGCATGGAGCCTGCAGGCACCAAGACGCATGGCTCATGCGCACTGCAGGCCCCGTAGTGATGAGTGCCGCCCACCATTTTGTCACCCCATCAGGGTGACACCCAGGGCGGTCTGTACCCTCTGCACCCCTCTTCGTACACCCCTGCCTCAGTCTCCTCTCTTCTCCCCTCTCCTTGGGATTCCTCCAGGCAGCCATTGCCACCGCCTCTGGTCTCTGAGACACCCCCTCTTCTCCAAAGAGTGGTGCCTCTTCATGCTGCCCCCCAGGGGCCTGGGAACAGGATAGCCCCATGCTTAGCAGCCCAACAGACACTGGCCAAAGGTGAATGTGAGGCCAGCACCTTACCTAGGGAGGCAGCAGCTGGCACCTCTGGACCTACATGGTGAAAATGCTCCCCTTTGATGCCAGGCACTCAGTTCCCAGGGAGGCATTGCACATAGCAAGCACAAGAAAGGTCAACATGCTGCCTGCCTGCTTGCTCGGCCTCCCACTTGTCTTCCCAACAGCAAGGGCTGGAGACTGGCTGGCTGGGCTCCCTCACCCACTTTCTTGCTTACTCTGAAGCTGCCTCAGCTCCTGGCAAACAGTACCCCCTGGCCAGCCCCAGAGACCATTTGCCTGGGGAGTTTGTAGCCAGGGCTGCTGCAACAAGCAGCCATGCATGCAGAGGCAGAGAAGGATGAGCCCCAAAGTGGAAGTTAGAGGAATTACCAACGATGGAGGAGTGGCAGATGAAGATGATGGATTATGCAGAATTGGCAAAATTGACCTGCAAGGTTCGAAACCAGGACGATTTAAAATTCCAAAGAGACTGGAGTAAATTCATTGACTACATAAATAATAACTGTAGAAGTTTGAAGACACTAGCAGGATTGAAATAAATCCTACGACGTGGACTTTATAATGTAAGATTAAACTGTGAGATATAGATTTGAAAAGGGAAAGCTTGTTGGCGGAGTGGAGGGAAGTCATAAGCTCGGCAGAGTGGTAGGGAATGAGAGTTGTAGACGGATGTTTGAAATTTCTGTTTATTGTTTAAAGTGAAAATTTAATAAAAAATATATTTAAAAAAATGAGGCAGAGAAGTGAGAGGACATCCGAGGAGGGAGGGAAAGAAAGAGGGAAGGAGGTCAGTGTTGCCTGCGGCACCCCGAACATCACTCAAGGCACCCCAGGGTGCCACGGCACATTGGTTGAAAACCACAGGCTAAAGGTAATTCGGTCTTCAAATGCAATACCACTATGCAGTCCTAAAGGATCTGTAGTGGCTCCCAGTGGGGTTTTGCCCCACCACCCTTGGCCTCCTCACTTGCTTGTCCAGAGGATAGCACTGCCGGTCAGCTCCCCCCCCCCCCAGTCTCAGCATTGCCTTTGCAGAACTCAACAGAGGGGAGGATGGGGAAATAGTTGGCTCCCCCTGTCATTGACTCTGGTTTCACGTACTGCTTGGAATCCCTGCCTTCCAGCCACCCACCCCAGTCCCAATGGGCACCAGTTGCTACTGAATATCAGGCAGCTTTCTATGTTCAACATTGGCTAATGATGCGAAAGTGTGTAACATGCAAGGTGATGCAAGACTGTTATGAAGGGTGATATGAAAGCCAGATTATTGGCTGCAGTTTTTGGAGGCAGCCATGTGCTTACTATCACATATAATTTGGACCTTGGTCACTATTCAGGTGGTATATATGGGTGGTAAGACAATTCTGGACCCAGCATTGTTCCTTGAGGTGACTGGGTGGCTAGGATTCCCTATTTACAGTTGGCTCACCAGTTATGGGTCCTTTTGGACAGAGATGAGCTCTGGAACTTCCATATTGCACTGCACTCTACACTGGGACGTCCTTGAAGATGATGATGATGATGATGATGATGATGATAATAATAATAATAATAATAATAATAATAATAATAATAATAATAATAATAATAATAATTTATTTATACCCTGCCCTTCCTGGTTTAAAAACCAGGCTCAGGGCGGCTAACTGCAAATATTAAACACTGATTAAAATGTGACTTACAAACAACATAAAAACAGCATAAAATATAACATAAATTAAGCATCAATGTCAATAAAATTCAAAAATTCAGGGGTCATTTGGAGGGGAACCCCAGTCAGTAAACATCAAATGATCACCAGGGCTAACTGGTCAAGTTGGTCCTACTAGGGCCAGTAAGGAGACCAGGGAAGAGTTTAAATGTGGGGTCCCAGAAAGGTTTCTTCATAGAAAAGGAAAGGGAAAAGGGAACAGAGAATCTGGCTAATTCAAATTGAAGGCCAGGCGGAATAGCTCTGTCTTACAGGCCCTTTGGAAGGAACGAGATCAAGTCCTTCAGGGCCCTAGTCTTGTGGGACAGAGCATTCCAGCAGGTCAGAGCCATCATTGAAAAAGCCCTGGCCCTGGTGGAGGATAGTCTGGCTTCTTTAGGGCCTGGGACTAATGAATGGGAAACTTCAATTGGTCCAGAATGCAGTGCCCAGATAACTGGCTGGGGTTTCATTTAGAACTTGAATAGCGCCTGTTCTAAAAGAGCTCCTGCTTAAATTGCATGCTCCTTTTGTGTTCTTCTTTTTTAAAACAACAATAACAACAACAAAAGCAGAGACAACTGATGTCCGCTTAGTCCCCGAAGTGTCCATGGTTCCTATGGAAACCTGGTGGATTTAAACTGAAAAAGCATTGTTAGGATAAGACCACATACCAACACTCTAAAATGGGAATGGGAATGCGTATGGATATTTTATTTTTGCAATGACCAATGATTAAAACCTTTGGGCGGTTTCTGACCAAGTCACAGTCAGAGTAGACACACTGAAATAAGTCATGACTAACTCAAGTCTATTGATTTCAGGGGTCTATTCTGTGTATGGCTTAGATAGTCAACATCCATTGCGGCTAATGACTTGCAAATAACCAGAATTTGTATAGCATTTGAATGGCCTCAGTAAAAAACCACTGTTACCACTGCAGAGAACTGAAAGCCTCCTTCAGGTGTTCATCTGAATGCATGAGGGTTAAGCATGTAAGCCCTGTCCGCAATGTCACCCAGCATGCCAACATCTCTCTGTCTTTTGCATATTGAGCATGACGTCTAAGGATGTTTCTGTGAACTTTCCCCCATGAATGTACTTAGAAGCTTCTATTCACCAGGAATCAGCGTAAGACAGAATAAAGCTTCTAAGTGCCTTTAGTAGAACATGCATAGAAGCAACTTTTGAGACCTTCTTCATCAGTCTGTGAGTTGTGGGGGTGACATTGGAGGCAGGTCTTGTGTGCTCACAAATCCACCCCTCTCCACTCCGTTAACCCGCACAAGTTCAGGCAAACTCCTGCAGAGGGCTAGCGCAAGGCTGTTCTTTTTCCAAACGATCCTAGTTTTCTTTCCAAGCCGGTTCAAAGATTGCCAGAGTAATTTAGAGAGGAGTTTTTGTTTTCACAAGCAAAATCCCAGAAAAGCTGTGCAAAACATAATGTAGGTCTCCGCATGACCTCCCAATATATGTTATGGGAACCTCGCTTCTGATGCATCTCCCAACATGCATTATTGGGACAGTTTTGTAGTCGTTTCCGAGATGATGCCTTGTGTGTGTGTGTGTGTTTCAGAATTAATTACACTAGAGGACATTGGGCACAATCCATTGCCATTCAGATCCATGGGAGCGCTGCCATGTATTTCAATAGGATGTAGATGGAACCGACTGAATCTGAGTGGGAGATGTAGCTTCAGATTAGACTGGCAGATCTCCAGGAAGAATCTCCAAACTAGGGATAATGTAAAAGTCAGTACAGACCAGATGGTGACCAGCCACCATCTGGCATTCAGCTGCAATTGGAGGATATGCCTTGTATGAGCAATCAGATGGTAACATATTTTTCTTTTCCAAAGAGTAACCATCACAGGCTGGTTTTAGATAACTAATGAAGATGGACATGGAATATTTTGCTGATGGGCAGAGAAGTGCTTTGATTCTATGGAGAACTGTGGATGGATGCTTGAAGACAGTTCCAGGAGAACCAATCAAGAGTGCCAATCCACGTAATCAAAGAGGAGATATCGGAGATGGCAAAATAGCTTCAGATTCATGTTCTTGCTCCAGCTGAGATGTCTCCTCCTCCCCACACAAGACCATCTCCCACCAATTGTACCATGGAAAGAAGCAGGAGAGTGAGAAGGGCAGGCAAAGAGAACACAAGACATTTGTTCCTGCTCTAACTGCCCCTCCTGTCTAGCCTCTAAGCCACTATCCTCTCCATGACCCAAGGTGTACCAACTGCCTTTTTTTAAAAAGAAAGTTTATATTTTTAATTTTCTAATTTAAACATTTCATTAATTTTACAATCATTTTAACATTTCAAAATTTGACTCCCTCCCCTCTCTTTCTGCAGTTCCTTAAATTTATTTTTTCATATCTTCTGCATATCCAAATTCATTTAGTTTGCTCATTTAATTATCTACTTTAAAGATATACTCTTATGAAACTGCAGGTTATTACAATGATCCTGCCAATGTTTTTATCTGTTTGCAATTTATCTGTAAATATTCAATAAACCATTTCCATTCTTTTATAAAAAGTTTGCTTATCTTGATTTCTTATTCTTCCAGTATGTTTCACCATTTCTGCATATTCCATAAGTTTTTGTATCCATTCTTCCTTTGCTGGGACTTCTAGGTATACCAATTGCCTTGACAAGTTTTGATATTATCATTTTGTGATTTTATTAGTGTTTTTTATTCTTTAGTTGGGCAGGATCACTGGGGGGGGGGGGAATTCACATTTGCCAATTGGCTTCCAGGTGGAGAAATCAAAATTAGAAACTGAACTGTTAGAACCCAATACTAAGAATTTATCAAGAATGTATAACTTGCTGCTGAAATGGAATACACAAGATGAAACAGTTAAATCAGCTATGATTAAGTGGGCACAGGACATTGGTCATAACATTATGTTTGCTGACTGGGAATGGTTGTGGAACACCGGGATAAAATTTACGGCATGTAATGCCTTAAAGGAAAATATTATGAAAATGATCTATAGGTGGTACATGACCCCAGTCAAGCTAGCAAAGATTTATCATCTGCCTGACAATAAGTGTTGGAAATGTAAAGAATCTGAAGGTACTTTTTATCACCTTTGGTGGACGTGCCCAAAGATTAAGGCCTTCTGGGAAATGATATATAATGAAATGAAAAAGGTACTTAAATGTACTTTCCCTAAGAAACCAGAGGCCTTTCTCTTGGGCATTGTCGGCCAATTGGTGTTAAAGAGAGATAGAAATTTCTTTATGTACGCTACTACAGCAGCAAGAATTCTCATCGCAAAGTATTGGAAGACACAAGACCTACCCACTCTGGAAGAATGGCAGATGAAAGTGATGGACTACATGACACTGGCTGAGATGACTGGCAGAATCCGAGACCAGGGGAAGGAGACGGCGGAAGAAGAATGGAAGAAATTTAAAATCTATCTTAAGGACTATTATAAACTTGATGAATGATAAAATGTCGAGGTTATGAGAAAGAAAGGGTTACAGCGACATAAGATTAGACTGGAGGAAAGATTAGGAAGACATATGTTTGATAGCATTATTTAGAAGTTGCTGAAAAATTTTGGACATTGGGATGCAGAAAGGGGAGGTATGGGGGGAGTCTGAGAAACAAGGTTTATGAAAAAAAGGTCATGAAACTATACGTGTTTGTATGTCTTTTTATATGTTTGTATTGTTTTAAAAAAATCTGTAAAACCAATAAAAAATTATTTTTTAAAAAAAGAAATTCACATTTGCCAAACAATGTGCCTCTTTCTTTTCAGATAGTACATGGGAAGACAAGTCTAAAAAGCTTGGGACAGAAATTTCCATGGCCGTCTTTCAACTATGGTGGCTCATTGACCAGAAGTAATGTATTTAGCATTATCTCTGGAAGCTAAGTTAGCCATGTCTATTAACTTTAATGGACCAGCATTTGATACCATCCTATTCCTGTATTTTTTTCTGATTCTACTTGTGTCCCATCAATCTGCAAAGAGCTCAGGGACATTCTCATTTTATTTGCACAACAAACCTGTGACGTAGGTGGGACAGAGAGAAGGCAACTTTTGCAACGTGCACCCAGTATGCTTGATGGCTTGGTGAGGATCTTAACCCAGGTCTCCTGAGTTGAACTACAACACTCTTAACCCCTACACCCCACTAGTGCCGTAAATGGTGGAAAAAATGAAATATAGGCTTCAAATGAAAATAGCTGTGTAGTGTGAACCTACTGGTCTTCCTATAATCAAGCTTTTCTCCAATCCATTAGTCCATTACACCCCTTTTCCTTACACAGGCTCCATAAAAAAGTATTGAGCAGCCTTCGAAGAAGCTATTCTTTCTGATGGCAGCCCATTCTTCGTTGGGAAAAGAACAAAGCAATGCTTGCTCCTTTTCTTCGCAATTCATTTCCAAATCCTTTGTGATATATAAGAAAACATTAATCTACTGGAATTCATTTCTCTTGCCTTAAAAAAAGAACCCTGCAAAACCTCTGAGTGCCAGAAGAACATACAAATTGTAATTAGTTTATATAATCACTTCACCTTCGTAAGTCTGCTAAGGTTTTATTATGCTAATGAAGTCTGGGTGGAAGAGTAACAAACCAGGTTCTCTAGAAAGGAAAGAAGCAGCGATTTGGCCAAACCACAAAGAAGGGAAGAAATGATTATATTACCCTACTTTGCACAGACAAATGCTGACCGATCACATCCTCTAGGAAATGTAACATGCTTGTTACCATAAAGAATTCTTAAACATGGATCCTGAATATTGGCTGGCCTCAGGAAACAGTTAATTGCCAGCTGAGTCTGATGTCATTCACCCATGGCTAAAAGCAGTGTCGGCCTGTCTGTCCGTCTACATGAATGTGTGTATTCACACGTACAATTATCTGACCCCAGCAAAGTCTTCCGAGATATTTCATTTGCACACATCTCTTTCCCTTTCTCCTTCAGCATCTTCCTGAAGATATAATATGAGGGAACCCAAAATGGCACCTTCCCAAAGTTGTTGGAGTAAAGAGCTCATCCTCCCTGACCTTTGGCCATGCTGGTTGGGGATAATGGGAGTTGGGGGTCCAACAATTTCTTAAGGGCACCATGTTGGCCACCCTTGAAGGATAACAGCAAATCTACCCAACATATCCACCTTTGACCCTTGCCCTTCATCGCTGATTAAAACTAGCCATAGAGGGGGCATGACTAAGAGGATTCAGGGTGTGGTGAACATATCTCGGCATGAGGGATGGTGTTAGTCACCTTGAAGAAGGTGGTACCACCATCTTACCCCTTTTACACCCAGTAGATCACTGGAGTCTGTAGGAGAGTTTCTCTTGCAAGTTCCAAAGATCCCAGAAAGTTGGGACAGGGCTTTTGGTTTGACTGCCCCCATTCCTGTTGAGCTATCCCAGATACCTATTGCCTACACTTTCCAGAAACAATTGAAGACATTTTTGTTCTGACAAGCTTCCCCAAGTAGCTAAATGGGTATTTGGCATGAATGCTTTGTATTGTTTAGGTTGGTTTTAAATGTATCTTCTTCCTTTTTTTGAGTTTTAAAATGTTTTCTTTTCTTTTGCTTTACTCTTTTACCGTACATCGCCTCGAGATATTGGTATAGAAGGCTAATCATAAATTGATGGTGATGATTAAGAACAAGCAATATATTTGAGCATGCGCCTGTCGGGATTCACAGAATGCTGTGTGAGATAGTAAGTCTGCAGGCTTGAGTTTGCTAGCTGATGCAACTGGCTGATGCAATCAGCCTGCAAGACTTTCTATGGAAGTGCTGGGTCAGAATGACTCAGCAGTAATGTGCTGGCAGTTGATTGGCTGTCATCGGTTTAAAAGGGAAACCTGTCCAGCATTAAGGATGTGGTGTAGAGGAGTGGTCAGAGAGAGAGAGTTAGAGGACTTCCTATTTGTCTTAAGGTGCAGACAGGTACTCTGTTTGACTATTTGACTGTATGAACTGCTCGTGTATTATAGCCTGTAGATATGTGTATATATTGTTGTTGTTTAGTTATGTCCGACTCTTCGTGACCCCATGGACCAGAGCATGCCAGGCACTCCTGTTTTCCACTGCCTCCCACAGTTTGGTCAAACTCATGCTGGTAGCTTCGAGAACACTATCCAACCATCTCGTCCTCTGTCGTCCCCTTCTCCTTGTGCCCTCCATCTTTCCCAACATCAGGGTCTTTTCCAGGGAGTCTTCTCTTCTCATGAGGTGGCCAAAGTACTGGAGCCTCAGCTTCACAATCTGTCCTTCCAGTGAGCACTCAGGGCTGATTTCCTTCAGAATGGAGAGGTTTGATCTTCTTGCAGTCCATGGGACTCTCAAGAGTCTCCTCCAGCACCATAATTCAAAAGCATAAATTCTTCTGTGATTAGCCTTCTTTATGGCCTTCTTTATGGGTATATATAGCTCACAATAAATATACTGCACTGGAACCTGGAACTCTGCGCATTTCTGCTAAAGCGCCATGGAGAATTCACGACAGCGCCATCCCCTCATTTGTGTGCAGTTGCATGTAAGGGAGGGGATATACCCAAGGTTCAATGAACCACTAGCTTCTCTTCCCTCCACTCTTCCCTATCAACCTTTGCCAACACACAGCATCACAATGCTGGCTGATACCTGAAATCCTACCTGGCCTGCTCCTCTTCACGACCGGTTTCTTATGACACCAGGCTAAGCACTTTGCAAGTCAATAATTCAAAAATAACTTGATCCTGTTGTTCAGATCAGTTTAAAAAAAAGTATTTCACTTGTGCAGGATTGAAAACTAAAATCAATTTATTTTCCGAACATTGCTATAGCAACATTGCTTTGTGATAGTGAAGTGGGGGGGGGGACTATTTTTGCTCGTATTATTTCAGTATTCTTTGCCTGATACATCATGGGCTACAAACATCTCAAATGTGCACCTAAAATCAGCCCCCGTGTGTGGGGGGAGGGCGTGGGCCCGCAACCCCACCTCCTCTCCAGCTCGGAAGTGGCTATGTTGACAATTGGACCCACGGAGGAGATGGTGGGAAGTTGGGGAATTCAGAGAAATCTCAATATAGGGTTATGTATTTGCGGTATTGTTATAATCTTTTGTTGTGTAAAATCTAATAAAAAAATTCTTCGATAAATAATTAAATATATATTCCTCCTTCCACCTGAAAAAAACAACTTAAAAAGAACGTACTTTTAATGGTAGTTGGAATCATAGAATCATAGAGTTGGAATAGACCACAAGGGCCATCGAGTCCAACCCCCTGCCAAGCAGGAAACACCATCAGAGCACTCCTGACATATGGTTGTCAAGCCTCTGCTTAAAGACCTCCAAAGTAGGAGACTCCACCACACTCCTTGGCAGCAAATTCCACTGTCGAACAGCTCTTACTGTCAGGAAGTTTTTCCTAATGTTTAGGTGGAATCTTCTTTCTTGTAGTTTGGATCCATTGCTCCGTGTCCGTTTCTCTGGAGCAGCAGAAAACAACCTTTCTCCCTCCTCTACATGACATCCTTTTATATATTTGAACATGGCTATCATATCACCCCTTAACCTGGAAAACCGGGTTCTTCTTCTAATAATACACATCTCAGTGTAAGTAAGCTTCACTCACCTAATAAGTGAGTATTAGTAGTCCAACCTTCATTAACTCTTACCCCAGGGCAGTCTACAGTATAATTTACAAATATAACATTACACAGCAACAATTGCAATTTTTACCCCAAAAAGCATACAACCATAAGGAAAAATCATCAAAATTCATCGAAGTAGAACATTCTGCTTTTTGCTAGGTACATGTCATGAACATGCCACACATTGCAGGGAGGCATCAAAATAGATGAACAAGCTCAGGAAATGAAAACCTGTCTGCATATTGATCGGGAGCCAACTCCTTACAAAACGCAGGGCTGCACAGAAACAAGACTTTCTTCTTCTTTTCTTTTCTTTTTGAGCAGTTGATAGAACCATCTTTTAAATTTTAAAGTCTCCCCTGTGCCGGGAAGCAAACTTTGGAGAGCGAAAGGTTGGGCAAAGTGAATTCAAACAGAACTGGTGGAAAAAAATTGCATGGTATGGTACACTGAGCATGCAGTGCTCCTTTATTCGTTGTTGGAATTGGCTTCATACATCAATGAACATTTCTTGGTGTTCTAGACGAATTTGAATACTACCCCTGAGACCATACCTGTATCTCTGGAAACGGAATGTCACCCAAGAGGGTATTTGTAATTTCTAAATAGGAGCCATAATTGCAGCAGTGTGTTTTGTGCATGCTCCAAACTAGGGTGGGAGGGAAACATTTACAAGATGTCCCTTATATAGCGAAGCATCAACAGCTGAGACAAAAAGAGAATCATTGCGTCCTTATTGGAACATAAGATGGCTAATGAGATTAGCCCAGTATACCTGAAGGAGCATCTCCACCCCCATCGTTCAGCTGAGGTCCAGCTCCGAAGGCCTTCTGGCAGTTCCCCTACTGCGAGATGTGAGGTTACAGGGAATCAGGCAGAGGGCCTTCTCGGTAGTGGCGCCTGCCCTGTGGAATGCCCTCCCATCAGATGTCAAGGAAATAAACAACTATCTGACTTTTAGAAGTCATCTGAAGGCAGCCCTGTTTAAGGAAGTTTTTAATGTTTGAAGTTTTATTCTGTTTTTAGTCCTCTGTTAGGAGCCGGCCAGAGTTGGTGGGGAAACCCAGCCAGATGGGCAGGGTATAAATAATAAAAATTATGATGATGATGATGCTTGGAACATTGTGCTTTTTTGCTGGGTTGAATGTGATCTACTATTTAAGCCAAATTCTTTGCTCGCTACAGAATACACATCCCCCCTCCTCCTGCTTCTTTAACGGTTGTCCCTGGCAACAGACCTTCCTTGAATGACCATGTTGCATTTTGGGTGTGTGCCAAGTTTTTTAAGGACACATTTCGACTGCAAAGGAGATCACCTCTCAGATAAGAGAAAAAGGTAAAAGACCCCTAGATGGTTAAGTCCAGTCAAAGGTGACTATGGGGTTGTGGCGCTCATCTCGCTTTCAGGACGAGGGAGCTGGCGTTTGTCCACAGACAGCTTTCCCGGTCATGTGGCCAGCATGACTAAACTGCTTCTGGCACAACGGAACACCATGACGGAAACCAGAGTGCACAGAAATGCCGTTTACCTTCCTGCCACAGTGGTACCTATTTATCTACTATTTACTACCTATTTATCAGTGGTTTAGACCACAATGCCACCTGCACCTCTTCAGATAAGACAAACATAGCCCCAATTCCATAACATCTAATTTCACACAAAGTTCTTCTACCTTCCCCGCCCTTATTCAGAGGGACATTTTATTTGTTCCCATTTCTTCTCAAATGGCCAGTCAGTGGAGGCAGACGCATAGGAGATTTACCCGCAATCCTATGACATTGTCATCTTCATATGCAAGGCTATATTCATTAGTTACTTCCGTCATCATTATGACCACATTCTGGTCTTCAGGATAGCAGCCACCCTCCCTACATTTTCAACAATCTTCAAGAGTTTCTCTTCCCTCCACATTCCAAGAAATAACTGCTAAACAACACTGGCTCTTGGATGGTGACCTATATGAGCAATCGTTCCTGGGTATGGTGAAACCAGGAGGCTCTGGTGGAGGTCCATAGTGGTCCTGATGTGCCAACCAGTTGTCAGACCTGGGTATATGCCAGTGATGGCCAAACTGGGCCCTCCATCTGTTTTTGGACTACAACTCCCATCAGCCCTAGCTAACAGGACCAGTGGTCAAGGATGATGGGAATTGTAGTCCCAAAACAGCTGGAGGGCTGAGTTTGGCCATCACTGGTATATGGCAAAGGACTAACCTAACCATCTAGTAGCTGGTTAATCTGAAGTAAGATTGAAAATTAAGTTATAGGCATTTCTTTATGAACCAGCTGCCTGAGAGATGTGTTTTGGAGCATATTGTTTACCACTTTCAAGGGTATGTCTTCCAATTCAGACCTCTGTAGAGTCGTGCTTTAGTCCAGCCAGTAGTGAGTATATATTCTGGTTAATGACAGAGTCAAACATATTGGTCAATTCAGAACCTTCTTTTTAAAGTAAATTGAAAAATATTACAGGAGGAAGGAATGGCATTTCAAGGAATCGGTGTTGCGTTAAAAAATGAAAAACCCCAAATGAAAAGCAGTTCATTTTCCTCCAGAACTAATCTCACTGTCTCAATATGAGACAATCAACAGATAAACAATGGAAGGTTTCTCCCCACCTCACCCCCCACCTCCCATCACATTCTGCTTTCAGAAGAGTCCTCAAGAACACAACAATGGAATTGTGGAGGCTTTCTTCGGACTTCTTTTTATTTCATTATAAAAAATTTAAACCTGTTTTAAATTGAAGCACTCTGGCTTCATAACCTGCCAGCCGCACAAAGGAACTTTGACACATTTCCCGTTTTGAAAGCGTTACGGGGATTTACATTTTGCACTTTGCAATTATATCTGTATTAAAATGATTTAGTACCTTGTTGCATGGGAAAAGGCAATTCATAATAACAGCCGTAGAAGCATGCAGAGTTTGGGGCATCAAGAAGGAAATGAAGCAAGGAAGTCAGAAGGGCTCTGAACAAGAGAGGCTTAAGACAGAATATATATTAGAGAGAGAAGACCCTCCTAGTCCTTACCATAAGTTTATGTAACAGGATATCAGAAGGACATGAAGCTAATATGCTTATCTTTCTGTGTACCTAGAAGGAGGGAGGTGGACCTGGAAATGGAAATGGTGTACACACTTCTGTCTTTATTTTGTGTGACACACAATGCAAAGCTTCAGTTGACCATTTCTCCCCAGTATCTGGCAGGACTGTATTTTGGGCAAACTTCCTCCTGCTGGTAAGATTTCTTAAGAGAATTCTCGTTTGCAAACCAACATTCCAAAGGAAAAAAAAATGATTTTATGAAAAAAATCAAGGGGCAGGAGTGGGAAGGAATCAAACTTGTCATCAGCTGCTAAAGCACACTGGAGAAGCAGCATGGTGTAGTGGTTAGAGTGTTGGACCTGGGAGACAAGGGTTCAAATCCGCACTCGAGCATGAAGCTCACTGAGTGACCTTGGACCAGACACTGACTCTCAGTATCACCTGTCTCACAGGTTTGTTGTGGAGATGAAATGAGGAGGGGAAGATCATGTATACCAGCCTTTCTCAACCTTGGGTCCTCAGATGTTTTTGGCCTACAACTCCCATCATCTCTAGCTAGCAAGGCCAGAGCTCAGGGATGATGGGAGTTGTAGTCCAACAACTTCTGGGGACCCAAGGTTCAGAAACACTGATATACCAACTTGAGTCCCTTTGAAGAAAAAAGTGGGATATAAATGCAATTAAAAAATAAAATAAAATGTACCATAATTCGAAATGAACCTGGATGATGTTTGGCAACGTATAAGACCACCGTAACTTTAGGAAGTTCATCCACTTGCATGGTCAAGTCCAAATTATTCACTATACTTCAAGAGCATTTTTAGCCTGCAAAAATGTTCAGCTTTACTGACCTCAGTGATGTAATTACAAAACCATGTCTGATTAGCTATCTAGCTTCATGATACCATCCTGTTTTTCGTGTGATCATTGAGGGCCAAACTGAATGAATCAGTATTCACACAATTAGAAATCACATTAATGGCCCCATTAAAAAACTAAATACTGTAGTATATGTTAAAGAAATCAGAGTAGAGGTGTGTGTGTGTGTGTGTGTGTGTGTGTGTGTGTGTGTGTGTGTATAAAATGAAGCATTTCTCCTAAAAAAAAAAAATCAGTGTGTGCTTTGTAGTCAGCCTCCCTGGCCTCCCATGCTTCAGTTAACATCCAGATGAAGATGCCATGGGGCGTTCTTTAAAAAAATCAGGAAACAGGGGAAGTCTGTATGACTGAAGAGTGTTGGAGAAATGTTTAACAGGAAGAATGAAAGCAAAGTGGGATGCCATCTTTGGCCATCTTGAAACCTTAAAGTAAGTTCAACCTCACACCCAATGGAAGTCTAAAAATTTTTCAAAAAGACTTGGAAATGAGGCAGAAAAGTATCTTTTGGAGGCGAAGGAAACTTGCCGAAGGACATGTTTTGGCTCTGCTCTGTTGCCAACAATTGAGCAAAGAGTTAAGTGGCCTTGAGTCCATAGCTATCAAGACCTTGCGTAGTCTTGCATGGAGTTATGGAATGCACACCTCAACAATCTTGGTCTTCCAAGCTCCAGAGTCTCTGGTCAACAGAGGGAGTTCCAAAGTTTTGAGATACATAAATCTTCCTAGAAACTGGCCACCCCACCCCACCCTGCTGATAGACTGCTTTTCTGCTCAAGGCTATGGCAGTAGTTTTGAGTCATATTTTGAGCCTGACTCCAATGAGGAAAGAATGCCTCAAACATTTTCTTGTACTTTGTGTGACTTGGAAAAGGCAATGCTCACCCTGCCAGCTTGCCAGGTCATTGTCTGCATGAGGGACTTGTGCTGGTGTGATGGAACTCGAAATGGACAACACCATTAACGATATCATGTAGAACAAATTCTTATTGCTCAAATAATAGAATTAAGTTTGACTTTGACTGGATTCAGATCAATAGTTATCAACAGGGATTCAAGAATGGACAAGCACCCCCTGCAGTCCCAAATGAAACGCCTGCAAATAAAAACAATCATTTTAAAATCGTTCTAGCATGGTCCTAAAGCATCATTTTAATATCACTGGGAGCACGCCAGGGCCAAGCAGCCTCTTACTGTAGGATCCCACTACTGTAGGATCGGGTGCTACTTAGGATGTCAGAAATTGCAAGAGCGACGTTTCCATGGTGTCTGGCAACATATCTCAGCAGCCTGTGGACCGTAGTGGAGGCCTCACCACAAGCTCATCAAGCCACTGGATAGCTTTGCAGAGAAAACAGAGTGTATCACAGTGAAGGCCTCAAGGTGTGTCATGGGGCAGGAAAGCACGGGAGGCACAGAATGCTTTTTATGAACCCAAAATAACAACACAGCAGTGTTACTCAGGCTCGACTCATTCAGCTTGAGACACTGCTGAAACTGACCCAACCCTTACCCCCTCTAGCCTCTCATTGTATTGCTCAGCAACATGCAGGACTCTCCTCGAGCAGGGTGTCAGAGGAGGAGGGGAGCCAGAAGGCCTGGAACTGTCCTGCTTCTGGGTAACAAGGGCAACCTCTGACTCCTCTCTGTCTGAGTCTGCACTCACACTGCAACTCTCGTCCTCTAATCCTGTCCTGGAAGGGCCCCCTTCTCTTCGATCGCTCAATGCCCCTGCTTCTAGCATCTCCCAGCTCGTTCCTTCCCCAGACTTCTCTTCAGTGTCCAACCACCACCATCTGGAGTCTACATCATCATCTTCTGTGTCCTCCCTGGGGGGGATCTTGGGCAGGTGACTCCCACCACTCTTCCTCATCCAGCCAGTCCCTGACAAGGTGGTGAGCCAAAACCAGCCCATCTCATGAGAGCTAGTGTGGCGTGAGAGCCAATGTGGTGTAGTGGTTAAGAGTGGTAGACTCATAATCTGGGGAACTGGGTTCGCGTCCCTGCTCCTCCACATGCAGCTGCTGGGTGACCTTGGGCGAGTCACACTTCTTTGAAGTCTCTCAGCCTCACTCACCTCACAGAGTGTTTGTTGTGGGGAAAGGGAAAGGAGAATGTTAGCCGCTTTGAGACTCCTTAGCTAATGATAAAGCGGGATATCAAATCCAAACTCCTCCTCCTCCTCCTCCTCCTCTTCTTCTTCTTCTTCTTCTTCTTCTTCTTCTTCTTCTTCTTCTTCTTCTTCCCATTGCCTCCCTGATATTCCAGGGGATTTCACTCACCTGAGCGTTAAATCAAACAGCGTCCTCGATTACCTGTTGGTCTCCAGTGATCTACTTAAGTGTATTTCCACCTTTAAGATCGAGAATGTACAATCTAGTGATCATCTTCCCCTTGTAGCCAAGCTTTCCCTGAACTGGCAGTCGGAGGCCCATAGACATGCGACCCAGATGGCAACCAACAAATCCTCTCTCCAAGTAAGAGGAATCAAATGGTCGGAGACCCAGGCTCAAAAGTATCAGGAATTCTTTCAAAAAGAAATCCTCGGGCCTCATTCCAACATAGGCTCTGCCTCAGACGAGTATAGCATAGTGTTGAAACGCTTTCACCATCATACGACTGAACTTACGTCCTTCTTCAGGTTACCACCCAAAATATTAAATCGAAACGAGTATACTTACGGTGCCCCCTGGTATAATTCTCAGTGCAGACAAGCAAGACAGCGCCTTCGTGCTATATATGATGCATATAAGACCTCCGATGCATCTACTCTGCCAGCTAGTTATGCACAAGCCAAGCAAGTTTACAAACGCACGCAGAAAACTGCCAAACGCGAGTGGCAACACAATCGCTGGCAGGCCTTGATTACTGCTTCAAAATCACACAGATCCAGGGAATTCTGGTCGCTGATTAACAGAAGGGCGAGGAAATACCCAAGGGCTGTCATCCCTGCACCGACATGGGAATTGTTCCTGAAGAAATGTTTCTCACAGGCAGATGCTCCCTCCGACCATCTGATGCATCTGTTTTCCCACCTACCTATTTGGCCTCCCACCGATCCCGATGAGATAGCCAAGCTAATAGCCCAGCTGAAATCGGGCAAAGCCCCTGGGCCCGACCTGATCCCTGCTGAAGCCATCAAGCTACACCCAAAATGGTGGGCTGGCATCTTGGCCAAAACCTTCGACGCAATCAACGCTTCTGGACTCATCCCCAAAATATGGAAGGAGGCCATTATAGTACCAATTCATAAAAAAGGTTCTCCAACGGAGCCGGAAAATTACCGTAACATCAGCCTCCTTTCGATCATAGGGAAAATCTATGCCAGCTTTTTGCTGACGAAACTATTGCGATGGGTAGATGAGACTAACCAGATTGGCCACGAACAAGCAGGGTTCAGAATTAAACGCTCTACAACTGATCATGCGATAGTTCTTTACCATCTGGCACGGAAGTACTCCTCCCCTCCCCGGGGCTACCTGTGTGCTGCCTTCCTAGATCTTAAGGCAGCCTTTGACAGTGTTCCTAGAAATATTCTTTGGGAGAAACTTGCGAAACAGGGCATAGACAGAAGACTCTTATGGCTTATAAGTCAGCTCCACGAAGGTACCCTTGCCAGAGTGAGACTTACTCCTGCGGGCGACCTCACAAATTCGATACCAATAAACAAGGGAGTGCGCCAAGGATGTATATTGGCTCCCTGCCTATTCAATCTATTCATCAGCGACATGCGAGCATCCCTAGTCAACTCATCTCCAAGTACACATGCGCCTAGACTAGCGGATTACCGCTGTCCACTCCTTTTATACGCGGATGACGCGGTAATTCTATCTTATACACGTGTTGGACTAACCAGAGCTCTGAAGATCTTTGCCACGTATTGTCAACTCAACCAATTAACCATCAACCATGCTAAATCTAAGATTCTGATTTTCGCCAGAAGTCGGAGATTATACGAATGGAAGCTTGGTGGAGCAAAAATAGAGCAAGTCCTAAAATTTCAATACTTAGGAGTTATTTTTCAATACAATTTGGGGTGGAAAGCACAAATTCAACACCTACTTAACAAGGCCAAAACTCTGTCATATGCGCTCCTCCGATTTTTCTTTTCGGATGGAGCTTTGCATGTGCCCTCGGCCCTAAAGGTGTTCAAGGCAAAAGTGGTTCCCGTGCTAGCTTATGCTGCCCCGCTCTGGGCCGTGATGACAGATCTTGCTCCTCTTGAGACTCTGCAAAACCAATTCCTACGTCGGCTCCTAATGCTCCCCCTGTGCGTAAGCAACGCAGCCATACGACTAGAATTGAAGATCGCATCCTTAGAAACTTGCCTGTGGAAGCAAGTCTTCAATTATTGGTTATCATTGTGGCATAGATTACCAGACCATTATCTTGTCCAATGCTTATGGCGAGATGAATTCTCCAGCCTTTGGACTAGTAGAATTCACGCCAAACTCTTGAGCTATGGAATCTCTCCCTTAGATTCCCTAAAACTAGATCAAATCACTGCTCAAAGACTGATCCGCCAAAGACTGGATGACATCGATTTACAGCGAAATTATTCGCTGGGGGGAGGTGTTTGTTCGCCCCAGAACATTGGTATCACTTTAACTTACTGCGTTCCATCATACCTCTCCTCCCTTTCGACTGTTGCTCACAGGCTGGCCTTCACCAAAGCGAGGTTTAACGTTTTTCCCTCCAATGTCCTGAGACATAGATTCTCAAAGGGCCAAGCCTCCGCCATGTGTGTATGTGATAAGGAGACGCCGGAGTCGCTTCAGCACATTATGTTTACTTGCCCCTTGTTTAATGTGCCACGGGCAAATTTGTTGGGACCAATCATACAGAAGCTAGAGGGTACCCCACCAAAATTCCATCTTGCCCAAATCCTGCAGGATAAGGATATCCATACGACCCTGAGAGTGGCTAGGTTTCTGGTCGCTGTCCTTACCCAAAAGCGCTGCCAAGGTGCACTACAAGCTAATTAAGGCGCACTATGTCATTCCATCTTACAGTATTTTATTGTTATAGTGATGTTTTAGCGACTGTTTTTTCCCACGTGCACAAGCTGTTATTTATGTCTTGTTTTTTATCTGTATGGGCCTATGGCCGTAATAAATATCTATTCTATCTATTCTTCTTCTTCTTCTTCTTCTCCTCCTCCTCCTCAAGCCAGGTATGAACTCCAAAGGGAATTGGGCATAATTTTCAACTCTCTTCACAAGAAAGGAGATTGCAATCACTTGCTGTACAGGCCGGATCTGTACAACTAGGGCTCAATAAACACTTATTTTTATACCTCCCTGAGATTCCCAAAGACATGTGGCTTCTGCGCCCCACCATCCAAAACCTTCGCTTATTTTCCTATGCTCTTCTAATATCCCTATTAAATATTTAGAAAATGATCAATATACTCCCTTTCCTTTATTTGTTCCCGTTCTAGTCAGTTCTTTCAACCTCTCTGAAAGTCTCACTAGGGTCTAAGTACAAAGACATGGATGCATCAAATGGTTTGAGAATGTGAATATATTGTTTATGAATCGAAAGAGCGCTGAGCGATCTGGGTCGACATGTAACCTAACCGAGGGCAAAGGTCTATAAAACAGAAACGTAAGCACGCCAGCCTGCCATTAAAGTGCTGCTTTTTGTTGTAAATCATTTTTCTCTTAAACGTCCATTTTGGTTCTCAAGTTTCTCGGCTTATCTGTAGGGTATCCTGTCCAGAATGGCTCAACTGTTTTGTAGTGATGTGTGAAACTCCCATTTATTTTACATCTCTTTTCTCCTTCTCATAATATTTAGATAGGGGAGAAGAGGTCTAGATTTTCCTCAGTTGCCCCAAATCCTACATTTTGAAGAATCCTCTGTGCTAGCCTTCCCCAACACAGTGTCATCCATATCCTTTGGATTCCCATCACTCCTGACCATTGGCTATGTTAGGGGGGCTGGTGGGAATTGTGGTTCAAAACATCACGAGGCCATCACATTGCAGGATGCTGTTATGTGGTTACCCCACGAGAGTGATTTCTGTTGTTGTGCTTACGTTTTGCCAACATAAATATGGCAGCTTAGGTAAGTATTGACATCAGTGCATTCTTATGCGTTATCTTCAGTGGAGCTGAAGCCTTGTTGTGCAATCCCACACATGTTTACCTGAGTAAAGAACATTGAGTTAAGTCGACTTATTCCCAGGTAGGTGTTATTGGGTTGCAACCCTAGTTTCTCAAGGAGCCATCACTGTCTTGGCATTCAACGCTTCCTTGCGCACAGGGGCCAGATTTAGGTTTGATGAGGCCCTAAGCTACTGAAGGCAATGGGGCCCTTTATATGTCCAACTGTCCTTTGTCAACAACAAATTGTCACTGATTTTGTGTTGAATATATGCTATATGGTAATTTATGGACCTAATAGGTATCTAAAGCCATTTGCACATAACAAAATATGTATTTTATCAAAGTAATTGTTGAACTGAAATACAATTAAGGAGGAGTATATTAATAGTGAAATACTTTTAAATTTGGGGGGGCACGAGAGTGGGGCCCTAAGCTGTAGCTTGTTTAGCTTATACAGTGGTACCTCAAGTTACAAACGCCTCAGGTTACAAACGCCTCAGGTTACAAACTCTGCTAAGCTGGAAGAGTTACCTCGAGTTGAGAACTTTGCCCCAGGATGAGAACGGAAATTGTGTGCCGGCGGTGCAGCAGCAGCAAGAGGCCCCATTAGCGAAAGCACGTCTCTAGTTAAGAACAGATTCAGGTTAAGAACGGACCTCCAGAACGAATTAAGTTTGTAATTAGAGGTACCACTGTACGTAAATCCGGCACTGCTGGCGCACACCCTCCAGTACTGGCCAGTGATTTCCCTCAAGTTTCTTAATGTGTGATATGGTCATTTCTCTGCCCTGGAAGCTGATCACTAATTGTGTCTTAAGCCCAGAGTGCTTGTTACACATGTTCAACTCTACTGCTCCACTTAGGTGCAAACAAAGTTTCCATGTAAATCAAAACTTTCCCGCTCACATCAGAGAGACCAAATGGGAGTTCCTCCTGGTGTCGTAAATAGTAGGTGCAGGGGGCTGATCTGGATCAGGACCAATTAAAGGCTTAAAGCCACCTACTTCTGATCTCCGTACCAGCTCAGCAGGTCCTGCAACATCAACTTACACGATGAAATGAAAACATGGTCTCTTTGCCCCCTTCGTTTGGCCCTTGCTCTTTGGAAAGCGATTTTTTATATAAATATAAAAAATATTTATAAGAGTAAATATTTCTGTCTTGGTACCAATTGCATTTTTGCTTCCAGCAGCAAATGTTCTGCTAAATTTATTTTTGCAGTTTGTAAAAGAAGGAAAAAAGAGAATTAGGCAGAACCATTGATAAAAGATAATATGCCATAAATCCATTTAGCCATCCATCGAGTCCTGGGTGAATTTTCTGACTTACTTGTTTTTGCTGCATAAAAAAATCTGCCTTTTTGACTCATTTGAGCATATTCACATTCCCTTGTAGTGTTACAGGGAAGACGATGAAGAATATAAAAAAAGATTAGAGAAACTAACACACTGACTTGGGAGCGGGGAAGGGGGGGGAAGGCCTATAAATAAAAACAGATGAATTTGCAATGAAAACGCATTTGAACGATCACATTTTGTGCCGGTGGTGCAGTGCATCTGTAATTATTAGTGTGCTTTGTGTACATATTTTCCAATTACGACATAAAACCAAAGCAGATGGAGATAAAGTTTATTTTAAAGATTTGTCTTTTTATTTAATCAGATTGTTTTCCAGCTCTGTGCTAAGGGACGCGTCGGCATCTATGTAATAGCTCCAGGGGGAGGGAGAAACTGATTCTGGGCCTGATCCTGTATGGTTGGCAGATAGCAGGCATCAGGAAGGGCATGGAACAGGCAGCACTGTCAGAGTGGGACACGTGAAGGCAGGAATTGATGTCTGAACAGCACACCAATGCTTTCTTTAACGTGTTGGCCCCAGTATGGGTGCGGAGATACATACAGGCTCTGCTTCAGGCAGAAAGAAATCTTGAACTGACACAGGATAAGAGTCCCAAATTCTTCATTCTGCTGTCACTCAAGCCATTGCTCAAGACACAGAAGCTCTGCTGTGGTCGCTAGCTGGCAACCCTACACCAGATCACCATTACACCAGAACCTATGTGTCAGGGAACTGCCATCAGAGGGAAGAGGAGAGGTAAGAAGCTCCAGTGATGCAGGGGAGGGAACTAGCAAGGAGAGAGAGAGAGCTTCCTCGGGGGAAGGAAATCCAGGGGACACCAGGGAGAAAGGGGAAGCTGAGAGTGCGGCGGAGGGGAGGCTCCGAGACTCTTCCAGTGAAATCAGCGGAGAGAGCACAGGACCCCCGCTTGGCACGCCCACGCTGCGCAGAAGGCTTCCACGCAGAGAATCTAGGAGGAGACTTGGAGTCAAGCAACTTTTATGTTGGAAGAAATTTAGGTCACGCCCACTGATGGATTCTGCCAGTGACTAAGACAGTCGCGTTTCAAGGGCTGTCAAACCAGGGAAAGTTTTAGCTATACAACTAGCTTGCAGCAGTTTGCAGTTTACGCACAAGCAACCCCAATTCCCATTACGCTATGCTTCTGTGTTAAAGGTAAAAATGTAAAGGACTCCTGGATGGTTAAGTCCAGTCAAAGGCGACTATGGGGTTGCAGCGCGCAGCTCACTTTCAGGTCGAGGGAGCCAGCGTTTGTCCACAAACAACTTGCCAGGTCATGTGGCCAGCATGACTAAACCACTTTTGGTGCAATGGAACACCGTGATGGAAACCAGAGCGCACGTTACAGGACTGCTAGCTCAGCTTCAGTACTGAAAATAAATTCCTGGGTAGGTTTCTCATTTTTGTTTCTCATTTTTACTTTCCAGTTTTCATTTATTAAAAAACAATAAATCCCTATGAGAATTGTTCAGCATTTTAGTGCGTATTTTTATGAATATAGTACACACTTTTGTACGTAGTTTGGCCAAACTGCACATTTTTAGAAGCAATTTCCCCATGTAATACATTTTTTGTTCATTGTTACCAATTCATATGCACTTGTACAACATTTTCCTCTATTTTTTCTACACGTTCTTTTGGGTTGGAGAACAACACCACAAACTTTGGCAAAGTGTGAATTTTGAATGATAGGGTCATCTAATGTTTTCGGAAGTGTGAATTAGGTAGATTCACTTTCAAATGAGAACTGGACCAAATTTATTCTCCTTCCACATTCCTGGGACAACAAACTCTTAATTTTGAGAGTTTGTTGTCATTCGTATGGTTGGTGGATCTTGGAATTTTAATAAACCAAAAAACAAGTTTTCTCCTTCCTGCTCTGACCCCTTTAGACTACTGCTTCAGTGCCTTGGTTGATAAAGCAGAGCTGCGCTAGCTATCATTAAGTTGTAATTTGTAATTTGTTGAGCAGGTGAGCTATAAGCAGAAAAAATAACGAGTGGCCTGAGAAGCCTGTTCTCAGATCTCCAAGAATGCTTCTATATTTAGCTCAAGGACCAGGTAGCTTTGCCAACTTTTTCCAAAAAAAGGACTAATTGCATGTGGATGATTTGCTAGTTGCCAGGAAATATGTTGGCTACATCTGCTACATCATCACTGTAGGGATGCTACAAAGAAAGAGAGAGGAGGAGGACTTGAGGTCTTGAAGAGACACTCTCCTAAGGCAAGATTCTAGGTCCTGACACCAAGATTCCAAATGAGATCACTTCACTGAAAAGTGAAATGGGGTTGTATATCTCCATGGAGGTTAATGAGCCCACCTTCTGCATCGTGCTTCAAGGCTCAGTTCCTTGAATTCACCTATTCATCACCTCCCCAAAACAGAGATCGTTCCTAAGGCAGAAAACCCAGATGGTGTTCCTACTGGAAATCTAATAGCAAATTAATTAATAACCATTCACTAACTGTTAATGATGCCCCTCAAATGATTGGGTCTGTGTAGGCAATCTATCCGGAAGATATTTGTATTTTGAGCAGTTACTGATCTAACTCAGCTGCCCTCTTCCTGCCCCCTGTTTCTTCCTTTTCCCTATCGACCACGATTGACAGGTCCTATCCCCGGATGATTGCGGTCGATCACAGTCGATCGCTTGTTCATTTCCATTCGCCGGGGAAGAAGAGCTGTAGAATGAATGTATCCGGCCCCGGCTCCTCGCTGTGCCCTTCATTTGCGCAGGATCACTAAAACGTAAGATGGAGTTAGCGCTGCCTGGCAAATTACCTAAACTCTGCTACACCCCCCCACCTAAAAAAAGCTCAACAGCTTTCACCTGCCCCCCAAGTCCCTAAACCTTGACCTGGCTCCCTAAGAAAAGCTCAAAAACTCTACCCCCCCCCAAAAAAAAAATGGGTAGACCACTGCCTTTTGTTTTTTCCTGGGAGTAGGTTAGAGTCTCATGGGAGTTACACATCACTGCCCTAATCTATGGAAGGAAGTGATAGTGCTGGGTACCTTCACCTTCTTTGATGTTAGATATTGTTTGGAAAATGTGAGGCACTGGGAGAGGTGGGTAATGGATGATCTGCATGTAGCTAGTCTGGCAAGCCACACAGGCTAACAGGCTAGTAAGGTAAAGGTAAAGGTAAAGGTAAAGGGACCCCTAACCATTAGGTCCAGTCGTGACCGACTCTGGGGTTGCGGCGCTCATCTCGCTTTACTGGCCGAGGGAGCCAGCGTACAGCTGGTCATGTGGCCAGCATGACTAAGCCACTTCTGGCAAACCAGAGCAGCGCATGGAAACGCCATTTACCTTCCCGCCGGAGTGGTACCTATTTATCTACTTGCACTTTGACGTGCTTTTGAACTGCTAGATTGGCAGGAGCAGGGACCGAGCAATGGGAGCTCACCCCGTCACAGGGATTCAAACCACCAACCTTCTGATTGGCAAGTCCTAGGCTCTGTGGTTTAACCCACAGCACCACCCACGTCCCATAAGTATACGCCCAACGTGTTATCTATAAATCAGATGGTGTTGGGCATAGTTTTTTTAGAAGCTTGTGCACAGACTGATTGATCGCAGGGCCATGCAAACCTGAGGCTACCTGGGAGAGTCACTTAGCCACTCCTTGAGGGCTTCCAAGTGGCAGACTGAGGTGCTTGCTTGGTATGTATGTATGTATATATTGCTTGCTGTTTAGAATAAAATCTTTAATCTTCTCACTTATTTGTGTTTGTATTGCCTCTGAATCTCATTTAAAAGAACCACCTTGCATTTGGAAAGACAGGGTCTCCTTGCCCTACCGTACCCTTACCTGACCATGGTATGAGGAAAAAACACAAAGCCTAGTGCACCAGTCTAGTGTGGAGTCCTCTTTCCCTTCTAAAACAGGAAGGAGTAAATAGCTACTTGCTGGAACCCACCCTTCCTCAGCCCAACCCATTGCCCCTTCCACTACTTTCTGCCCACTGAATTTTCCTCTTCTACAGGACTATTGAAGGAGCAAGACCACCTCAAGACATCCTATGCAAAATCCTCTGCATGCCATCATGGAGATGAACAGGGAGAGATGTACACCAGCAAGAAAAACAAGGAGATCCTCCATCCATTGAGTGCCCTTCTCTCTCATTTCCTCTGGCAAAGAAAGGCCAAGGAACAGTATTGAAAACTTCAAGAGAAGAGGTTTTATTATTTCTTTTAAAATCTGGCAGTCATGGATCAAACAAAGAGGGAGAAAATATATACACATCTCACCCATCCTATTAAGAAAACAGTTGCAACAAATGTTAGGTTATAAGAGACCCTGGAAGTAGACATTTTCATGTTTGAACTAGGCCTCAGTCTCCCTTGTTGTCCCATTTTGAAAATAGCTTTAAAAGTTGCAGATATGTTCATAACATAAAATAGTTCAAATTGAAGAAATCATACAAAATAACCATGCATGCAAACTGGAATGTGATACCTTCAGAGCTCAGCATCTGTAACCTTGTTTGCTATATGCAGTGCAATTTGATGTGCATATTCTCAGGTGTCATGGGAGTGGTCCAGAGAAATTTCAGTCTTGATTTCATCCATCCTATAGGCAAACATTCATTTTGTTTGTCATTCTGATTGTGCTGAAAGGTTGGGTTAAGATTAGGAATCCCTAATATAGTACATCCCCAGCTACCCTGGTCACAGTCTATTCTCAATTTGGTTGACAGCCAATAAAGCTTTCTTCTTATTCTCATTGGCTCTGTTTTCTTTCCCACACACCTTTTTTTGGCCTTATTCTGATGCCTACAATATGCATAAATAATTTCTTCATTATTTCGGAATGATTCCCAACATCTATTTACAGGATCATCAGTCATGCTATTGAATAACAATAGGCTTATAACGTTTCCTTGCGGAGTGCCATTCGCCAGCACAAATTCATTAAAAACACATGCTTCTTTTCTCACTTTACAGCAGAGATGTCAAACCATTTGGCAATTAGGAGCCACTTAAGAGATCTAAGTAAGCATAAAGTGCCACCGGCTGCTAAAGGTACATAAATATGATGGGATTCGGGGATGGAGGCTGAAAATGTTTGCGCTGGCAAGCTATTCTGTGTGTGTGTGTGTGTGTGTGTTCTCTTTCTGATTTCATTAATATAAGGCCTTCAGTGCTATGCATGAAATCGGAAAGCTATGCTGGACCGAGAAGCAAGGAAGGCATCACAAGCAAAGTGAGACTCTCTCTGCCAGCAAATAAAATGGACAGAATATGAAGCAGCCCAAATGAATCATATCCCATTCTATTTCATTTCACTTTTAATTTGTATACCGCCATTCTATATACACATGGCTGTTCACAAGCAGACGAAACAACAAAATAGCCAAGATCTCACACCTAATAACAATCTGACCCAATATAAAAAGTCATAATAGAAACATGTTGTTGTTGTTTAGTTGTTTAGTCGTGTCCGCTTCTTCATGACCCCATGGACCAGAGCATGCCAGGCACTCCTGTCTTCCACTGCCTCCCGCAATTTCGTCAAACTCATGCTAGTAGCTTCAAGAACACTGTCCAACCATCTCGTCCTCTGTCATCCCCTTCTCCTTTCCCAACATCAGAGTCTTTTCCAGGGAGTCTCCTCTTCTCATGAGATGGCCAAAGTATTGGAGCCTCAGCTTCACGATCTGTCCTTCTAGTGAGCACTCAGGGCTGATTTCCTTCAGAATGGATAGGTTTGATCTTCTTGCAGTCCATGGGACTCTCAAGAGTCTCCTCCAGCACCATAATTCAAATGCATAAATTCTTCGGCGACCATCCTTCTTTATGGTCCAGCTCTCACTTCCATACATCACTACTGGGAAAACCATAGCTTTAACGATACGGACCTTTATATAGAATAGAAACATTAAATAGAAACATAGCTTTAAAATAAATTACTTCTATCAAATAAAGCAATATTCAATAAACCATTAGAATATAACAGTAAACAGTAAAATTAAATACCAGCAAATAATAATTAAACAGTTTACACTTAACAATTTCAATCAAGAATGACTAAACTATAATCAATAAAAATAACAGCCAGTCACAATGCATAAAATACCACAAAACTATGTGAAAGGATCAAACTGAGAAACAAGGACACACAGTTTTTTTAATATCTCTGTACTTCTCACTTCCCAACTGCTCCTGCTGTTTTCAAAGTCATGGTCTAGGAAAGGTTCCTAGAGATGGCGGGTGGGGCAAGGCAGATGGAAAAAGTCATTCCATGACCAAACAACCTGCTGGTTTAAGGAAGATTTAAAGCTATTCCATATTGGATCAAGCTCCATAAAGTTAGGAAATTGATAGCTGGCTGGTATCTTAATGCATGTGACCTGTGATCAGCAATTATGCTGAACAATGTCACAAATTACTCTTGCCTTGAAACTACCCTGTACACTTTCTTTAATGTTTCAGTCCTAAATTCATATGGACTAGCTGGGGCCCCAAATATTCCCTGTGTTGTCCTTGTCCTGTATTGCCTTAGGAAGCAACTGAGATTTATTGTGTTGCTAGAGGAATCCCCGGAGAGATTACCCAGGCCTGTTTATTGATTACAACAGTAGCTGCCAGGATGCTCATAAACCTCTAGGAAAGTTCTGCTTTCTCTCTGAACTTGTGAGGCTTTTTGCAGCTGATTTCCAGCTGGGAAGCTCTTCCAAGAACGGCAGTGCAATGTTGCGTTGCCATTCCTATAAGAGCTGCCTGGCCAGAAGCTGGCCACATAGAACCTCATGCTGCTACAAGTCAGTGTAGAGTTTACCCTAAATGCTCTGGGGCAAAAGATGACTTTCTTCCATTTCAGCCCAGCCACCTTGTTAATCTCAAACACAAAATTCAATACAGTGGTACTTCGGGTGACATACAATTCAGGTTACATACGCTTCAGGTTACAGACTCCGCTAACCCAGAAATAGTACCTCGGGTTAAGAACTTTGCTTCAGGATGAGAACAGAAATTGTGCTCCGGCGGCGCGTCAGCAGCAGGAGGCCCCATTAGCTAAAGTGGTGCTTCAGGTTAAGAACAGTTTCAGGTTAAGAACGGACTTCTGGAACGAATTAAGTACTTAACCCGAGGTACCACTGTAATCATGCACAGGGCCTAAACAGCTATTGATTAGAAAATTCTAACCATCGCCAACACATAGACATCTTGTTCCGTTACAGACCTTGGATGGTACAAAATTTAAATATTGGGTGCATGTCAGTTCTGTTGAATGGTTTCTTTACATGTAAAGGTTCATCACTGTTCCACCTGATGTGTATGTCTTTAAGGGGCCAGAGCAAGGGCCAGAGCAAGATAACGAGACCCAGCTTTACAGCTGTGAAACATAGCAGGTGCTGCTGAGTTGTATTTGATTAAGGTGTGTTAGCATCTGGGTGTAGTATATAAGGAGCAGCACCTAGCTCTCCCATTACCCTGGGGGATGGGTTGGTGGTTGGGTCTGGTTTGTTGATGTATTTAGTGTAAATGGAGTTTTTGTTTTTGTTATTAAAACCTTCTTTAAGTTATTTTTGAGTCCCTTTTTAATGCATGGTCTCCCCAGCAAGCTCTCTGCAGCGCTACCATACTGCAAAAAGCCAACAAGTTCAGCACAGCACTTTCACAATGCTTCAGGAAGGTTGGTCCAAATTCTAACAACATTTTGTATAACCTGAAGAAAATCCAGAGCACAAACAGTATATTAAATCAATAACCTCGTGACATATCGTTTTTGAAAGTTGAAAAATAAGTTGCAATGTTTGGTCAAACAAACTGCAGCACAATTACATTCTTAAATGTTTATGTATTTATGGAAGATAGAATATTGTCCCACTCACAGTTTTGATCATCTGTATTTGAAAGTTCTAGTACCATTTATGAATCATTACCATGAACAGAAAAAGGCATATGGCTGAACCTCCAGCGCTGGACTTTGTACAATATCCAAAACATTTTGATACAAGCTTATTACTTTTGGTTATACTATTTAGATGATTTATGCCTAGATTATTACAAACCTAAGCTAAAGCCTTTATAGTCCCACCCTTCAAGAAATTCACTTACAGGCGTTTCTCTCCAAGGGATTCTTCAACAAAAGAGAAAACATTTGTGTGGTCTAAGAAAATACCAAAGCACAAAGCATCATCCTTGCCAGAGGAAGGAGATGATGGCCTCTCCTGACACAGTGGACATCAACACCAGCCACTTGCTGTTTGATTGGCCTGGAGGATGGAGTGAGAAACTGCTGCTCCCTTAGCTGGGCAGACCAAACCAAGAGCCAAAAGCAAAGTCCATTGGGGTGTCAAATATTGGCGAAGATCTCTGCAAAAGATCATGAGTGAACAGGGCATGTTGAATTTTTCAACGTTCAAAATACATGAAAATCAGAACCAATATTGCTGCATGCAGCATCACATTTGAAACTGCACGTACAGGCTTTTTCTCTCCTTAGTGGCTCGCTCGGCTTAAAATGCTAACCTAGGAAATTCAGGGGAAAGAGGCCAGCATTTGGTAGAAACCTCCCCATGTCTTTATAACAATATCTGCGGAGTCTACTCCATTAGAGGAAATCAGGCACTGCCACACCAACCTTGGTCTGCCTTAGCCAGCCCCCACCTGCCTGCCACCTTTCTTTCTTTTTTGAAATGATTTTTATTGGTTTTACAAAATAAATCTCACATTTAACACATTTAGATTTTAAATTCCGAATCTTCGGACTTCCCTCCTCCATTCCGTGGGTCCTTTATATATCTAAATCAACTGCATATTATAATTCATCCGCATTATAGTCCTCCAAAATACCCAAAGCCTTTGTAACATTGCAGGAGTTACTGAAAGCTTGCCAAAGAGCTGAAGTGATTACAGTGTTCTTTTAAATACAATCTGCATTTGTCCCATTCCCCTGCTGAAGTTTTGATCCTCCTGGTTTCTGATCTTCCCTGTCAGCCTCGCCATCTCTGAATAATCACGTAGTTTCATCTGCCAGTCCGCTTTTGTCGGCATATTCTTCTCTTTCCATCGCTGGGCAAACAGCATCTTTGCAGCTGTAGTCACCTACATGAATAGTCTTCTCAAATCCTTCCGTATGTCTGCACCTAAAATTCCTAACAAAAAGGCTTCTGCTCATTTGACAAATGTTATTTTAAACATAGGAAGATGGAGCCTATCATTCTTTCAGCCTTCACCTGCCATTAGCTCTGGCTCCACCTACGGTTAGCCTCTCAGCCTTCTTCCCTGCCTGTCCCAATGGTCATCAGGTACCACTGAACTGCGGTCATGAACACAAAGGCTTTTTTAGAGCAGCCCTCTGCATTTCTCTGTCTCTCCAGAATACGCAATAGTTATGTGGCGCAAGAGACAGAACCTGGCAACGTCATGAACGCACAGATCATTGTTATAGTCAGTTTGAAGATTCCCTTGGAGAGATATCGGAGGCATGAAAGCCGCCAATATGAACACCATCTCTGGCCAAGGCAGCTCATTGCTCTTCTTTTCCACAGAGCTGCATTTGAAACATTTAAATCACAAAGTGGTGTTTATTGCTGCCAGAGACTGAGGGAAACAAGATGAGAAAGAGAGCCTATTCTCTTCATAAAATTGTTAAATTGCCAATTTGTTTCATACTTCTTCTCCCCCCCCCCTTATTTTGAGCATTGGTATCCTGCTTCGAGTGATCAAATAGGAGCCCACTTGTAACCCAAAGGAAGTGATTTTAGCACAGTTTAAGTACCAACAAATTGTTTATCCCTTGCAAGCCCGGCTGCTCGAGACTAGTATATTTAATGTAGCATCATTCCCACTGTTATCATTCGCATGAAAGAGATGATTATTTATGCAACAAGATGTAACTAGGGAAGCAGTTTTCAGAAATAATCACACCCCAGGGACATTGCAAGGCACAAGGTTCATTACCGTTGAGAGGGGAAGTATATTTTGCTCTGAAAAGGATGAAGCTGGAGTTTAGAATACTGAACTGCAGTTTCAGCTAAGCTGCTCAGTTCACTTAGATTAATCTGTCCCTTTAGACTGCTTACCTCATCAGTCCGTTGGAATTCTCCTGCAGCTCAAGTCATGTTCTTTAACCCCTTACATATACAGTCACACCTTGGAAGCCGAACGGAATCCATTCCGGAAGTCCGTTCGACTTCCAAAATGTTCTGAAACCAATGCATGGCTTCCAATTGGCTGCAGTGTGTGAACAGGGAAATCTCATACTCCTGCCTCCTATCAGAGATACATCTTGGCTTCCTCTCAAGTGCTGATTGCTTTTCTGACAAGCTTTACATTGGGTAAGAGGGTCTCTTTAAATGAAAAAGGGGGGGACTAACCAGCATTTCCTGTGTTGCATTCCTAAAAACATTTTCCACAAGTAAGCTTGTTGTTGTTTAGTCGTTTAGTCGTGTCCGACTCTTCGTGACCCCATGGACCAGAGCATGCCAGGCACGCCTGTCTTCCACTGCCTCCTGCAATTTGGTCAAACTCATGTTGGTAGCTTCGAGAACACCGTCCAACCATCTTGTCCTCTGTCGTCCTCTTCTCCTTGTGCCCTCCATCTTTCCCAACATCAGGGTCTTTTCCAGGGAGTCTTCTCTTCTCATGAGGTGGCCAAAGTATTGGAACCTCAGCTTGACAATCTGTCCTTCCAGTGAGCACTCAGGGCTGATTTCCTTCAGAATGGATATGCTTGATCTTCTTGCAGTCCATGGGACTCTCAAGAGTCTCTTCCAGCACCATAATTCAAAAGCATCAATTCTTCAGCGATCAGCCTTCTTTATGGTCCACCTCTCACTTCCATACTTCACCACTGGGAAAACCATAGCTTTAATTATACGGACCTTTGTTGGCAAGGTGATATCTCTGCTTTTTAGGATGCTGTCTAGGTTTGTCATTGCTTTTCTCCCAAGAAGCAGGTGTCTTTTAATTTTGTGACTGCTGTCAGCATCTGCAGTGATCATGGGGCCCAAGAAAGTAAAATCTCTCACTGCTTCCATTTCTTCCCCTTCTATTTGCCCAGGAAAACCATAGCTTTAACTATATGGACCTTTGTCGGCAAGGTGAGGTCTCTGCTTTTTAAGATGCTTATTTCAAAGCAAACATGGATAGGATTGCTATACATGAGAATATATCTACCAAATTTCAAACTTCTGTCAATGGTCAAAATATCATATGCATTTTGTATATGAGCTCCATATGACAATGAATGAGTTGCTCATTGACCCCCAAGTTTATATATTTCTATTATTCTTTTAGACCTGTGCACCACTTAATCATCAAAACCTCTGTTTAAATATACTGCCTTTCAAATGAGTTTCAAGGTAGTATACAACAATAAATCCAATTTTGTTAAAAGTTCACAAATATACAACAAAGCAATAACTTTTTTAAAGGTCTGGTAAAGGTTTTCCATAGCTTAGACCTAGAAAGTCTGATTTTCTTGTTTTCTAACCTCTTCCCCTCAATATCCTTCTAAGGTCTATAATATTTTTTTACCTAATATTACTGCTGATTCATAACAGCATTTCCCCCGCATGCTTAGTTACAAAGAAAGAAAAGAGAAGTATCTGTCTGTTTCTTTTTGAGAAAAATGAAAAGGGCATATAAAATCTTGGCATATAAAAGCATTTAAAAATTGCTCGTTTGAATTAAACATCTAAGAATGGTTGAGATCTAAATTAAGATACCAGCCAGTTATTACAATAAAATCCAATATTCTCATCGCCAATGCATTGAGTAATATTATAATATATGATTTTATTGTATGTCTTTGCTTATCATAGCTGTTTTCTCCACAGGGACATGGGTGCTTCACTAGTTTACTGTAAGCAGAATCCAGTATTTTCACACTAATGCAAATTCCACAGGAATTTCCAGAGGACAGGGAAACCTCTCCCCTGAAGCTAAAATCTCCCCCTTGATCTCCCCTTGACATGTACATTGGCCCTGAATCAGGAAATCATGATTGTGATTTAATCTCACCTTTGCTCAGTACTCACTAGATGATTTTGGGCAATCCCTCCAGCTCCCCATCTGTAGTATGGGGAGAATGACTTGACTTAAGAGGGTCACAAGAAGATAAACTATGCAAAGAGCTTTGACTATTTGAAACTGCAATATAAATGCTTACTTATCATCATCATCTTCATTGGGAGCAGAACAAAGAGGCACATGAACAGCCGTGTGTTCATCTAAAGAGAGAGAGAAAGGGAGAGAAACAGCCTTGTGTCAGTTTATAGAGAGTGTAGCTGAAGCATGTAATATGCATTTATGTGCTAAAAGGCCCAGAGCATTTTAGAGTGTCAAACACGTCATACATTTTGGTATAGGCAATTTAATATGTATGTGTCAACACTGATCAGGCAAACATTAAGGTGTGAGAAAAGTGGCATTCATTACATAACGGGCTGTCATAAGGAAAAGGTCACTTTCCCTTCAGTACAGCGCCCAGGATTTTCACGGGATTTTTTAACTGGTGGGCATCCTCTTTCACAGCAGTTCTGAGACAATCTTCGACAGCACAATGGTGCACTTTTCTTTCGCATATTAGGGAGACAATTTAAAAACCTTCACCAAGGTATGGAGTATATTGGGCTGGATCCAGACTTACAGTGCAGTCCGAGCTAGTGGCTTTTTCCCCCTAAAAAAATAATGTTTAGGGGTACTCTCATTTTGACTCAAGAAAACCACCATTTTATACAGTGGTATCTCGGGTTACATATGCTTCAGGTTACATACGCTTCAGGTTACAGACTCTGTTAACCCGGAAATAGTGCTTCAGGTTAAGCACTTTGCTTCAAGATGAGAACAGAAATCATGCCCTGGCGGCGCGGCAGCAGCAGGAGGCCCCATTAGCTAAAGTGGTGCTTCAGGTTAATAACAGTTTCAGGTTAAGTACAGACCTCCGGAACGAGGTCTTCTGGCAGTTCCCTCATTGTGAGAAGTGAGGTTCCCTCATTGCAAGAAGTGAGGTTACAGGGAACCAGGGCCTTCTCGGTAGTGGCGCCCACCCTGTGGACCACCCTCCCTTCAGATGTGAAGGAAGTAAGCAGCTATCTTCTTTTTAAAAGACATCTAAAGGCAGCCCTGTTTAGGGAAATTTTTAAATATTTAATGCTGTATTGTTTTTAACACTTGATTGGAAGCCGCCCAGAGTGGCTGGGGAAACTCAGCCAGATGGGCGGGGTATAAATAAATTATTATTATTATTATTATTATTATTATTATTATTATTATTATTAACGAATTAAGTACTTAACCTGAGGTACCACTGTGGTTCAAATCAAGGAAAATAAATACAGTAAATGGGCAAAAGTACAAAGATTCACAAAATATTTAGGGGTATGCGTACTTCTTGCATCCCCCCCCCGAAAAAAAAACCACTGGTCCTAACTATGACCACTCAGAAGTGAGTCCTATTGAATTCAATGAAGGTTACTCGCAGGTAAGTTGGTTTAAGGTTGCAGACATAATCATTCTTAGAACAGACCCATTAAAATAAATGTGATTCAAGTTGCTCATGATTAACTTTATTGATTTAGTTACAGATAGGTAGCCATGTTGGTCTGCCATAGTCAAAATAAAAAAATTCCTTCCAGTAGCACCTTAAAGACCAACCAAGTTAGTTCTTGGTATGAGCTTTCATGTGCATGTATCTGAAGAAGTGTGCATGCACATGAAAGCTCATACCAAGAACTACCGTATTTTTTGCTCTATAAGACTCACTTTTTCCCTCCTAAAAAGTAAGGGGAAATGTGTGTGCATCTTATGGAGCGAATGCAGGCTGTGCAGCTATCCCAGAAGCCAGAACAGCAAGAGGGATCGCTGCTTTCACTGCGCAGATATCCCTCTTGTTGTTCTGGCTTCTGAGATTCAGAATATTTTTTTTTCTTGTTTTCCTCCTCCAAAAACTAGGTGTGTCTTGTGGTCTGGTGCGTCTTATAGAGCGAGAAATACGGTAACTTAGTTGGTCTTTAAGGTGCTACTGGAAGGAATTTTTTTATTGATTTATTTAGAAGAGGTATATGCTGCTTTTCATTTCTGTGATGAATTATGAAAGCGGCTTACAAATAAAACATAGTGCATAAAATACTTTTTTTTTAAAGTAATGCAATAAAATATAATATAATCAGTAACATTATATTATTAAAACCAAATCAGAATTGTGGGGTGGGGAGTGAATAACACACATCCCATTGATTTCCAAACTGTGGTTAAACCTATTGTTTTCAGATATGACCATGAGCAGAAATCACCATTAAAATCAAGCCAAAAGCTCAAGAAGGCAGTTAAGACTTTGAACTCATACAAAAAAAAAAAAAAAATTGGAAGCACATAGTTTAACAAATGGTTCTGTGGGACTGCCCAGCACGGAAAATTTGATCTAGTGAACAAAGAAGGAAATTGCGTCAAAGGCTGACCTATATGTTGGACTGAATAGGAGAGTCCAGAATAATAGGAAATAACTGGGGCAGAAATACTTCATGCAATTGATTGCTGTGACAGTAGAACAAAAGCATATTTTTGGCTGCTCCAGGGGGCTTCTGTGGAACAAACTTTGCTAATGCGCTCTCTCTCGGCAGTTCGAATCCCCGTGATGGGGTGAGCTCCTGTTGCTCTGTCCCAGCTCCTGCCAACCTAGCAGTTCGAAAGCACACCAGTGCAAGTAGATAAATAGGTACCGCAGCGGCAGAAAGGTAAACGGTGTTTCCATGTGCTCTGCTTTCTGTCACGGTCCTCCGTGCACCAGTAGTGGTTTAGCCATGCTGGCCACATGACCCAGAAAGCTGTCTGTGGACAAATGCCGGCTCCCACAGCCTGAAGCGAGACAAGGTCCACACTTCATAGTCGCCTTCAACTGGACTTAACCGTCCAGGGGTCATTTTCCTTACCTATATTGCCTAGCTAAGGATTACAAGGCAAGGCTGTAGCTTATACTATGATAGCAGGACTATTAGGAAGAGCTGTATAACTGAATTTAAGTCAATTCTTGTTTTAACAGAAAACTTTTAATGAGGGTGAAGGAGGAGAGCGCAAAATATGGTCTGAAGTTCAACATCAAAAAAACGAAGATCATGGCCACTGGGCCCATCACCTCCTGGCAAATAGAAGGGGAAGAAATGGAGGCAGTGAGAGATTTTACTTTCTTGGGCTCCGTGATCACTGCAGATGGTGACAGCAGTCACGAAATTAAAAGACGCCTGCTTCTTGGGAAAAAAGCAATGACAAACCTAGACAGCATCTTAAAAAGCTGAGACATCACCGTGCTAACAAAGGTCTGTATAGTTAAAGCTATGGTTTTCCCAGTAGTAATGTATGGAAGTGAGAGCTGGACCATAAAGAAGGCTGATCGCCGAAGAACTGATGCTTTTGAATTATGGTGCTGGAAGAGACTCTTGAGAGTCCCACGGACTGCAAGAAGATCAAGCATATTCATTCTGAAGGAAATCAGCCCTGAATGCTCACCAGAAGGACAGATCGTGAAGCTGAGGCTCCAATACTTTGGCCACCTCATGAGAAGAGAGGACTCCCTGGAAAGACCCTGATATTGGGAAAGATGGAGGGCACAAGGAGAAGGGGACGACAGAGGACAAGATGGTTGGATGGTGTTCTCAAAGCTACCAACATGAATTTGACCAAACTGCGGGAGGCAGTGGAAGACAGGCGTGCCTGGCATGCTCTGGTCCATGGGGTCACGAAGAGTCAGACAAAACTAAATGACTAAACAACAGCAACAAATGACACAATCTTCAGACAATATTGCACCGAACCATATGCAAAATGCAGTGTTCACCATCAATGCTTCCAGTGATCACGTGGCAACTGATAGTTTCAGAAATCCAATATATTTCCCTTTTTTGGTGGCAGTGGGGGTAGGGGTGTTCTCTTACATGATGGAGATTTCTGAAAAAAATATATATGACCAGTTGTATTCTGTTCCGCAAGACAGAGTCTAATCAACAATTGTTTGAAAAACACTTCAGTTTGGCCCATGCTCAAAGGATGTAAAATGACAGAAAATAGGAGAGAAGATTCAGAGAGAAGATTTGCAAAATATGTCCTTACAGTAAGAAATGGAATTGTGGCTATAAACAGATCGATATCAAGCAGTGCAATGAGAGTTCCAGAGATGTGGTTTAACATCTGATGTAACAACTACAGGGTACCAAATGGAATTCTCAGAAGAATCCAACATCACACATTCCACGTCTACTATTCCTGCTCCTCAGAATAAGCTCAGTGGCAAAGTTAATAGCAATATCATTTCACAAATGAAAGGGCCATGTGAAACCAATTACAGTGTAGGCCAGATAACGACAGGTGCCGGTGGGTGGGGACCACATGAAAAACCCAACAGAATTTGCCAGTACTTTAGGAGATAGTGAGTTACCTCTGCATAAAATCACATCAAAAAGAGCAATTGTGAGTGGTGATAGCATTAAAGGAATATTCAGTCCCCAAACAGAGCTTGATTACAAGTTTTGAACACTTTCAAGAACAGCCTGGATCTCAAGGTTATTGCAGGAGAAGCTACTGGAAATCTTGTAGGACTTGCCAAAACAGAATTCTCTTCAGAGTTTTCTTTTCCTTTCAGTTGCAATGAAGGCAATTTCCAACACAACTAGCCTTTGTTATGACCATGAACAAACAGTAAATGAACCCATAATAACTGAAAATTATACTTACCCATGGATAAGTATGAAGACATATTATTATGCCCAAAGTTAGATCTTTTAGACAGAAATTCAGAGTAAGATACCTTGAGGCTACAATCCTATTCAGCTCAATGGGACTTCTAAGTAGACAGATATAGGATTGTACCATGAATGATTTTAAAATGTAGGAGTGAGGTAAAAGGAGCATAACCTTCAAATGTGGTCCTCAAATAAGTTTGGAATTCAAAATGATTCAACTAAGCTGATCCACAATTACGAACCTCTGTACCCATCCTAAGCCTTGCTTCATAAGACTTTCTTCCTCGATCCTGACACTCCACAGGGCTATAGTTATGAGCCTCACGCCACTGTCAGGATCTGATGCAGGAGGAGGAAGAAAAGGGAAGGGCGCTGAACCTGGGTTGGAGTGAAGAATCTCCTATTTCCATCCCAACTTGGGCTGCTTCAGAAGGGAGAGCAGAGATGCCATTTTCCCCAGCACAACTTTCCTTTCGATCATGGAGTCTTAGTGGGGTCTAGAAAGGGCTTGGAGCAGCTTGGTGGGTGTGGTGGTGTCAGAACCAGAGATAGCAGTGATAGAACTGGAGTCTGAAAAAGAGGGTGGAGCCTAGAACCAGATGTTGCCTTTGCAGATGGGAGCAACCTACCCTCTCTGAATGGAACGCACACTTGCAATCTTGATATTCCCACAAGGCGATCAAGTTTTGTGAGTGAGTATGCCATGTCTTGTCTTTAAAAGCTTGGCAGGTAGGGAGTGAAAACTTGTTGGAGCACCTTGGTTGCTTCTGTCCAGTTCTGAAGTTCTTGCCTTGCTCCTTAACTGTAACTCCTGAGCCCAGTGTTGGCTGCTGAGCCTGGACCACGACTTGCCTGAATAAAGATCTCTTTCTTACTTACAAGTAAGAGCCTCTGCTTGCATGTTTTGGGGTAGGAGCCAGGGCAGCTATCATCTGACTCCTTTCCTCTTTAGGAACTGTTGAAATTTATTTGGCATTTGCATGCTGACACTCTTCTCACTGGAGGCTTGCCAGTGATCTGCGAGGCCGCCGCTTCAGCTTGTCAGTTTTACAGGAGAGATTCAGAAGAGATGAACACATCAAAGGCTGAGCTCTGGCACTGCCAGCCCCACGTTTCATTATTTTTGGTCACAGATGATTCATATCTTCTTGTAAGGACATCAGCTTAAAAAGAAGAAGACACGATACAGGCATGTGTAGGATTCCAGAGAAAATACACAGATTGCCTCTCATCGTGTAATGATCACAAAACCTTATTGCTTTATATTATGAATAGTTCAGAATTCAGGGTCTTGTAGTATTTAATTTAAGGATTCCCCTTCCTCCCCAGCCCATTTTTAGCTGGGCTCAAACTTCTCTGAGTTTTGGGTTCAATTGGTAATTGGCATGCCAATTTTTACCAACCACTCTCATCCGTATGAAGAGGGCAGGAGTTGGTGGAACAGGCTACTGTATCTGGTAATGTTGAGAGCCTAAAATGTCCCATCCTTGCTCAGGGAGGGATAGAAATTGTAGCTTCTAACACACACACACACACACACACACACACACACACACACGGTCCCGTGGCCCAGGAGACACGGGAAACTACAATTCCCACATATCTCAGGAGCAATGGACGCTCCAGACAGCACATACCATTGCCCATGCCTTAGAACAAGGCCGCAAAGGCATCGGAAATCACAAGTCTGATCTCTCTGCTGCTAGTTTCCTCCTTCACAAGAAAATGTCTGCTTGGGGAAAGGGAGGTCTCTAGGCCAGGTGGGCAAGGATCACCTCCCAGGGACAACCACACTCTGAGCTGTCTCAGATAACTCTTGAAAATATAACAACTTTTTGAAAAACAGAGTTCTCTAAGGGAACAGAAATGTTATTGCTGGCTGGGACCTTACAGTGTTTGTGTGACTGCTCTCTCTGCAATATCTGTATATATGCAAATAAATAAGAGTAGGGTTTTTCAGAGCAATCAAACCCTCCTTTGTCCAGGGTGGTGTGGGGGTGAATGGAGCAGAGATATCCATCCAATCACTCCTGATGGCTGCTGATGGTCTCCTGCCAGCTCCCACCTGTGGAAAGATGGCACTGTCACCTGTTCTTTCCACTTGCCAGATGTGTGGGTGGGTGGAAGTGCCAACAGTGGTATGCTCATTGTCAGAAACCAGCAGAAGGCATTGGAACAGGGTGTTCTGAAAATGGAATAATAATTGGCACAAAATTGGAAGCAAGAAGAATTACCAATGAAAGAAAAATGGCAGATGAAATTGATGGACTATGCAGAACTGGATAAATTAACAGGAAGGGTTCAAAATCTGCAGAACCAGAGATTCTTAGGAGACTGGAGTAAATATACAAACTATTTCAAAAGTAATTGTAATGAACAGATTATGCTAGTAGGATTGCAAGAAGTTTTGTAAGGATGATTATTTGAAATATTGCAAGAAAGACTATGAGGAGAATTATTAGTTAATGATAAGTAAGAGTCATAGAGAAATTAAGAAATGCAGAATAAGTCATAAAGAACGGAAAATCATCAGAGGTGTTGATGGAAGTCTAAAATATTGTATAAGATAAGAACTTATGTTATATGATTGTTGGAAATGATATGTTAAAAAAACTAATAAAAATGTATACTAATAAAAATGTAAAAAAAGAAAAGGGAATAATAATAACAACAACAACAACAACAACAACAACAACAACAACAACAATAATATTTTGTACTCCGTCATACGGCTTCACAACATAACATTGAACATTAAAAGCTTCCCGAAACAGGGCTCCCTTCTGGTGTCTATGAGAAGGACTGAGGTGGGTTGGAATCCAGCAGATCGTGAGGCGTCCCTGATGCAGTGGCGTAGCGTGGGGGGTGCCAGGGGTGCCAGCCCCACCGGGCGCAACATTTGGGGGGGGCGCGTTTGGCCGGCCCTCCTTGAGGAAGCAGGAACCCCACTGTCCAGGCGGAGAGACCTCCTCCCGCCGCCAGCCTTCAGAAGGCTGCTCCGAAGCCTGGCGGTGGGGCAGAGAGCAGTGGCGTAGCGTGGGGGGTGCAGGGGGTGCACGCCGCCTGCCATGCCGCCCTGGCTGCTTCAACCGCGTCCGACAGCCGGCTCGAGGCTCCTTCCGGCCGGGTCTCCCAACGGGGCGCTGCGGGCGGAGGCTCCGGCACCAAGCGCCACGCCGCCCAGGCTCGGGTCGCTGTCTGGACGCGCGCAGCCCGCCAAACGCACCATCGGCGGCGCTCTAGTGCCTGCGCGCCAAGACCGCCCACCCGCCCCGACGGGCCCCCCCTCACCCGCGCCGGAGGCCGGCCGACGCACTGGCCCCAGAGCCGCCCCCTCCCCGCGCCAGAAAGAAGCCGCGTCGGGACTAGCCGGGCCGGGGAGGGAGACTGAGAAGGCTGCGCCGCGACGCCCAAAGATGTGCGTCTTGGCGCAAAGGGGCCCGCGGCACCCAGACGCGGAAGGGACCCTCTCCCCCTGACCCGCCACTGAACTGCAATTTCCAGCTCCCTTGGCAAATCCCAGTCCCCAATCCCCAAGATGCTTTATTTGAGGCAGGGGTCCTTTAATTGCAAAAACAACACCACGGAGGGCAGTAGTCACCACGACGTTTGCCCCAGAGTAGAGCCGTCAGTATTAATGACCATGGTTAGGGGTTAGGGGGCGCAAATTACTTGCCTTGCCCCGGGTTTGGGGGCGCAAATTACTTGCCTTGCCCCGGGTGCTGATAACCCACGCTACGCCGCTGCCCTGATGTTGTGACAAGACAGCATTGGGCTGGTTGTGGGCTGGATCACTGCACTGGCTCCAGAATGACAGAATAATCTGCCAGTCCCCTCTACCTTCCACCTGCAGCAGGGATGTGGACATGGTGGTATCCTCCCTCCCCCCCCCAACTCTCTTCAGCCCTGCCGGGGTTAGGATAACAAATCTACAGCGTATTTTCTCCTCCAAAGGAAACTGACTAGTAAGGGTTGCCCCATGTTTCTACTACCCAGGAAACAATCATATCCACAGCCTCATTTGCAAGATTGTCACAAGAGCGCCTGGACTAAAATTGTCTATCAGAAACTTCACTCTTGTGGTTTATCACCACAAGAGCTACTCACTTTGGGTTCTAGTCAAGCAAACAGTCTAATTTGTCAGCGCCTAAATGATATCAAGCGTCAGAACGACTTGGCCACAAGAAGGAAATTTTGCCCATGGTATGCCTATTTTCCACATACCCATTTCGACTCTCTGGAACCCTACCTGCATAACCTAGCAATTCTAAAATATAGACGCGCTTTTACTCTTGCAAGATGGACTGTATTGCCCTCGGCTGTACTTGAGGGACGATTCCAACAGATTCCACACAAAAAATGCTTATGTCCCTGTGGAAATGGCAGTGCATTGAATTGGTGGTGCATGCCCTTCTGGCTTGCACTCTTTATAAAGACTTGAGGAATGAGGTTATCACCCCTCCTTTATTGTCCATTCCAGGTCACTCAACCACTGCCACAGTGTCCTTTCTCTTGGCAGATCAAGATGAGCAGGTGACAGCAAAGGTTGCAAGGTTTTTAGCTGGGGCAATCAGAATAATGTTCCACTATTTGACTATTGATCCAAAACCCTATAATGTGTTTTATACAATTGACTTTTTATTTCTATTCTTTGTCTATCCTATTGTTGTTTTGTTGCTATGGCCGATGGATGACGCAAATAAAGATTCATTCATTCATTCCACATCCTCATTTGTAGCTGCAGTGCAATGTGGGGAGGACATTCAAGTACACTATGGAGGAGTCACTCAAATTTTCTTATACACCTTTTCCTGCATAAGCTATTTAAGGTTATCTTCCTCATAAGGAAAACCCTGGTGATTCCATTAACAAATAAGGATCAGGGAGTCCTTCCCTATAGAATTCAAGAATAGCAAAAAACAAACCATCACCATTTCCAAGCCCAGCTGCCAGACTCTCTGCTTCCACATAACTCTCCCTAAATAACTGGAGCAGAAAAATAACCCTGCAGCACTCTCCAGGGTAAAGGCAGATAAGCAAACTGCAGAGAAGGGCAGAGATGTGATTGCTTCCATTTTGATAAAACTTATTGCTTCCCGTCTTCTATTAATATAGCAGCACCTTGCTAGTCCAACGGCAAGGGCTTTAGAGCTGGGGGGAAATGTTCTGACATCCTGAGTTGCAAAAGCATGGGGACGTATGAAAGTAAACACGTGTCTCCTACGGATGTTCAAATCCGTTGTTATGCTCCAAATCTTGTGCCAAGTTTGATGTGTTAAAAATAGCAACTCAGGGATAGGCAACATGGTGGCCTGCAGATGTCGCTGGACTCCAGCTCCCATCAGCACCAGCTAACAACATCTGGAGGGCACAGAATTGGCTGCAGCCTTCTGAACTGAAAGCTCTGGAGTTGTTAAGGTATTGTGGAATTTGCTGGTGATAGACACTATATTCCCCAGGATGGGGAAGGGCACTTTTAAGGGCAAAATTAAGGATATAATTTTCCATATGGCCAATCAGAGTCTAGGGGTTGGGCTTAGTGCAGGCATAGGCAAACTCGGCCCACCAGATGTTTTGGACTACAACTTCCATGATCCCTAGCTAACAGGACCAGTGGTCAGGGATGATGGGAATTGTAGTCCCAAAACATCTGGAGGGCCGAGTTTGAGGAAGTCTGGCTTAGTGTCACTTGCAGATATAGGACCAACCAGTGGGGAAGTTGACTTCTAAAATGGCTCTCCCAAACTGTAATTAATAATAATAATAATAATAATAATAATAATAATAATTTGTAGCCCACCACTCTGGGAAGTTTCCAACCTATATAAAAACATAATAAAACATTAAGCATTATAAAGCTTCCCTATACAAGGCTGCCTTCAGATGTCTTCTAAAGTTTATATAGGTACTCATCTCCTTGACATCTGATGGGAGGGCATTCCACAGGATGGGGGCCACTACCGAGAAGGCCCTTTGCCTGCTTCCCTGTGGTTTCACTTCTCACAGTGAGGGAACTGCCAGAAGGCCCTCGGAGCTGGACCTCAGTATCCAGACTGAATGATGGGGGTGGAGACGCTCCTTCAGATAAACAGGGCCAAGGCCATTTAGGGCTTTAAAGCTCAGCACCAACACTTTGAATTGTGCTCAGAAATGTACTGTAATTACTAAAAGGCACATCATATCGCCGAGACATATGTGTCCCCCAATTATCACCACTTAATGGTGATAATTTATCAGATGCATAGACTGTGGAATACATTTGCAGGGAATAGGGTGGCATGGTGCCCTTTAGATATTGCTGGAGAGTGACTCCCATCATCTCTGACCATGTTCTAAGTGAATGTTGGGTTGGAAGTACACCCCATAGAGCCATGAGGTCTGCTTCTTCCTCTTTTCACTGATTAAGGGAACCCCCTAAAAATTCTTATCTAAGGGTCTCAGAAATTGTAGACCTGTCCCAGACACAGATGCTTGAATGATAAACTGGAAGTGTGAGACAATAGAGAATAAACTGCTTTTAAGTTTCCCTGACTCATTGGGAGATAGGCTTAAGCAGTGGGACTGAAATCAATGGGACTGAAAAATGTCACCAGGGTTGGATCATGTCCCAACAATTCAGGAAATCAATCTACTATCTCTTCCACTGACTTGTCAAGTTACTGAAGCCCAGCTGTTTTGCATGCACTGGATAGCATTTGTTGCAAATGCAGAATTCCCTGGGATTTTTCCAACACGGGGTCAAATTCATGTGTGCAAAATGAGGCTTAGATTTATCAGTGTGGCTGTGAGAGGCCCTGCCAGCTAAGCAAACAAACAATTCTGCTCCGAACCAGAATCCAAGCATTGCTCAGCAAAGATTGAATCACTACTTTTTTGACAGCAGTGATAGATTAATACCAGAGAAGGTTTAATAAAGAAATAATGTCAACATCGGCTATATAATATGCTTTCTACATTGCTGGGAAATCACCCGACACTTGGGCGGCAAAGGAAAGCATATACTGTATCCCTTTTTCCTTATTTCTCCCAACTGCACACGGTTGATTACTCTGCTTACGTGTGTTATTACTGCATACTAGGAAATTCAGTTCACAGCAAGACGAAGGCCTGTCTCTCCAGATTTCCTGAATCACCTCCTTTGAACATAGCAGGTTTCTCCTCCGACACTGACCCAAATGTAATTGATTGACTACGTGGCCAAGTTACCTGAGTAAGGTAACAACTAATAATGCCCTGCCAGGTGTAAAGGAGCAATTTTTGGATCAACCTTGCACTCGGTGCAACCCCACTGAAACCAATTAGGTTTCATAGCACATCGCTGTGGGCACCATTTTATTAGAGCCACTTAGAAGTTTGAAACTAACTTATTCTTTTTTTAAAAAAAGAAAACCGCAAAGCATGAAACATGTGCTTATTCATTCATTACAATATTTTGTCCATGTAGCAGAAACCTTTGCATGCAGTGGGCACATATATGGGAAATGTAAGTCAAATTCATTTTGGGAAGGACATGCAGAAAGGCATTTAGGAAGGTCTGTAGAAATGGTGACCCAACATTGTGCATAACTATATAACCCCTTATTCTCCTTTCTCCTTCTTTCTCTCTGGCTGAATGCAGAAAGCACTCGATTCTATTTCTGTGACTTTTCCTTGGTGGATAATTTGTGTCTTTTATGCGATCATTCTCATGGCACAAATGCCACTTCTGGAAATCTAGTGGACTGCAGAGGATGTTCCAGCAGACTTCTCCTTACTGCATTTGTCTTCAGCAGGACTAGTCAAAAATTGGGGCAAAAGGGCATTAAAGAATACTGAGAGAATGAGAAATTCGGCAGGGAAACTGTCAAGGAAGCAGGAAGGCCTTGTGAAATGAGGAAATGTGATTGTGAGATGATGACTTCAGAAACAGCTAACAAACTAACAGGGCTCCCAAATAAGGCAATGCTTTAAAATTAATCCATAAACTAATGTGCAGCCGAAATGACATAGAACGAGTTTATACAAAGGCTATGAATTTGTGCATTTGGGGTCTGTCTTCACGACAGATAGGTCAGGGCACACTGTTCTTAATTAAGAATAAAACTGCTTTTTTGCCAATTCTCATCTGGCTTATTGACCTCCGCCTGACAAAGCAAACTCATGGATGAATTCACATAACAATGTGCAAGCCACTGGCTACATTGTCTAAATGGACAATACGCCGACTTTCTGAACAGGTTAGCTATTGCGCAGTACCTGTGGCTTGCAGATGGATTTAAATCAGTCCATTTTTTTTTGCATTTCAGCAGTCTAAGCTCCTATGCCACAGTCATACATGATACCTGAAGCAATAATGTTGCTGTCAGAGATGGGAAAGGCACACACACACTTCTTAGTTTCTCTTTTATTTGTCCTTCCACCAAACCAGTCACTCACTCCTATGTCTCCAGTACTGCCTCCTTCCACTTAATTTATCTTCATGACCCTATTCACTCAGAGCTATAAACTTCCTTCTCCTTCTGCTGCAGGTGCATTCCTCTTTCCTTCTTCTTTCTAACTTTTCTCCGTTTCCCCCTTAAAAAAGGAAGAAACTTAGTGCTAAAGCAAAACCCTTTACTCAATTATTCCCTCATACCATCTTATCTCTTTTCCTGCTTCCCTTTTAAACTTTGTGCAGATACATGCCCTCAAATCTCGGTTTTATCTCCGAGCTAAGCCCAAGATAGCTCTTCTTCATGCTGAACGCTTTTTTCCCTAGCAGATATTGTGAATCATTGTCTCTGCAGCTGGCACTTCTCTAAAGGCCTATTTTGAGACACCTTTGTTTATTTTTAATACACCTTCCCTTGGTGACCTCACCTGTTACTCTGTCTAGTCACATGATTGATGCATCTGTCTTTAGCCCCTGAATCTCTCTCACTGCTCTGATTTTCCTTCCTTCCTTCCTTCCTTCCTTCCTTCCTTCCTTCCTTCCTTCCTAAGAAAAGAAAAAATTCCCTCCAATTAATAATAATAATAATAATAATTTTTAGTTATACCCCGCCCTCCCCAGCCAAGGCCGGGCTCAGGGCGGCTAACAAGCAATAATAAAAACAAGTTGAATGAATACAACTTAAAAACAAGATTAAAATACAACAATTTACATATTGAAACATTAAAATATTAAAATGCAGCCTCATCACAGGAGGAGAAAGGAAAAAGAAAGAGGGGGAGGGAATCAGGAGGAGAAAGGAAAAAGAAAGAGGGGGAGGGAATCAAAGCCAAAGGCCAGGCGGAACAACTCTGTCTTACAGGCCATGCGGAAAGAAATCAGATCCCGCAGGGCCCTGGTCTCATGAGGCAGAGCGTTCCACCAGGTCGGAGCCAGTGTTGAAAAGGCCCTGGCTCTGGTTGAGGCTAATCTTACTTCCTTAGGGTCCGGGACCACTAGGGTAATAATAAGCAAAGACTATTTGGTGTTATGTTGGAGGGGATGCCAGGAAACAGGGAATTATGTTCACATGTGATGGAGGTGTAACTATGTACATTTTTTCTGGCAAAGGGTATTTAAAGAGATAACAGAAATCACTGGGTTAAAACTGGCCAAAAGTTCAGAGGTAGCATTATTATCAGTTTACGATGCGGTGGAATGTTCACATTTCTGCAGCAATTTACAATAAATCACCGTGAAAATTCTCCAGCATTTTGATGCAAATTTCATTTGCAATTCTGTATGCAGTCTTGACCATTCTTGCAAGCAACTTTCCTTAATGCAATACATTTCAGTATGTCATTTCCACTAATTTATTTATTTTTATCCCCGTTCCGCCCCCTCACCAACATACGAATTTTGGTACACATTGTTGGAGAATGGAATCACAAAATTCAGGTAAGTGCGAATTTTGAAGGAAGGCTGTGTACCAGTTCATTTTTTGTTACAGAATGTGCAGATAAATTAAGCTTTACCCTGGAGCTGAATAGGATTTCTCCCCCATCATTTGTCTTGACCTTGGTATCCCTCCATTTCTATGAGCTTCAGAGATTTTCCTTACAAACATGAGCTCACATTAGTAGCTGGGCTTCCTTACAGTTATGATCCTAACCATGGCTATTGAGAAGTAAGTCCCATTGATCTCAGTTGGGCTTACTCTCAGGAAAATGGGGTTGGGAATTCCTCTTTTTTATATAAATTTATTTATTTGGTTTTTCAGATTAAAATTTTACGGTTACATATCGAACATACAACATAAAAACAAGATTCCAAGGAATCCCTTGGACTCCTATTTTTAATCATTTCCTCCTGCATTTTTTATGATAATCCAAATCTTTTGCACCTCCATTGTATCCAAAATTCAGCATTAAGCTACAAGTGATATTCCAGTCCTACTAATGATTTTAACTGCTTATAATGGTTTTGAAGATAGGTTATAAATTTTCCCCATCCCCCTGGTCCTGTATACCTGAAGGAGCATCTCCACCCCCATTGTTTAGCCTGGACACTGAGGTCCAGCATTGAGGGCCTTCTGGAGGTTCCCTCACTGCGAGAAGTGAGGTTACAGGGCACCAGGCTGAGGGCCTTCTTGGTAGTGGCGCCCGCCCTGTGGAATGCCCTCCCATCAGATGACAAGGCAATAAGCAACTATCTTACTTCTGAAGGCAGCCCTGTTTAGGGAAGTTTTTAATGTTTAATGCTGTATTGTGTTTTTAATATCTGGTTGGGAGCCACCCAGAGTGGCTGGGGAAACCCAGCCAGATGGGCGGGGTATAAATAATAAATTTTGATTATTATATTATTAAAATTTTGAACTTCCTGATTTCTGACTCTTCCGGTCATTTTAGCCATTTCGGCATAATCCATCAACTTGATCTGCCATTCTTCTCTGGTAGGGGCTTTATCTTCTTTCCATCACTGGGCCAATAACATCTGCACAGCTGTGGTCACATGCATAAATAGTCTTTTCTGCTCCCTAGGGATTTAAATCATACACCTTTGAAGCTTAAAATGGATTTGGTTGCTGGGGGAAACAAACCTACACACACTTCTTGGAACAAATAGACTGTAGGATGGGGACAAAATCTCTTCAACTTGTTGATGTTATTATGGCTTTGTGATGGGAGTCACCATTTTCTTTAGACAGTGTCATTTTCTGCTAAGTAAACATAAAGGATTAAAACAAAAAAAAAAACCACAGCAGCTTTGATAGATTTCCCCCCATCTAATGGCTATCCATCACGTTCATCTGCAACTAAGCCAACTGGCATGCGAATTGTACTGCATACAGATTAGTGTCCTTGTCCGTATACACGTAGCTATTTATATCCAAACGCAGGTGTATTATTAATTATATATTTGCTGGTAACCAGCCAGCTCGTATGAATGTTGCTCTCTCACAGAAGTCCACTATTCTTATGTGTTCTTCTCTATTCACTCTAATCCTCCAAGGTCCAAGATAGAATAATTGAAAATCTGGAAAGACTCCCAGAGTGAGGCTAAAGAAACTCAAGTATTCTGCACAGGGTTCATTGCAAGGTATATTTCAGCCTGTCACAAGAATATTGTTCGTAGTAGAGAAGAGGCAAAATAGCTGCTGCACTTTCAGAACGTAAGGAAGAGCCCTGTGTTAACTTATCAAGGCTTCATTACACACAAATTTGACCAGTTTCAAGCAAGGAGGACCTATGTGTGCATATGTGATACAAACATCCATGCATGTCTCCCCTGCAATGCTCATCTGGGCAGCACTCAAATGAGTGGATGTGTCTGTAATTGGAGTCACATGGTGCACTCTGCAAATGCAACCAGCTACAGCACTATCATCATTTCCCACCATTTTTTTCAGGAACTGGAAAGCTATGGCCCTCCAGATGTTGTTGCACTCCAGCTTCCACTGGCTCCGTTTGGTATAGTCAGTGATGGGAATTGTAGTCTGGCGATATCTGGAGAGTCAGAGGCTCCGATCACTCATTTAGTTGCAAGCCTAACCTTCATTTAGCACAACTCTGCATTGTGACATGTGGTTCCTGAAGGAGCGTCTCCACCCCCATAGTTCAACCTGCACACTGAAGTCCAGCTCCAAGGGCCTTCTGGTGGTCCCCTCACTGCGAGAAGTGAAGTTACAGGGAACCAGGCAGAAGGCCTTCTTGGTAGTGGCGCCTGCACTGTGGAATGCCCTCCCATCAGCTGTCAAGGAAATAAACAACTATCCTACTTTTAGAAGACATCTTAAGGCAGCCCTGTTTAGGGAAGCTTTTAATGTTTAATGGACCATTGTATTTTAATATTTTGTTGGAAGCCACCCAAAGTGGCTGGGGAAACGCAGCCAGATGGGTGAGGTATAAATAATAAATTATTATTATTATTATTATTATTATTATTATTATTATTATTATTATTATTATTATTCCTGCCTTGACTGGTAGAGTACAGGTGAGTATTGCTAGCGTCAGCTCCACTTTAAAGGAGAACTCAGCAAAGTCCCCTCCTACTGCAGTTATACCCTGGTCCTGGGCTAATATAGTGGCAGCAGTGGTTGGCTTTGAGCCACCATTTAAATTCTCCCACAATGCCCCAGAGCAATCTTCCCCAAGCTGGTGCCCTTCAGATGCAATAGATTACAACTCCCACAATCCCTGACCATTGACAATGCTGACTGGTTCTGATGTGAATCATAGAGCGGCAACATCGGGGTGTATGTACCATGTTGGAAGAGGACTGTCGCAAATTGACACTGGGTGTGACAAAAGAATTAGCTTCCCCACAGCGGACCCTAAGGTAGGTATCAGTACTGATGGGCCCTGGCAGGACACTGGGCCCTGCAATTTGCATGAAAATGCCAGGTGTTGACCCAGGGCCTGACAAACGATACACCTAAGGGGTAGGGAATCCACTTGAGATAGAGCACCCTGTGGAACACCCTCCCATCAGATGTCAGGGAAATAAACAACTATCTGACTTTTAGAAGACACCTGAAGGCAACCCTGTATTGAAGAATTTTTAACGTCTAATATTTTACTTTTTTATGCACTGTAAGCTGCCCAGAGTGGCTGGGGAAACCCAGCCAGATGGACGGGGTATAAATAGTAAATTATTATTATTATTATTATTATTATTATTATTATTATTATTATTATTATTACAGTGGTACCTCTAGTTGCGTTCACCTCCGGTTACGTATCCTTTGGGATATGTACACGGCAAACCCGGAAGTATTTTTCCGGGTTTTGCTGTGCGCACATGTGTCGAATTGCTAAACTGCACCGCGCACATGCACAGAAGCAGCACCTCTAGTTGTGAATTCCTTGGGATGCAGACAGAGCTCCGGAACTGATCCCGTTCACAACCGGAGGTACCACGATATTACTATTATTATTATTAAGCTACAGAAAAGTTCTTTTTAATTTTTTCCTAAGAACAGGCTTGGGTGAGATTTATAGTCCAGTTACATGCAGACCAAGCCTTTGTAGGTCTACACAGAAGTAGGTCTCATTGAATTCAGTGGAGCTTACCCCCTGGGACTGCAGCCTCCACACACTTGACAGGAGATTCCATTGAACACATTGAGACTTGCAGCTGAGTAAATACACATAAGATTGTACAGTGGTACCTCGGGTTAAGTACATAATTCGTTCTGGAGGTCCGTACTTAACCTGAAACTGTTCTTAACCTGAAGCACCACTTTAGCTAATGGGGCCTCCTGCTGCTGCTGCGCTGCCGGAGCACGATTTCTGTTCTCATCCTGAAGCAAAGTTCTTAACCTGAAGCACTATTTCTGGGTTAGCAGAGTCTGTAACCTGAAGCATATGTAACCTGAAGCGTATGTAACCCGAGGTACCACTGTACTCCATAACCTCCCTTTTGTTTGGAAAGACAATTAATATCCATTTTCTTTTATTTATAGATCGCTGACTTCTATTTTAGAATGGCGTTAGCTAAGCATTTTCCAAACCTCCTGTAAAAACATTTATTTAACATATAAACATTTAATAAATTTAGGTTTGCAATTATATAGACTTACCTAGGGCTAGAGAAAGTCTCACGGCACACAATAGGACTTACTTCTTACTGTAGATATGTATGTGATTATGCTGTGATTATGCTTACAGCACAGAAAGACACGCTTTCTCTAAGAATAACAGTGAGAATTATTTATTTGCAATATTTTAATAGCTGTGATTCTTATAGTTACCGAAGCCAGTGTTTCGGTTTAAAATGCTGGTGCTTTAGTTTTGAAAAAATTAAGACACTGAGCAAGAAAAATTGAATGAAAAAAGCTACCTTCCACTTTCTGCCACAATTATTTCTGTCAAACGTAAACCTTTTTAGGAAACAGTTTCAAGAAGTATAACACACTCAGCATCCCATACCTTGTTGCCAGTAAAAGGGAATTGCTTCAATGAAGCCATTTTCTTTCATGGGTAGCAAATGTGTACATGACTCTAAGCTCATTGAATTCAACATGTACAGCTAAACTATTGCATACACAGACTACACAGGCTGTGCACTCATTGAACACTGCATGTGAATAACTGTTATGGAATCATAAAATCTTAGAGTTGGAAGGGACCCAAGGGGCATCTAGTCCAACCCTTGTAATTTAGGAATCTTAGCTACTGCATCCATGACAGATGGCCATCCTCCCTCTGCTTAAAAACCTCCAAGGAAGGAGAACCTCTCGTGGGAATCTGTTCCCCTGCCGAACAGCTCTTACTGTGAGAAAGCTTTTCTGAATATTTAGTCAGAATCTCCTTTCTTGTAACTTGAAGCCATTGCCTCGAGTCCTACCTTCAAGAGCAGGAGAAAACAAGCATGCTCCCTCTTCCATGTGACAGCCCTTAAGATATTTGAAGATGAAGCTCAACATCTAAAAAACGAAGATCATGGCCACTGGTCCCATGACCTCCTGGCAAATAGAAGGGGAAGAAATGGAGGCAGTGAGAGACTTTACTTTCTTGGGCTCCATGATCACTGCAGATGGTGACAGCAGCCACGAAATTAAAAGAGGCCTGCTTCTTGGGAGAAAAGCAATGACAAACCTAGAAAGCATCTTAAAAAGCAGAGACATCACCTTGCCAACAAAGGTCCGTATAGTTAAAGCTATGGTTTTCCCAGTAGTAATGTATGGAAGTGAGAGCTGGACCATAAAGAAGGCTGATCACCGAAGAATTGATGCTTTTGAATTATGGTGCTGGAGGAGACTCTTGAGAGTCCCATGGACTGCAAGAAGATCAAACCTATCCATTCTGAAGAAAATCAGCCCTGAGTGCTCACTAGAAGGACAGATCCTGAAGCTGAGACTCCAATACTTTGGCCACCTCATGAGAAGAGAAGACTCCCTGGAAAAGACCCTGATGTTGGGAAAGATGGAGGGCACAAGGAGAAGGGGACGACAGAGGGCAAGATGGTTGGATAGTGTTCTTGAAGCTACCAGCATGAGTTTGACTAAACTGTGGAAGGCAGTGGAAGACAGAAGTGCCTGGCATGCTCTGGTCCATGGGGTCACAAAGAGTCGGACACGACTAAACGACTAAAGAACAATAATCATCTCTCCTCTTAGTCTCCTCTACTTCAGGCTAAACATATCCAGCTCTTTCAAGATTTCTTGTAAGGCTTAGTTTCCAGACCCTTGATCATCTTGGTTGCCCTTCTCTGTATACATTCCAGCTTGTCAACATCCTTCTCAAATTGTGATGCCCAGAATTGGGCACAGTGTGGTCTGAGCAAGGCAGAATAGAGTGGTACGATTACTTCCCTTGATCTGGACAGTAGATATTTGTTGATGCAACCTAGAATAGAGTTAGGGGTTTTTTTGCTTCTGCATCACACTGTTGACTCATGTTGTGTGTAAATGCAGACAGTCCACACAGTCTGGTTTAAAAATAAATTCAAATCAAAATGAGCTACAAAGAGGAGGGGGGGGAGAGAGTTTATTGTGCCCCTGTGGTCTTTTACCTTTGGTTAATTCTGAGAATGCTGTCACTGCGAAATGCATCTTACAAGACACAAATTTGCAGACAATCATTTACCCTCATTTGCTAGTTTTACACAAAGGCAGAGCACTGTGACTCATTCTGGGGGGAAAAACTGCTGTTCACCTTATGGATTCCATAAAGGAAGGCTCTCAATTGGAACTCTATTAAGCCATCATAACATTCTCCTCAAGGAAATGAGCAGGCAAGCAATTACTTGAAGCTATTTTCCACTTAGGGATTCTGTTTTGTAAAGCTGAGCGTTAACATTTGGATGGAAACAATTATGCTCCGACTTGTGGAATACCTCTTGAGAAATGTTCAAGATTTTTTTTTTAAAGGATAAAACAAAAATACACCCCATAACTCCCCCCCAAAAAAAAGAACAATGGCAAGCAAACAAACCCCAGACCAACAAGCAACCTCATTGTTCCCCACTCATATACATAGGCTTGCCATATTACAAAAAGTTAAAATCTGGACCATAGCTGTCAACGTTTACCTTTCTTTATAAGGGAAATTCCCTTATTCCGAATAAGATTTCCCTTTAAAAAAGGGAAAAGTTGCCAGCTATGATCTGGACACAAAAGTTGTTGCTGCCATATCCAGATTTCCCTGGACATTCCAGTGATTTCTGCCCAGACACTGCTTCCAACTGCCGTATTCCGACTATGTCTGGAAAAATCCTCACTTATGGCAGCCCTACATATGCATAAATGAACATGGGAAGGTATAAACCACTCAGGAGGGAAAAACACAATGGAATATGTACCCCCAACTTAGGGATGATCTACACCAGGGGTGGCCAACTCCCAAGAGACTGCGATCTTCTCACATAATTACAAACTGCCGTGATCTACCCCCGTTTTGGGGAGGGGGGGTTCAGGTCGAAGTTGTTGAGCTAGTTTTAGGGAGGAAGAAAACCATGTTTTGGGGGCATTTGGAGCAAAGTTGTTGAGCTTTTTTTGCGGGGGGAGGAAAGAGCTACCATGATCTGCCAGTGATCTACCACAGACATTCAGTGATCTACCAGTAGATCAAGATCTACCTGTTGGACATACCTGATCTACACTCATGATTTGTTGTTGTTGTTTAGTCATTTAGTCGTGTCCAACTCTTCGTGACCCCATGGACCAGAGCACGCCAGGCACTCCTGTCTTCCACTGCCTCCCGCAGTTTGGTCAGACTCATGTTTGTAGCTTCAAGAACACTGTCCAACCATCTCAACCTCTGTCATCCCCTTCTTCTTGTGCCCTCAATCTTCCCCAACATCAGGGTCTTTTCCAGGGAGTCTTCTCTTCTCATGAGGTGGCCAAAGTATTGGAGCCTCAGCTTCACGATCTGTCCTTCCAGTGAGCACTCAGGGCTGATTTCCTTCAGAATGGATAGGTTTGATCTTCTTGCAGTCCATGGGACTCTCAAGAGTCTCCTCCAGCACGATAATTCAAAAGCATCAATTCTTCGGCAATCAGCCTTCTTTAGCCTTTTTAACGTTAAGGAAGGGTTAAGGAATGGTTTTGATAATGTATAGGTACATATGAAGTCCTACGTTTAACATTCATAATGTGTTATTAAAATGTGACACCAGAGAGACTGCAGATCAACCGGCAACCAGCAGTAGCGAGGCAGCATTTTGATGGTGGGAGAAGGTTAAAAAACCCAGCTTTAGTGAACAAGTATGTCCTGTGATGTTTTTGAACGAAATGTCTAATGTCACTCCAATAACAAACAGGTCAGTGTAGATCCAGCCTTAGTTGCAAAAGCACTCCAGGCTCAATGAACCATTTTAGGCAGGAATTCTCCTGTTAAAGTCAATCTCTCTACCTGTGTTGTAAAACATATGCATGTACTAAACCAGGTATATTAATTTGATTGATTGATTATACTTTTGAATTATAAAAAATCATGTGTTCTTAAGTAATCCATAACAACTAACAACTGCAGGTTCAATACTGAAAGGAATGAATGAATTGTTCATAAGGAAGTGACTCTTTCTTAGCTGTGGTTGTTTTTTCAGGTTAGTAGGGTGAGAATCTGAGGTGCTTTTGCAAAGAAATACATAACTAAATAATTATCAATCAATCCATCTCCTTTACTGGCATAAAAGCTAAATAATTATGAAATCACACCAAGTCAAACTCATGCATGTCATTGATTTTTGAGTTTTATTAAGGTCAGGTTGAGTGAACAAAAGATCGAGTCTGATCACAGTCGAACAATGATGTTTTTCAAGTGGGAGAATATCTTCAATGAAATGTCAATGTATTCCGAGTGCAGGCTCAGCAAAGATAAACCCAACATCAAAAGGTGCTTACTCATTCTGCCATCTTGAGCAAGTTGTAAAAACACGCAACTGTCACAGATGGAAAGATTAAAATAGGATGATGTTTCACACAAAAATTTGGGGACATTTTTATGAATCAGAAAATAAGATAGGAAAGAGGAAGGACAAATCTAGGCATACTCACTTGGAATTAAATAAGGTCATTTTGCATTGGTGGAATGTGAGTTGAGTAAACACGGATTAGGATCAGAGCAATTATGTAAAGATGAATAGACAACACTGGGGAACATTTTTTTTTAAATTTTCTGTTACATGAGATTTTTCAGCTGTTCTTGTATGTTCCTTCAATGCTGATGTCAAATCTGAAATAGATTTTTGTCTACATGCTATAGTTATAAGTTTTGCAAACTTAATATTTCTTTATCTTTATAGTTTTGTAACCTAAATATTTGTATTTTGTTATGTATGTGGCTGCTATGCACTTCCTCGTCAAATACGCAATATAACAATAATTACCATGTGGTTAGGGTAGATCAACCTGTCAGTGTCCACTAACCCCAGTGTAAATATGACATATCGGCAAAAGTTGGAAATGGAAAGATAACTATAGCATGTACACAAAAATCGATTTCAGATTTGAAATCAGCATTGAAAGAACATATAAGTACAGCTGAAAAATCTCATGCAAAAGAAAATGAAAAAAAAAAATATGTTCCCCAGTATACTGTGTATCCCAAGGGAATACAGGTTTTTTGCATACCTCCAACTGTACATAGATATACATGTCATTTTCAATGCTATACATGTCATGTTCAATAACCCAATACCCCCCCCCCAAGGCCATATTCTAAAAAGGTGTTGGATGTGAATAAGATCAACCAAAGGCCTGGCTAAAAAGGAACCTTTTTGCCTGGTGCCTAAAGGTGTATAATGAAGGCACCAGGCGAATTTCCCTGGGGAGAGCATTCCACAGACGGTGAGCCACTGCAGAGAAGGCCCTGTTCTTGTGTTGCCACCCTCTGGACCTCTCATGGAGGAGGCACACGAAGAAGGGCCTCAGAAGGTGATCTCAGGGTCCAGGTAGGTTCATATGGAAGGAGGCAGTCCTCGAGGGCCCAAAGCTTGGGTAGATGGAAGCATTATTGCCTGGCACCTAAAATAAAGACAATGTTGGTGCCGGCCCTGAGGAGAGCATTCCACAAACAGGGAGCTACCACTGAAAATGGCCGTTCTCATGTTCCCACCCCCTGCAGCTTCCTTGGAGGAGACAGACATAGTAACTAGTTGGCTCACTTTGTTGAAGGGGCCAGACTATCGTCATCATCATCATCATCATCATTTATTTATCTATACCCCGCCCATCTGGCTGGGTTTCCCCAGGCACTCTGGGCGGCTTGCAACAGAATATTAAAATACAATAATCTATTAAACATTAAAAGCTTCCCTAAACAGGGCTGCCTTCAGATGTCTTTTAAAAGTCTGGTGGTTCTTTATTTCCTTGACATCTGGTGGGAGGGCGTTCCACAGGCACCACTACTGAGAAGGCCCACTGCCTGGTTCCCTGTAACTTGGCTTCTCGCAGTGAGGGAACCTCCAGAAGGCCCTCGGCACTGGACCCCAATGTCCAGGCAGAACGATGGGGGTGGAGACGCTCCTTCAGGTATACTGGGCCGAGGCCGTTTAGGGCTTTAAAGGTCAGCACCAACAGTTTGAATTGTGCTTGGAAACGTACAGGGAGCCAGTGTAGGTCTTTCAAGATTATGTGGTCTTGGTGGCCACTCCCAGTCACCAGTCTAGCTGTCACATTCTGGAATAGTTGTAGTTTCCAGGTTGTGTGTTCTTCTGCATACGACATTCGTAGAGCAACACAGAGGAGGCAACTACCACATTGTCTTTCACACTTCTGAGAGAATATCTGGAGGGGTCTGTGAGCACCATTTATGTCCTGATTACAACAAGATGCGGGAGGTGAAACAAACCTTAAGGATCACATCCTTTTAAATAAAGGATGAGTTTCCTTCAGAGTGTCAGGGAGCTGTAGCCTTTGTTAGGCTTGCACTGATGGCTATTTTATCTGAAGAAGAAAGCAGCTGAAATGTTAAGAGCAAGATGTTTTCCCTCGGTTGTGACTCTCTCCAGCTGCGTGACTAATGTGCCCTTTTGATTTCCATTGTATGAAAATCCTTTGGGAAGTTTATTGCAGAAACCTATGGGGCCTCATTGGCCTTCCAAGCTGATTAGTGCGAGATTGCTTCCCGTTGCTCTTCTCTTCTATATCCTTGAGCTGCCCCAGGATGGTTTATGATACTAAATCTTATTTCGTGGGACCGTGTAGGAATGCTTTCAGTAACGTAGCTGCAGTATTGTATATAGAATTCCAGAAGATGTCCTTTGAAGAAGGGGGGTGGGGAGAAGATAACAAAAAATTGGTTGAGGCAGGTCTCGCTTTTCACTTTATATGGCTTATTGGTCTTCAGAGAGAAAGCATAGAAGCTCCATTCAAACTCAGAAAGCGACTAAATGAAAACAAACAAAACCTTTGACAGGACAGGGAACCTGAACAGCCAACACGAGTTGGTGTAGAGGTGATACAGCAGCCTTGCCTTCCGCTGCATCACAGGGTTTAAAGGTACATATCTGGGATGCAAAGTGGAAAGGCTATTCCAACTGTAAAGTGGTACAGTTTGAAGGGAAGGATGGCATCATGACAGCCTCCATACCTATGGCCCTGTGGATAGTCCCAAAATACAGGTAGGTGTGTTGATCTGCATCCAGAGTAGGGAACCTCAGGCTTGGGTGCTGGATGAAGCCCTCCAGGACTCTCTGTATCAGGCATCCCCAAATCCGGCCCTCCAGATGTTTTGGGACTACAACTCCCATCATCCCTAGCTAACAGGACCAGTGGTCAGGGTTGATGGGAATTGTAGTCCCAAAACATCTGGAGGGCCGAGTTTGGGGGTGCCTGCCTCTATATGGTACTGGAAACTATCCCTGTGGTCTCACCTTGCTGGAATGTGTCTGGTTTTTGTTACTGCTCCTGTTTTTTGACTCTTTTCAGAAGCCGAATATACTACGCGGCTTCTGTTTTGACTTTCCCCATTGTGTTGAGGCTTCCGCTTTCAGTTTTCAGTTGTCAAATGTTTCGGAAGTCAAACAGTCTTCCAGAATGGATTATGTTTGACAACCAAGATTTGACTGTACAGTGGTACATTGGTTTACGAACTTAATCCGTTCCTGAAGTCCATTCTTAAACCGAATCCATTCTTAAACTGAGATGCACTTTCCCTAATGAGGCCTCCCACCTTCCACCGTTCGGATTCCGTTCTTAGACCGAGGTAAAGTTCACAAACTGGAACACTACTTCTGGTTTTGTGGAGTTTATAAACCGAATCGTTCATAAACAGGACTGTTCTTAAACCGAGGTATCATCGTAGTAAAGGTAAAGGGACACCTGACCGTTAGGGGTATAATCTGGGGTTGTGGTGCTCATCTCGCTTTATTGGCCGAGGGAGCTTGGCGTACAGCTTCTGGGTCATGGTGGTAGAGAGCTGGAGAGTCCTCGTAGCTTATGAGGAGACCATCCCCGGAGTCTGAAGAGGACATCAGTGAGGGTGTAGGAAGTCCCGAAAAGACTGGAGCAAAAGCAGCCCTTTGTTTGGGCTTCTCAGCCTCTCCGCCCAGCAGCTGATACATGCAGTAGCAGCCGCCGCAGCAGCCGACACCACTTTCCCATGCATTCACCAGCCTCCAGCCAGTCCTAGAGCTTCAGTTCAAGTGGTGGATATTTTGGGATACAGTATATTTTTTTAGTCTGGATTGGAGAGAGAGCTGCAGAGAGGGCGTTGAAAGGGTCATTAGAGGGTTCTCCCCACTTACGCAATTTTCACTTATGCGCACTGGGGCTTGGAATTCAACCCTCACGTAAGTGGTGGGACACCTGCATTCATTTAAAAAAACAGCATGCAAAATTGCAGTATATTAGGGGAAATACGTTGCAAAAATGCAAACGCTGGGGGAAATGCATACAAAACGTCATTCCCCCCCCCCCCCCAATTTGGACTAAAAGAAAATCTTGAACTTTAGTGAGGCAAAGTACACATAAGTTTGGAAAAATGAAAAACCTTAGGAAACCAAAATTGACAGATTCATTTATCTGACACTGGAGAAGTAAGTTAGAGGGGAGTTTTGCGTTTACTAAGTTAGGTCTCCTTTTGTTTAGGCCTCTTGTTACAGGCCATTCCTTTGGAACACAACAAGCTGTTGGCTTCGGTCAGAAGGTTTCACTCCTATGATTAATGGTTGGAAGATCAAGCTTTAGACAATTTGTGTGCAAGGACCAAGGGCATATTACATCTCTTCATGTTATTGCCTCATAGATCTTTGGATAAAACCTATCCCTTTGCTTGACCCGAACTGTTGAGCAAATCTTAACTTTTTATATGGGCCTGTTACTCTGTTGGGAAAACCGAAACTACCTAAGGAGACTGAGATGCTGAAGTAGTTTTATGATGATTTGTAGTTTACAGTTTCTAAACCTCTGTAAGAGGGTTCAGAGTAAAGCACTCATAAAAGGTTTAAAGCACTCCAATAATTTCAAATCATTTTGCACAGTAGAGAGCAATTTAAAGAATGTTTGAAGTGCTTTAATATTTTTGTTATAAGTGCATCAATTTGGAAATAAGTCAGGCTGCATGCACTTATAAATAGTTCAAGACACACTGTACTTGAATGTTGCATCTAAAATTGAAAATTGGGGGGGTTGATAATGGGGTAAGAAGAATTTACAGAAGAATGGGGTAAGAAGAATTTACAGAGTATTGGCAGAGTGGAAAAAAAGAAAGGTTAATAGTTGCAGGAGCAATTAGAGTAAAGGTGTTTACAGCCACCTGTGCTATTAAGATGGAGATGATTAATTTGTGAATAGAAACATTTATTGTTTACTGATGATGAAAGATAACTGATTATAGGTTGCACTACTTTCTTGTCTCTTTAGGGCCCGGGGATGGGAGATGCATGTTTCTTCTCTTCTTCAGTGACTGCGTAAACACATTTTATTCTAGAATAAATGGAGACTGAGTTCTTGGTTTTTTTCTGTGTAGTTCACACACACTCTAGATCCATGGTTCCCAACGTGGGGCACCCCCCCCCCACACACAGGGGAGCAATTTGACTTTTAAGGTGGGGCAATTCAAGAGTTATTAACAGTTAATGGCCTTTTAAGCTTCCTCCATGTGAATAGGACTTCCCTTTTTGAATGATAGGAATTGAATGATAAGAATGCTAAGAATTATATGGTACATGGCATCAGGATTTTAGAGATGCTTAGGTGGGGAGTGGCTAAGAAAAGGTTGGGAACCACTGCTCTAGATGTACTGCATATATGTGTGTACACACACACACACACACACACACACACACACACACACACACAGATACTTCTTGAGAAACTGGTTTTGCATGTTTAGACCCAGAAACTGTCAGCATCGCCCTTGAGCCAGTGCCACCAGCTGGACTCATCCACTTCAGCCCCGACTGGGCTAGGCGAGCTGGGTAGCACTTCCAGAGACCACCTTCTACACAGGAACAGGTCAAAGTGCTGTGGACTCACAGCTTAGAATTGTGAGCACCGGATTCACTCCAACAAGAAGACAGTCATCGCACAGCAGAGTATAGCAGAGTATAGCAGAGCATAAACGACTCGGAGAGCAGCTCTGTAGAATATCTTCTTTATTCTATCTACAACTATAATACACAACTATATACAGAGCTAAATGAGGTCTAAACAAAAATGCTGAACTGCACTGAGTGTCTGCAGCTGCTCTTAGCAGCAACCTTATCTATACACACGATCTCTCTAACACTCAGTCTCTCTTTCTCCGACACTTTGATGTGAGGCTGGAGCGGAATAAGTAGAGGGCAGAAACTGCCCCTCCTCTCTCGAGAATCAGCAAAGAACATCAGCAGATTCTTGGATATGGGAGGGGTGAAATCTCCTCAGAAACCTTCCCCCTAAATAAATTCACACTTGACTCAAATTTTTGGTTTGGTTTTTGGCAGAATTTAGGCCACAACGTTATTGATTACAGAAAGTGACTGGTTGCATAGGCTCTGGTTCGACTGGCTCCCTGCCAGGAGGGTTCCAGCATAGGTCAGCCAAGGGTGAACACCTGGATAAGCAGAAAGCCAGGAACAGGCTATCTCCACCACCCAAATGTCCCCCAGGCCTCAGGCACAGGCACAACCCCCTCTCAGGGGTTGACCAAACCAAGTTGAGTCCCTTGATTCCTTTAACGGAATACCCTTCACATAGGGATGGCGAGAGCATTTTCCTATCCCTATCACCTGAACCGGTGCCTATCTGCAACCTTACAAGTTGTGACGATTTGCTACGCGGCAGGTGAAACCCAAATAGCAACAGCCAATCAGCCAAGTGGGAAAATTCCTGCCATGCTCCTGTCCCAATGACAGACGACAGACGATGGCAAAGCAAGGTCAAGCGCAACAAGCCCTAAAGGTAGGGAGAGGTGTGTGGGTGTTCTGAATGCACACGCCGAAGGAGGAAGCTCTGGGTCACGTGCATGGGCATAAATAGGTCCCTCGAACCATTTGGCCTGCATCCCATTGGCCAGATTGCACCCAGCTTCGATGGACCTACCAATCGGGTGCTGTGGCTGACCAATTGTACCCACCCAGCACACAGGGTGTCGGTTTTCCAGGTCTCACCGCAATATGTGCCCTCTTTAAGGGAGGACCCGATTTGTTACAAAAATAAAAGCTCATCGAAGATTAATTCTGCTTCACGCCATGGTGTGCCCATTTGAAAACAGATGTAGGTGGTCCTGGCAATTGGGGGTGTCTCTGCATCTCCACAGTGGTCCAAAGATGCTGAAGATGGGTGCATGCCAATTATCGCAATCACCACTTCCTTCTTCATTCACTTGGCGCAGGTGCAAGGAGAGGGAAACATGGTTAGCCTAATCAAGGGGAGGCTTTTCAAATGTGCATTGAACGTGCACCACTGGGGATCTCAGGATCTAGAATCAATCTTGATTGAGGGTAGCAATTTGAGGATGAACATGAAGAATTCCTGATTTAGAAAACAAACAAATGGGTTGGTGTGCATGCTGTGCCATGCCATAAACGAGACCATACTATACAGCATCAGTCACTACTGAGTCCTCACTCCCGCTCAACTTTCTGGGGCAAGGAAAGGGTGACACTGTCATGCCATGCCTTTTCTTTTAATACCCACTACCAGAGGACAAGGGACGTGGGTGGCGCTGTGGTCTAAACCACTGAGAATGGGCTTGCCGATCGGAAGGTCGGCGGTTCGATTCCCCACGACGGGGTGAGCTCCCGTTGCTCGGTTCCTGCTCCTGCCCACCTAGCAGTTCAAAAGCACATCAAAGTGCAAGTAGATAAAGAGGTACCGCTCCAGCGGGAAGGTAAATGGTGTTTCCGTGTGCTACTCTGGTTCGCCAGAAGCGGCTTAGTCATGCTGGCCACATGACCTGGAAGCTGTATGTTGGCTCCCTTGGCCAGTAAAGCGAGATGAGTGCCGCAACCCCAGAGTCATCTGCGACTGGCCCTGACGGTCAGGGGTCCCTTTACCTTTACCAGAGGACAAAGGAGGAGGAAATGCAGGGAAGCTTTTTGTGTGGCATTTTACAGGTTTAGTGCAAAATGATGTCGCCCCCACTTTGCATCCCTTTGGGAATCAAATGCAGCTAAAGAAAGTACAGTAGTACCTTGGTTGCCGAACTTAATCCATTCTGGGAGTCTGTTCGACTCTCGAAACTGTTTGAAAACCAAGGTGCAGCTTCCAATTGGCTGCAGGAGCTTCCTGCACTCAAGCAGAAGCTGTGTCGGACGTTCGGCTTCTGAGAAATGTTCGCAAAATGGAACACCTACTTCCGGGTTTGCGGCATTCAGGAGCCGATTTGTTCGGGAGCCAAGCCGTATGACTATCACGGTATCACTGTAAAAGATTTCAGTTTATCACTAAGGTGCACTCTACTTTTGCCATCCTAATCAAAGAAATCAACACAATCAAAACATCCAATTAAATCACTGAGTGCAATTAATTGCAAGGAACTCTCTGTCATCAGCAGTGAACTGGAATGATAAAAATAGATAATCCTGGTGATGTTTGGGTTGCAGTCCAACATTCAGGCCGGTGCAGGTGCAGTAAGCAAGAGCCAGGAATGAGGCATTCTGTCAGGATCATTTTCTTCTCAAAACTGCTTCCCTCTGGAGTGTCTCTTGGAATTCCATCAAAAGAGATTGGAAGTGTTTACCTATGCAGAGTGAGGACAGTACTCATTGAATTGGCTCTTCTGGGATTCATGGATGTCAGCATATAGTCAAAATATATTTATAGTCACATAGCATTATGACATCAACTCATGTGTCCTTTAATTGGCAAGATAAGACTGAGCATTTCCCTTGCCCTCAACTGGCTTTGTTTACCATCATTGATTACTGCCCCCCACATTGCCAAATCTAATTGGTGACACCAGTCCATTCACTATACAGTGGAACCTCGTGTTACAGACGGAATCCATTCCGGAAGCCCGCCCGTAACACGGAACTGACACAAGCCGAAGTGCCGCGTCTGCACGGGCGTGGCGCAATTTAGCACTTCTGAGCATGTGCGAGTGGAGAAACCCGGAAGCAACTCTTTCTGGTACTTCTGGGTTGCCATGGGACACAACATGAAAACACGTAACTTGAAGTGGATGCAACATGAGGTATGATTGTATAGAGTAGTACCTTGGTTCTCAAACTTAATCCGTTCCAGAAGTCCATTCCAAAAGCAAGTGTTCCAAAACCAAGGCGTGCTTTCCCCTAGAAAGTCATGCAAAATGGATTAATCTGTTCCAGATTTTTAAAAACAACCCCTAAAACAGCAGTTTAACATGAATTTTACTATCTAATGAGACCATGGATCCATAAAATGAAAGCAATAAACAATGTACCACAGTCACACAATCAATCAATCAATCAATCAATCAATCAGTAGCTGAACTGGGTTCCACACAGTCACAAAAACAAAACAAAAAGAGCCACACACAAAATGCAAAATAAATAGCAAAAACAGACAGACCTCAGTGTAACACTGAAAACAGAAGTTTAGCACTCAAAATGGAGCATGTTTGGCTTCCAAAAAAAGTTCACAAACTGGAACATTTACTTCCAGGTTTGCAGTGTTTGGGTTCCAAGTTGTTTGAGTACCAAGGCATTTGAGAACCCAGGTAACACTGTAATCCCTGATTGTCTGGGATCACTGATGTGACTAACTGAAGAAAAAGAGGAAGAAATAAATGGGAAGAAAGTAGTAGCAGAAGGTGAGGGGAAAATATAGGAACAAAGCATAAATATTCTCACAATATACTGTTTCCAAGCAGAAAATTAAAATAAGAGAACATGTGGCACATCCTGATGTTGAACTAGCATTGCTCATCTGGTGAAGAGTTCCTCATTATGCTTACCAAATGTGTTGCTGGGTGGAAGTGCTGCCTGTGAGATTTTTGCTTGTAGCAACCAGTAGAAAACCATGAAATGGGAGTTTCTGGGTTTGGGGCAGGGCATGGCTGCCCCATTGCCTTCATGTGATAGCATTGGACCTTAAGGTAAAGGTAAAGGCACCCCTGACCATTAGGTCCAGTCGTGACCGACTCTGGGGTTGCGGCGCTCATCTCGCTTTATTGGTTGAGGGAGCCAGCGTACAGCTTCTGGGTCATGTGGCCAGCATGACTAAGCCACTTCTGGCGAACCAGAGCAGCACACGGAAACGCCGTTTACCTTCCCGCCAGAGCGGTACCTATTTATCTACTTGCACTTTGACGTGCTTTCGAACTGCTAGGTTGGCAGGAGCAGGGACCGAGCAACGGGAGCTCACCCCGTTGTGGGGATTCGAACCACCGACCCTCTGATCGGCAAGCCCTAGGCTCTGTGGTTTAGACCACAGCGCCACCCGCGTGTCCCTTGCATTGGACCTTATCTGGGCCCAATTGATGCACCAGTTCCAGGCTGGTGCCACTGTCTGCCTGCCCCCTTACTTTCTTCCATGCCTCCCATGGGTGGCCTGGCCAAGAGATCACTAGATAGTCCCAAGCAAGCCACATATTAGCTGTCCTGTCTTACAGGTTTCTTGCAGAGGTTGCATGAACAATGTCTCAAAACTGCTTTATTTGCAAGTGCACTGTGTATGACTGGTTGTTGCCTTCCTTTAAATGGCTCTACATTTTAAAAGCAACAGGCAAAACAAAATCCAGCCCACATGAATTAAAAAAGGTTTTTAAATATAATTTTAACAAAATACCAAAGGCATTTCTGTTAGGTTTAGTTGGAGAGGATATTCCCAAAAAAGATGTAAACAGCTGCAAGGATTCTTCTGGCTCAGAAATGGAATCAGCAGGAAATTCCAACATTGGGAGAATGGCAGATTAAGATGGTGGAATACGTAGAACTGGCAAAGCTGATGGGAAAGATCCGGAATCAGCGCGACGCCTGGAGCAAAGTTATATCATATATCAGAAGAGCATTGTGAACATCTGAAAATGTTTGTAGGTTTAAGTTGAAATGTTTTGTAATGTGAATATAAGAAACTGATTTACATATAATGAGGTGAAGTACAAAAAGAAGATAGAAGGTAAAAAAGTGGTTATAGGAAGGCTAAGAATCCAGTAAAGATATTTGGAAGTCAGAAAGAGGGGGGGAAAGAGGTTGATGCTCAGTTTGAGCAAGGTTTCAGGTTACAGAATTATGTAATAGAATGTGATAATGATAAATATGGAAAACTTAATAAAATTATTTTAAAAAACAAAAACAAAATCCAGTGCACATCATTCCAGTTTCATCCAGGAATGCCCACGAGGGAAAGACATATCCGTATTTTTCACTCCATAAGACGCACCAGACCACAAGACACACCTAGTTTTTGGAGGAGGACAACAAGAAAAAAAAATATTCTGAATCTCAGAAGCCAGAACAGCAAGAGGATCGCTGCACAGTGAAAGCAGCAATCCCTCTTGCTGTTCTGGCTTCTGGGATAGCTGTGCAGCCTGCATTCGCTCCATAAGACCCACACACATTTCCCCTTATTTTTTAGGAGGGAAAAAGTGAGTCTTATAGGGCAAAAAATACGGTAAATTTATGGGGCAAAGGCCTTCTGTAAATAGTAACCCTAGAGAGGCGCTCTTTTGGGAGTTGGCAGTAGGAGCCTTAAAGCAGAAAACAACTGTGCATGTGAACATGCTTGAAATCTTGACCTTCTCTGTACAGATGTAAACACCCCTGACGATGACAGAGGTACCGGATTTTAAGCCCATGCATTTCCCAGAGTTCCTGTCATATATATGTCACCCGAAATACATAGAGCTGGTTTTCAACCCTTTGGCTGCCCAATAATGTCACACCTCCAGAATAAATGAGCTGGGATATGAATTAATCAATATCTCTCATAACTCATGCTGGCCTCAGTACAGTGTTGCTTAATCCTTGTGCTGTAAATTGATTCTGAAATAATAATGTAGGGAAGTGGTGAGGAGCGGGGGGAGAGAGAGAGACCATTTCCGTGCTTCCAATTCACTTTAAGGTGTGGATTTTCTCTCTCACACACTTTTGAAACAATTCACTTTTTCTGACTGCATTGTGTCAACTTGATTGGCAGAACTGTGGGTAGACTTTCATATGGCACATGTTGGGGGGGGGGGCGTATGCAGTTCAAATAAATACCTGTCAATATATTCTCCTACTCCTTCCCTCCCACATTTTGCATGGAAGAAAGGTATTAAGGATACTGGAAGTTGTTCTGTTCAGTTTTCAAAAATGGATTGTGTCTCGTAGCTCAATCAGCCCACAGAAGAGAAATCGATTTATCCCAGACAAGAGAAATATTTTTGGGAAGAGATTTATTCGTAAGGGTGGCAGTGATGTTAATCTGGTTTATACTCATGATTTTGAAAATAACAACCTTCTATTGATAAAATTATCCTTAACAAGTGTAGCACAAACAAGGATTTCGTAGCTAGGATTTGAATGTTTTCTCTTCCATGAATTCACTAGGTGGCCTTGAGTCCTATCTCTCGCCCTCAACTTTTCACCTGCAGTATGGGGATAATAATACTGACTTACCTTACAATATAGGGACGCGGGTGGCATTGTGGGTTAAACCACAGAGCCTAGGACTTGCCGATCTGAAGGTCGGCGGTTCGAATCCTCTCAACGGGGTGAGCTCTCGTTGCTCGGTCCCAGCTCCTGCCAACCTAGCAGTTCAAAAGCACGGCAAAGTGCAAGTAGATAAATAGGTACCGCTCCGGCGGGAAGGTAAATGGCGTTTCCGTGCGCTGCTCTGGTTTGCCAGAAGCGGCTTAGTCATGCTGGCCATATGACCCGGAAGCTGTACGCCGGCTCCCTCGGCCAATAAAGCGAGCTGAGCGCCGCAACCCCAGAGTCATCCACGACTGGACCTAATGGTCAGGGGTCCCTTTACCTTTACCTTACAATATACTGTATACATATGGTACATATATATCAGTTGATTTCAGTAGGGTTTCCAATATGTAAAAGCAATACAAATAAAACAGCATCTGCTACAACTTACAATGAAACAACGCAAGAGAGAGCTCAGTTTAAATCAGTCAACGTATCTAAAAACTTTAGATGAACTAAAATGGTTGTTTTATGGATTTTAGATATAAAAGGTTTTATTCAATTGGAATTAGTTTTTCTACATGTGGAAGAGTCTTTTTTATAGCAATTTTTATTAATGTTTCAGTTTATACATCTCAAAATAAACATTTTACATAATACCATGTAACAGTTGACTTCCTTCCTTGCCCTTTCATTGTTCATTTTACTTATCTATCATTCCTGCATATTCTACTGTAGCCAATCTAATTGTTTCTCCATTTTACATCCTTCAGATATTTACCATACTGTTGAATTTATCTAAATGGCACCAGCGTCTTCAATTGTACACAATTATTTTCTAAATATCCAGCAAAAAAATTACACTCCTCTTTGACTAAAGACTCTTCTTGCTCTCTTATTCTATAAGTTAAACCTGCTGCTTCCACAAATTCTATCATCTTAAGTTGCCAATCTTCCTTTCTAGGGATCTCGCTCACTTTCCATCTTTGGGGCTAGCAAAATTTGAGCCGCTGTGATTGCATCATTTTCATATAATTATCTTTCAAAGTAAATTTCAAATGATTCTTCCAGAGTTTCTCCCAGAGGTTTAGGTCTACGTTATGTCCTATATCCATTGCCCAGTGTGTCACTGAAGCTTTGACTTCATCTTTCATTTTCCGTTCTAATAATAAGTTATACATTTTTGACAATAATAGATATTGTTGGGCTACAGCTCCCATCATCCCTGAACATTAGCTATGCTGGATGGGGCTGGATGGAAGTTGGAGTCATCTCAAGAACATCTAGAAGGTCACATGTCAGCTTTGGAAGATACATAAATTAGGCACACTTCCTGCCAGAACACAATCCTACAATGAGATTGCAGAAACGCTACTAGGTGGAGAATGTAAGCAATCCCTCAAATAGGTCTGCCATTGGGATGTTGTACACATCACACAGCAATTTCCCATCCGTAGACACCAGGAATGCCACCTCCTCTTCCAAGAGTATCAGGATGTCTACCAACGGCCACATCATGAGCCACAGCTTATGAATTACGGATGCTTTTTGTGTCTGCAGAACTTCAAGAACTTTTGGCACCAAGTGCTCAAGAGGGACCATTTCAGCAAATGGAAGAAGTCTTGTTGTGTTATTATGAAACTCTTTATGTTGATGGCTGTGAGGTAATGAGAGAATTTGAAGAGTTGGGTTCCTCAGCCCTGATCTTAAGACATTTGTTTGAGGTGGGTTATTGTTGTCTGGGTAGTAGCCAATGGGCCAGCAAGGTCAGCTGTTTCTTTCTCATTAAGGAAGAACCACAAGAGCTACTGTGGCATGGTGACTAAATAGCCTGGCAGCACTTAGTTCAGTGAATTGGCCTTCTGCTCTTCCATATTAGCTGGGGACTCCAAAAGCAGAGTGAGATCCCAGTAAATTTCTAGGCCAGTTGCACTGAAATTAAAGGGGTGTGTAATAGGTCTTTTGGTTTTAATATTAAGGAGGCAATTCACTTTGGGGACCATAAGTAGAGCATCTGTTTGGGGAGATAACTGGCTCTTGTGTAGGGATTTGAAAGAGCACATTTGTGTTTTGCTGGTGATTTTATAAAATGAGGCATGGAGAACTTTTATGAGGTAAAATAATTTCAGGACCCCCAGACAATGTTCTTTGGCACATTTTGTAATATTTGGATAGAGCCGAATTCTTCATCTCTGAGGGCAAAGTCTTAGCAGCATAGAAAATGAAGCAGCAGACTTCCTTTGCTTCATAAAATAATGTTGCCAGAGTCATACGACATGGGTAGTAAGTCTGGCAAAAAGATTCGTTGAAAAATGTGCAGGTTTTCTTTAGTTTTCCAAGTAAACTTAGCAAGTGCCGTCATGAGGATAGATCAAACAAAATGATTGAGTGAATTGTGCAAAATGACGGGAGAATTCCACCACTCTAACAAGAAGGTGGAAAGACATTTACAGCTTGTGAGTTTGTTGGTGCAGGGAGCATGCGGCCAGGTTATGTGTTGTAATGCCACAATCTCCCATTGGGGAATGGGTGAAGCTAGATGGGGGAGCGGAGAATGAAACAGCATTTTTCTCAAGAATGAGAACCTGAACCATCAAAGATTGCTAAAATGCAGCTATTTGAAATTTTGACACCGTGGAAAAACTGAGGAGACTGGTCAAAACAGAAATGCCAAGATGCTTCAGAAATGCTAGGATATGTTGCTTTTGGGGTTTTTGGTGTGTTTTGTATAGAGGGAGAAAAGTGCACTCACATTATCATCACAGTATCATGGGTGCAGCCACAGGTACAGTTGTGATGATGGGGCTGGTGGCAGCTCTGGCATGACAGCAGGGACAGGGATGAAGATTTGTGACCTGGGAGGGGCAGAACCATATGGACAGAGGTAGCACTTGCTTGTTTCGCCTACTGTGGCAAAATTTCTCAGGCTGGCCCTGGTTGTTGTGTCACACCACACCCACCAATAAGAATGGAATTCAGCAGAGCATGCCACTACTGTCAGTTTGCATTTCTTAGTACAGAAAGTATTGATCTGATGTGTAGAGATCTTTCCTGTCCTAATTCATTCAAGAGGGTTCTGGAAGCTTCTCTGTGTGAAAGAAACAAACAGAAGGTTCACTATGTTTGGGTTATTCCTTCAGAGAAACTGAGTACAGCTGGCTTAAACTGGTTCTCTTATCTCTTCTGTCAAGGTCATGCTGACAATAATAGTAAAGCCTGGGTTTCACTTTTCTCTTTCTATCTCTTTTCCTTCTGGTCTGGTGTTCTGTACATATTATCCTTAGTGTTAAGGTTTGGACTTACCCTAGGCCTGAATGCAGCCATCACGTCCACCAGCGGCTAACCGCTATGTATATCCAGATCCTAGCCTTAAAGGTAAAGGGACCCCTGACCATTAGGTCCAGTCATGGCCGACTCTGGGGTTGTGGTGCTCATCTCGCTTTACTGGCCGAGGGAGCCAGCCAGCATGTGGCCAGCATGACTAAGCCGCTTCTGGCAAACCAGAGCAGCGCATGGAAACGCCGTTTACCTTCCTGCCGGAGCGGTACCTATTTATCTACTTGCACTTTGATGTGCTTTCAAACTGCTAGGTTGGCAGGAGCAGGGACCGAGCAACGGGAGCTCACCCCGTCATGGGGATTCAAACCGCCGACCTTCTGATCGGCAAGTCCTAGGCTTTGTTTAACCCACAGCGCCACCCGTGTCCCTGATCCTAGCCTTATGTCAATGCAAAAAATGAAGGTGAATTGTGAATTCTATTTACATGCTTTCCCTTTTTTATTATGCCTTCCTGAATAGATTGCTATGAGAAGCAATCTATTCCAGATATCAAAGTGGGTGGCCAGCGACTGTTCTCTAGGCAACGTGGTTGGAGGCGGTATGAATAGGGAGGTGCTAGAAAGTGCAACACTTTCTGCCGAAATCAACAGCCTCCTGCGGTTTTTATCCCCCGCAATCAAATTCTCGTGTTTGCCGAGGTGGTTCTTTGTGTGCCCCCCAAGTCTTCTGTTACTGTTGCTCTAATTGGGGATTATGCAATCACAACATTAAAGTGCTGTATGGTATGCAGTGCAGAATTAAATACTTCCCACACAGAGTTCATTAAGCCCTGAAGTTTGCTAATTAATTAATTAGGTCTGCACGATTCCTGGGGATTACAATAAAATTAGCATTTGAATCTGTTTTCCATCAAGCCAACTTCAGAGCATACTTCTTGAGCATTCCGGCACTGGGAAAACGCTGCGAATTCAAGCAAAAAAGGGGAGAAAAACCCATTTCTGATTTTTCTCATGCAGATCCAAAAGGCAACATAATGTAATAAGTTAACTAGGGTGGCGAGGTGGATATATATAGTTCACTGGTGACAAGTCTGGTCTGTGCTAGATTCCCATAATATAAGCTGCTTTAAAGGAGAACTACATCTGAAATGGCATACTTTTGCTGCAGAGTGGGAAAATTCTCTCTTTTTAAAAAAATGAAGCAATTTCACAGCCAGCTTAAGGATAATTGAGACTAAAGGCTTGGTTGTATGCTAACAACACTCCCATCACTATGGCATGCCGGAGATGGAAATTAATTTTGCAAGAACTCTACTTTGAAAATTTAACTCATGAAATCGTGGCCAGTTGATTCACAAAATGAGTGGGAAAGATTCTGAACTCTTTCATAGGGCAGATTGTGAAGCCTCCCAGTGACATTGCTCTGTGCAGATGTCACACACACAAGTAGCAAGAAGAATGCATATTGACAAGTAGTGGGAAGAATGCATGCATGTGCATTTGTGCGCATAGCATATGCTGAACTCAACTAAATCCAGGGTACTGGTTGCATGTTCACCTGTAAGTGCAGGCAGCCTGGCCTACATTCATTCACAGTCTATATGGTTTTTACAAGTACGCCTACTTTATGTGCATAAGATATGTGCACATGGCCAAGTTCTTCTCCCACACACATACAGATACATTTGCTGCATGTGTGATGATCATGTGAAAAGTGCTAGCAATGCAAAGCAGTGCATATTGTTTGCCTGTCATATGTTGCTCATTGTTAGCATTTCCCATTTAATTTCTTACTGCATTTGTAGCTACTAAAAGCTCCTGGTCCTGCTGTGGGTGGCCTTGGAAAACCCAACACAAGCTTATCTGAAGTTCCATATCTGCACAGAGGTGAGTTTCAGCACTGACTGTTTGAAAAACTTGTAACTCCCCTCATGTTATCAATGTGATTCTGGTGCTTTAGATTATATATAACTATGGAACAATTTGTCAGGATTTCACTTTTTTCCTCCCAGTTAGGAGCTGAAAATTATTCCAAGTTCATCTTCCAAAACCAACAGCCACAATGTTGCCAACTGACCAGTCAAATGGTCTGGCCAACATCTGTGCTTTTAATAGTTTGAGCTGCAGAAAGCAGAAGTTGAAGCTTTTCGCAGCATATAGATAAGCGCTCTCACCTGCTCAGATTTGCATAGCAAGCTGCTATGCAACTGTTTAAGGTCCAGGCTCCGTGGCCAGTAAATAGTTTGAAGCTCTACATGGCAGGCGTTTGATGATTTGAATGGACTTTTCCCATGTCTAAATCTGATGCTAATTCTTTTGGCCTTATTTATTTATTTGTGGAGTCAGTAGAACCTTGCTGCAATGAGACCGTTCCAGTCCCAATCATCTAGAGAGAAGCTTTGAAGTTCCAGATGGATAGTTTCCTTTCCCTGTTTTTACAGGACTAATTGGCTTTCTAATGAAAGTGCCCTGTCAATGCTAATTTGAAGGTCTTTTGTGAAGGAAACACCTGCCTAGTACAACTGAGATTACCGTCTCTCTGCCCTTAGCTAGCAAAAGATGGTGATTATTGTTGACACATGTGAAGTGCATTGTTGTGGGAGTGTTGAAAAGAAAGGTCGCAGATGGAGCATCGTCCTTAATTTAGCAGCGAGACCACACCACGTTTAATACTATCTGTGGACCAGATATGATGATGGTGGTGGCCCTTTCCTGTCATTCCCATGCCTGACTTGTTTCATGTACAAAGTGTGTGCAATTTTACTATTAAAAGGAGCCCATTGGTGGGAGGATATGAACTCTTTCCTGTCATCCGGGCACTTCCCCTTAAGTCAAGGAGAAAAGTACATAAGATTGCAGAGCACTTGGAGGTAAGGTATTGGGTGAGAAGGGTTTAATTCATCTCACCCACAAGGTCTTTTTGATATACAGTGGTACCTTGGTTTTTTAACGTCTCCGTTGGCGAACGTTTCGGAACTCGGATGCCGTAAACCAGGAAGGAAATGCTTCAGTTTTCGAACTTGCCTCAGATGTCAAACCAGAAATGCAACTTCTGTATTGAGTTTTCTGTATCAAGATTTCTGTTTTGAGGCTTCCATTTTGAGTTTATGGTTTTTGAACATTTCGGAACTCGAACGGTCTTCCGGAACAGATAACGTTCAAAAACTGAGGTACCACTGTATATGAAAAATAGACCCTTTCCCAGTTTTATAGGGAAACATGAATCCCCTCATCATGTCTGGTTTGGTCTTCATTTCCCCCTGAGGCCTTAATCAGTCTAACAGTGTGATCCTCTACATGTTTGCTGAGTCCTTGTGTGTTCAGTGGGGTTCACTCAAGAATTTGAGTTCAGAATTGCAATCAAATTTAGTATATTTGTTATTTATATCCTATGAATAGTTCCCATAGTAGCAAGTAATTCGACTTGCTAGCCTCTCTGGTTATGGCAGCTGAAACAGGAGTAGCATCTTCCATGTCAGCAGCTGTCCAATTACCATTGAATATAGTGAAATCATTCTCTGGATGTGCAAACATAGATAGGAAACTATGCTTTATGCCGTCGGTTGCACTCATAAGTTTCTGTGGGTGGAATAGCAGGAGAAATGATTAACTGCTATAGGACCAGGTCTACAAAAGTGAAAGCCTGGGAGGACTTCCTGTGTGGTGCACTCCAAGATCGGGTCGGGGAAATTGCTCTGCTTGGGTCAGGCATTTCCCATCACAGTGAATGGGGGGGGGGGGAGCAAAGGCGACGTGAACCCCTAAGAAAATTGAAGAGGAGGTCTTCAATTTAAAGCATCGAGCTGTGCATAAAAGGGACTCCTGCTGCTCCAGCATGAAGTTGATACAGGAATCTTTATTTGGCCTGGAAGAGAGCAGGAAAAGCCCAGTGCCAAACTGAAGGCAATCTTAGCTGTGAGACGCCTCAGGACCCAACAGAGCAAGTACCAGGTTTCTCAAGAAAGAACAACTGACAGTACAAACAGTTACCATAAATAAGTTTTCTTAAGTCAATAATAAAAAAAGAGCAAAAGCCTGGGATGGAGGAGAAATGCCCCCCCCCCATTTTTCTAGGTTCCACCCCCCATTTTATGAAAATAAATGGGGAAGAAAATGGGAAAAAATGTTTCCCCACTTCCGGCCTTCACATCTCTAGCCAGGTCATGCTATAAACTCTCCAAATGATGAATATAATGTAGATAACATAGCAAGGCCAACCACATATGACTGTGCTGAGAAAGACAAGTTGTGCTGGTCCCGGGGGTAAGGTACCGTGAGTGTAGCAGAGTCCACACAAAGAGGAGCGAGGTCCGATGCAGAGAGACGGGCGGGGAACAGGAACGCTGGAACAGAAGGCTGAGCAGGTAACAGGAACACCGGATGGTCGGGAACAGGAGGCCGAGCAGGGAACAGGAGTACTGGATAGTCAGGAACAGGAAGCCGAGCAGGGAACAGGAGTACCGGTTAGTCAGGAACAGGAGGCCGAGCAGGGATCAGGAACACAGGAAGGTCCGAAGCCAACAACGACGTTGCTCCCGCAACCTGGGGCCGGGATGAGTGGGCTTTTATCCTCTTCTAAGGTCAGGGGCGGTCCCGACCCTCAGGAGCCCCGCCTACTCTGGCCTTAAGGCGAGCACTCCTCCTGGGGGCAACTAGTTCCCTTCGCCTCTCTGCCCTAAGCCTCTGCAGATCAGGAGAGGCCGAAGGGTTACTGGGCCCTGGAGGAGGCTCACCTGTGGCCACTGAGTCATCAGGCCCCTCTGGGGCCAGGAGGACTTCACCTGGGGCCAGCTCCTGCTGCACTGCCACAGGTGCAGGCTCTTCAGCCTCTAGGCCTTGCCCCAGTTCAGCCGGTCCTGGAGGCGGGGACTCATGTGCAGGCTGGGATTCCTCTGTTTCATCCTCCGAATCGGAATCCCAGGCCATCACACAAGTCCAGGGATAACCAAAGTGGTGACTTCTGAACTACCAGTCCCATGATCCATGAAAGCTGGATTCTGACAACATTGGGTGGGCCACAAGTAAGGTAAAGGTAAAGGGACCCCTGACCATTAGGTCCAGTCATGACCGATTCTGGGGTTGCGGTGCTCATCTCGCTTTATTGGCTGAGGGAGCCGGCGTACAGCTTCCGGCTCATGTGGCCAGCATGACTAAGCTGCTTCTGACGAAACAGAGCAGTGCATGGAAACGCCGTTTACCTTCCCGTCGGAGCAGTACCTCTTGCACTTTGACGTGCTTTCAAACTGCTAGGTTGGCAGGAACAGGGACCGAGCAACGGGAGCTCACCCCGTCGCGGGGATTCGAACCGCCAACCTTCTGATCAGCAAGTCCTAGGCTCTGTGGTTTAACCCACAGCACCACCTGCGTCCCGGGCCACAAGTAGGGATGGATAAATTTGTCATTTTTGGTTTCTCATGCTTCCAGTCTTAAATTCGGTTCTCCACATTTCTGCTGCAATTTGCATTTCCTTGTTCTTTAAACAGCCTCATGATTTTTTTTACCATGAATTCCTGCTCTAGAAACACATTTGTTATGCAATTGTGACAAACATACACACATATGTAAGCAACCTCCGATAATATCATGCGTTTTTATATTATGTTCACTAACACATGCATTTCTATTCACACTTTCCCTTACTATATGCAATTCTGCACACATCGGTTGGAAAACTACATTGCAAAATTCAGAGAAGTGTGAATTTCAAAGGATAGCTGTTTTTTGGTTAGTGTATCGGTTTGAGAAGTGAGAATTAGGTAGTTTCTCATTAAAATACAAAGTCATATTTCTGCCTCACCCCAAGTCACAGGTTCCTTATCCCAACTATACAGGTTGAATGATTCTTCCCCCCCCCCTCCATGTGAACCCACATGAATTATTGGAAACCTAGGGGAAAGTCAGAAAATATCTGATAGTACAACGTTGCTGAAAATAAATAGATTAGTGCATCAGTAGGAAACCATCCTGGAGCTCCATATATCCAGTTTGGAGCTCAGCAGATGAAATAATAACAATAAATGATTTAAATAAAAAATAAACAAGTGCAGAGAGGTATTCAATTGTATAAATTATGTGAATAGGTTTCCTTTCAGACTTCCATACCCTTTCTTCTTTCAGATTCATAATAACTTTCTATTTAGATAGAAGATTAGGTTGGTGTGTATATACAATCCCGGTATACAATGTTTTATGCATGATATTATAGTACTTCTAACAATGTTCTGTCCAAAGACAAACAGCATCCTAAGAAATGTGTGTTTGTGCGTCTTGAAAAAAACAAAAAGAAACAAACAAAATAATAAAATTGCAAGCTGGAGTATAGCATTCAGTACAAAAAAATAAATAAATCCCAAAAGAGAATTACATACAGAGTGAAAGAATGAGAGAGAATATCTCAGGGGATACAAACATTTAATGCTAAATAGGGATCATGGCAGAAGTACCAATATATGGTTATTTCCCTTTTCATTTTACAGGTTGATAATGGGGCAAATTATTTGAAATCTATAATTTCTCTGTTTCTCATTTTGTTGGTGTTAAATCTGTTTCTCTATTTACCATGTCCTGACATTATGCTACAGTAAGAATATAGGCTCATAGCAAGTTACCTGACACCAAGCCCAAACCATTGGTCCAGCAATCTCCATATTGGCTAAACTGACTGGCAGTGGCTCTCCAGGTTTTCAGGTGGGGGTCTTCCCCAGTCCTACCTGGAGATGCTGGGGATTTACCTGCGATCTTCTTTACTTGGGGAAATGCAAAATTACATGCCTTGATGAAAATCTTCTCATTTTGAAGAGGAGTGGACAGAGTAAAATGAAAGTGTATTTTTTCCAGGGATGACTACACATTTAGTCTAATGTATTGTTTGGCTCCCCTTCATGGATCACTGCCTTGCCGTGGCGGAGGGGCTTGAATAACTTGGAGAAGCTATGAGCTATGCCGTGCAGGGCCACCCAAGATGGACAGGTCATAGTGGAGAGTTTTGACCAAACGTGATCCATCAAGAAGAGGTGGCAAGAATACACAGAGGAATTATACCAGAAAGATATGGATGGCTCGTACACCCCAGGTAGTGTGGTTGCTGACCTTGAGCCAGACATCCTGGAGAGTGAAGTCAAATGGGCCTTAGAAAGCACTGCAAATAACAAGGCCAGTGGAAGTGATGGTATTCCAGCTGAACTACTTAAAATTTTAAAAGATGGTGCTGTTAAGGTGCTGCACTCAATATGCCAGCAAGTTTGGAAAACTCAGCAGTGGCCAGAGGATTGGAGAAGATCAGTCTACATCCCAATCCCAAAGAAGGGCAGTGCCAAAGAATGCTCCAACTACCGCACAATTGCACTCATTTCACACGCTAGCAAGGTTATGCTTAAAATTCTACAAGGCAGGCTTAAGCAGTATGTGGACCGAAAACTGCCAGAAGTGCAAGCTGGATTTTGAAGGAGCAGAGGAACAAGAGACCAAATTGCAAACATGCGCTGGATTATGGAGAAAGCTAGAGAGTTCCAGAAAGACATCTACTTTTGCTTCATTGACTATGCAAAAGCCTTTGACTGTGTCGACCACAGCAAACTATGGCAAGTTCTTAAAGAAATGGGAGTGCCTGATCACCTCATCTGTCTCCTGAGAAATCTCTATGTGGGACAAGAAGCTACAGTTAGAACTGGGTATGGAACAACTGATTGGTTCAAAATTGGGAAAGGAGTACAACAAGGCTGTATATTGTCTCCCTGCTTATTTAACTTATATGCAGAATTCATCATGCAAAAGGCTGGGCTGGATGAATCCCAAGCCGGAATTAAGATTGCCGGAAGAAATATCAACAACCTCAGATATGCAGATGACACAACCTTGATGGCAGAAAGTGAGGAGGAATTAAAGAACCTTTTAATGAGGGTGAAAGAGGAGAGCGCAAAATATGGTCTGAAGCTCAACATCAAAAAAACGAAGATCATGGCCACTGGACCCATCACCTCCTGGCAAATAGAAGGGGAAGAAATGGAGGCAGTGAGAGATTTTACTTTCTCGGGCTCCATGATCACTGCAGATGGTGACAGCAGTCATGAAATTAAAAGACGCCTGCTCCTTGGGAGAAAGGCGATGGCAAACCTAGACAGCATCTTAAATTGCAGAGACATCACCTTGCCAACAAAGATCCGCATAGTTAAAACCATAGTTTTCCCAGTAGTAATGTTTGGAAGTGAGAGCTGGACCATAAAGAAGGTTGATCGCCAAAGAATTGATGCTTTTGAATTATGGTGCTGGAGGAGACTCTTGAGAGTCCCATGGACTGGAAGAAGATCAAACACATCCATTTTTAAGGAAATTAGCCCTGAGTGCTCACTGGAAGGACAGATCGTGAAGCTGAGGCTCCTATACTTTGGCCACCTCATGAGAAGAGAAGACTCCCTGGAAAAGACTCTGATGTTGGGAAAGATTGAGGGCACAAGGAGAAGGGGATGACAGAGGACGAGATGGTTGGACAGTGTTCTCGAAGCTACAAACATGAGTCTGACCAAACTGCGGGAGACAGTGGAAGACAGAAGTGCCTGGCGTGCTCTGGTCCATGGGGTCACGAAGAGTTGGACAGGACTAAACAACAACAACATTGTTTGGCTTGAAACCTTGCCTGCATAAAACCACCCTCATGGAGGAAATACGAGAGTACTTTCTGTATCCCTGTGCCTCAACAACAACATCAGTTCAGCTGTGAATGTGGAGTGAAACAGTCCTCGGACTTGAGGACCACTCCAGGTAATTCCCAAAATTCCATATAGGATTTAGGGTTGAATCCTGCACCCTTGAAGCAGGACTCAGGCACAAACACACCTATGTTTAATTGAGTATTTTTATGTTTTGCATTGAGTTTGCATCGCTTGAATTTACTCATGTTGCCAAAAGGAGAATACGTTGCTTTTGTCTTCATTTCCTGACTCCTGTATAATTATCCCAATCTCTATTTGAACATTTTACTGCCTCGTCGGTGAAATAATCTCCCTCTGAAGCACGTCCAAATTTATGCATTGCCATTTCTGCTTCTTTTATTTCTTTTGTTCTTCCTTTGTTATAAAGAGAACAATGGCAACGGAATGTGCAGGCACAAATTAGAGCCATTTATTCTCATTAACTGATCTCACAAAGGAGACTAGGGGAAAAATGAGCACTACTCACTACAGATTTGTCAAATGGTGATTTATGCTGCAGGATGGTAACTTATGGAAATGTGAACTTGAGAGTACTTGTTGCAGGCAGTCCCCCAAAAGCATGCGGCAAATCAGTTTCATCACATCTAATTCAGTTGCAGTTTGGTACCAAAATGCCAAAGATATCATCATAGTATAATTTCTATATATCAGTTTCTACCTGCAGGGTGTAATCTTCTCCTGTGGCAATAACCGCACCACATGCTCAATAAACGGATGCACCTCAGATTATATGGTGATTTGCAATAAAATATGGGGTGCCTTCGAGAGAAAGTCATTTGCACAGCAGGCCTGCTGAAATCAATGTAATGGTGGCCTAGTCAAAAAAAAAAAAAAAAAAAGCAACGTATTAGAAAATAAGGTCCATTCAAAACCAGTGGGTTCCCCCTACACACAAATTAGCATATGAGGATATGTTCTGTTTACCTGTGGTATTCTCTGGATTCTTTTAATCATTGTTTAAGAATCTAATACAGGCATCCCCAAACTCGGCCCTCCAGCTGTTTTGGGACTACAACTCCCATCATCCCTAGCTAACAGGACCAGTGGTCAGGGATGATGGGAATTGTAGTCCCAAAACAGCTGGAGGGCCGAGTTTGGGGATGCCTGATCTAATAGGCGCTAATAAGGCCACATTTCATGTGAGTGTGTGTGATTGCAATGACATTTTTATGAGCGCAATTTGAACTAAGCATTCCGAATTGTGTAGCCAAATAAAGCGTGCATATTCTATATGTACGTATATCTATATGTAAACAGTCTCCCTCGGGAGATTGTGGACTCTCCCTCCCTGGAGGTTTCGAAGCAGAGGTTGGATAGTCATCTGTCATGGATGCTTTAGCTGAGATTCCTGGATAGCAGAGGGTTGTACTGGATGACCCTGAGGGTCCCTTCCGATTCCATAATTCTATGATTCTATAAGACTGTGAAGGTTTGCGCAGAAAGCAACAATGCTGACCGTCACTTGTTCTATGGGCCCAGCCATCCTACGATACGATAATCTCTATTGTCATTGTCCCATACAGAACAACGAAATTGAAAAAATCTACATCAGACATTCAAAAACCAACAATCTTGCTATCCCAGCCTGACTAACCCCCTAAAAACTCTGATACCCCATAATTAAATACAATATACTCCGACAGAAACTACCTTACACTGCGTTTAAAACCAAAATTGCATTTGGATAAAAACTGTTTCTCAGGCGCTTAGTCCTAGTCTTTATAACCCTGTACCTTCTTCCAGAAGGCAGAAGCTGAAAGAGATCATTTCCGGGGTGCGTACTATCCTGCACTATCTCTGCAGCTTTTTTATGACACGTGGAAGCATAGCTTTGATCCAAAGTGGGAAGAGGGCACCCAATTATTCTCTGCAGTCTTTACAACCCTGGACAGCATTGTTTTCTCCCTGACCATGCAGCTTCCAAACCACACACAGAGACCATAAGTTGATACACTCTCAACAGAACAATGGTAAAATGCCATCAACAGGTCCTTTGAGAGATTATTTTTCCAGAGGCTTCTCCTGGCTATTGTCATGACTGTTCAAGGTAGCCAGATGTACTGGGAACTGTCACCTTTCCCAGTAATGGAGGTAGTGTCTGCTCACACACCATCAATCCACTGGTTTCCTGGTATGCTTCATGACATGCAATAAAGAGTTATCAACCAGAAGGCAGTGGGGTTTGTATGCGACCCAAATAAATGCTAAGGAACATTGGAAGTTCTTCTTGACTGGGTCAAGGTATTCATCTAACCCAGCATCTGTGGGTCTCCAGGATTTGGGGCAATGAGACTTCCAATCACTTTCTGCTAGGGATGGGGTAGAAATTTGCATTTAAAGGCAAACCTATCTAACTTACCTGATCTGCATTTTCTGAAATAATACGTGAACCAAAACACTGCTGTCTTTTGAATTCGCAACTCTCCGAATTTTGCAATGCAGTTCTCCTGCAAAGAAATGTGCACAAAAATGCCTACACTAGCGTAAAAGATGCATTAAAATGCATCAAAATGCATTTACTTGTGTAAATAACTGCAAAAATCCACATATTTGTAAAAATAACTACAAAATGCATTATATTAGAAGAATCGCTTTGCAAAGAAAAAGGTTTATATTGGGCAAAAATGCATACAAACACGTCCACTAGGAGAAATTTGCACAAAAATGTTTATGAATTTTCATGAGGACTTAAGAATAATAATAAAAAAAAACCCAACACTAATGTGGAAATGTGGAGAACTGAATTTAAGCTTGGAGCGGGGGAAATGAGATTGGAGAGAAAGCAAAAATGGCAGATTTGCTCATCTCTACCTACTTACCTACAGGGACGTGGGTGGTGCTGTGGGTTAAACCACAGAGCCTAGGATTTGCTGATCAGAAGGCTGGCGGTTCGAATCCCCGTGACGGGGTGAGCTCCCGTTGCTTGGTCCCTGCTCCTGCCCACCTAGCAGTTCGAAAGCACGTCAAAGTGCAAGTAGATAAATAGGTACCGCTCTGGCGGCAAGGTAAACGGTGTTTCCGTGCGCTGCTCTGGTTCTCCAGAAGTGGCTTGGTCATGCTGGCCACATGACCCGGAAGCTGTACGCTGGCTCCCTCAGCCAATAAAGCGAGATGAGCGCCGCAACCCCAGAGTCTGTCACGACTGGACCTAATGGTCAGGGGTCCCTTTACCTTTTTACCTACTTACCTGATAATTTTAAAATGATGATGCTAAATGCTGAACCTGGGACCTTTTGATCCAAGCTGTGTGTCTTGCCACTAAGAGATGGTCCATTCTTTCCTCCTGCTTTGCTGATGATATCTGAGGACCTTTCTAGGATGCAGCTTCACACCATGAACCAAGGCACAGTAATCCGGAGTTCTGAAGAGCCCTTCATTCTTCTTGAAGAGAGGTGATGTGTTACCCAGGCTGTGATGTTGAGCATGGGATGGCCATTCCAGAACGGTCAACAGAATCACTGAAACATTGGCATTGCATCAAATGGGTTGGTTTATGGCCAAAGAAGATGTCACAGCAAGCCAGACTCTTTCCAAATTGACTGCTAGGTTTGAAATATTGCCCAGTGGAGTTTTCCCAAGAGTTGTTTCCAGATCTGCTTACATGCTGCCATTGGACAATATTTGCAGGGTCTCTAAAATCTGTTGTCAGTAAAATGTTTAGCTAATCTGCATATGTAAATGGCAAACAATTTGAAGTTAAGTGTCAATTTCCATAAGCACTACAATATCTGGCTCAATAATATACACGCACATTTGAAATTCAAAGCCTAATTAGACCTCAGGAGTATATATAAATAACTTTTATTGTTTTGCTATTTGAACCTAAGCTTGGAGGCAACAAAATACTGATATCAGTATTCCCCTCCCCCCTTGCATACATAAACACCGTTTCTTCATTATATACTGTTGTCTTTTAACATCAGAGCTCGTTTTGCTGTGATAACCCTCACCTCTGATCATAATTATGCTAATTATAATTTATTGCAACCACCAAAGAGTTCACCCCACCAGAGTTCACATCTCTATCTAGAAGAAAGAATATTTTATTGCCTCCCATAAAATATATTTTGATAGCGGTGTCTGGTAATAGTGAGAGTCAACTAATTACAGTGCAAGTTGTGTTTAGACAAATAGGCAAGAACACAATGCACATTTCCATCCTCAGTTTCTTTCAGACTTCATAATG